>NC_081311.1:82525454-82828484 GCF_026419965.1 Kogia breviceps
TGAGTCTGTGCATGGATTCTTTCCGGAACCATGTGTCACTCCCAGAAGAAGACCACCCTTTCCGTCGTGGCCATGCTTGGGCTATCTTATATTTTGATTTGGAACCAATGAGCCAAGCAGGAGAAACCTTCCATCTCCAGGCCATCTGTTTGCCCTGTGGCAATACAATGCCGTATTTATTATAAAAGCTTCAGCCCCATCTTTCAAAACAGCACAGGTCTCCCCTCCTACTCATCTCTGAGACTTCTCTCTCTCTGAAACCCCACAAGGCTCTCTCACTAGGATGCCCTGTCTAGTGATTGATTTCACAAAGCTGTGTATCATTCTAGTGTCTGTTAGTGGCAGCTCTGCTGCTCACCAGCTGTGTGATTTTGAGCAAGTTTCTTAACCTCTCTGAGCCTTGTTTTCACTATAAAATGGGGGCTCAGAAAACACCTTCAAGGAGTTTTGTGAGGAGTAAAGGAGACAATGTGTATAAAGTGCTTAACACAGTTCCTGGTACATGGTTGCCTTTTCTGGTTTGTTTTGCTTCTGTGTTTTATTTGTTTGTTTTGGTTTTGCCTTTTATTTGTTTTTAAATCTTGAGTCTTTTCTTTATTTATTTTAATATTTATTTGGCTGTGCTGGGTCTTAGCTGCAGCCTGCGGGATCATTAGTTGTGGCATGCAGACTCTTACTTGTAGCATGCAGCATCTAGTTCCCTGACTAGGGATGGAACCCAGGCCCCCTGCATTGGGAGCATGGAGTCTTAGCCACTGGACCACCAGGGAAGTCCCCATGGTTGCCTTTTAATAAAAGTCAGCTGTTATTATGACTGCTGTAATTAAAAAAAAATTAACTATTCTCACAGAAAAGTGAGTGTAACTATGAAATCAGTGCCCAGATTAAGAAACATAATATTACCAACACCCCAGGCCCCCCTTCCCTTCCCAGTCACTACCTACCCCTCTTCCCTCAATATCATGGATTAATTTTTGAACTTTATGAAAATGGAATCAAACCATATGTTCTCCTTTTTTTACTCAGCACTGTTTGTAAGACCCATTCACATGGATACATGCAGTTGTAGTTTGTTCATTCTTGTTGCCATATATTATTTTATGGTATGATCTACAATGATTTATTTATCCTTCCTACTCTGTGGACACATGGATTGCTTGCTTTGGAATAGTCCTTTGTTCTGCCATGAATATTCTGGTACATGCAGCTTAGTGAACACATGTAGAGCATGTCCTGAGAGGAGGAATGCCTGGGTCACTGGGCCATTAAATGTGCTGTGAATGGCCATCATTAAGAAGTCTACAAAAACAAATGCTGGAGAGGGTGGAGAAGAGGGAACCCTCCTACACTGTTGGTGGGAATGTAAATTGGTACAGCCACTATGGAGAACAGTATGGAGGTTCCTCAAAAAACTAGAGTTACCATACGATCCAGCAGTCCCACCCACTCCTGGGCATACATCCAGACAAAACTATAATTCAGAAAGATTCATGCACCCCAATGTTCATAGCAGCACTATTCACAATAGCCAAGACATGGAAGCAACCTAAATGTCCATCCACAGATGAATGGATAAAGAAGATGTGGTACATATGTACAATGGAATACTACTCAGCCATAAAAAAGAATGAAATAATGCCATTTGCAGCACCACAGATGGACCTAGAGATTACCACACTAAGTGAAGTAAGTCAGAAAGAGAAAGACAAATACCATATGATATCATTTATATGTGGAATCTAAAATAATGATACAGATGAACTTATTTACAAAGCAGAAACAGACTCACAGAAAACAAATTTATGGCTACCAAAGGGGAAAGGGTGGGGTAAGGATGGATTGGGAGTCTGGGATTGACAGATACAAACTACTACATATAGAATTAATAACAGCAAGGTCCTGCTGTGTAGCACAGGGAACTGTATTCAGTATCCTGTAATAAACCTTAATGGAAGGGAATATGAAATGAAAGGGAATATGTATATATGTATAAAACATATATATATATATATATATATATATATATATATATATATATATATAACTGGGTCACTTTGCTGTACACCAGAAACTAACATAACATTGCACATCAACTTCAATAAAAAATATAAAATAAAAATAAATTCACTGTTAATACTTGCAGGCAGAAAACATGCTCCACTTCTTATGCAGCCATCACTCCCAACAAGGACATTGAGCAATTATTTATAAATTGATCCAGATACCAGACAAAATGTCTATTTCAGAAGTAAAGGGAGAAGCATTTCAAAATGGTTTGACTAGAAAATAAACCTTGTTCTTAATCATAACATCCATGTTTTACTCTGAAGCCACGTTAGATGATGAAGTAGGAAAGAGCAAACTAAGACCCCCGAGCCCAATGCGACATGCTGGCTTCTTTGTAAATAAAGGTTATTGGAACACAGCCACACCGTTCATCTGAGTCTACAGCTGCTTTTGTGATGCAGCCATAGAGCTGAGTATTGTAATGGAGATCATGCAACCCCCAAAGCCTAAATTATTCACTATCAGGTTATTTAAAGAAAAAGTTTGCTGAAGCCTGAAGGAAAGAATAGTTAAAGGTAGGAGGAAAATAATCTGGAGCTCTTCCCATGCGCTGGGCAACGTCCTCAATTCTATCCACACTCATTTTTCCTCACTGCAAGGCACGTACTCCCTGCTGCCATTGTTCAGAGGTGATCTCTAGGCACTGGAGAGCCTTTACTCTGTCCGAAGGTCTCATAACGACCATATATGTCTTTGATAGAAAAAAAAAGTTACACAGGATCAAAATATTGCTCCAGAAAAGAATGCATAAAATAATGGCAGTTAGAATAAAGGGAGCTGGCCAGTCAAGGAAGTGCAGGGAAACAAGAATGAGATGTCCCCACTGGCAAGGAGAGGGCAGCCTGATCCAGGAACACAGGTGGGCCCTCTGCAGGTGGCATGCCCGTGGGGGAGAGGGTCTAGCGGTCCCAGGTCTGTGACCTCAGCATTTAAAGTAGTCCAAAACCCCCCTGCTCTTCGGAGTCCACACCCACAAAGAAAAATTCTGATTTTAATTTGATTTCCCGGTTAGTTTGCCTAGAGGGATAGAATAAACCAAACAGCAAACATGAGTCTCCAATCTGCTTGATGGTTTTATTTCTCGTTACGAATGAGTAAACTGATGCTCTGTTTTCTACAAAGTTATTGCATATTTTAATGAGTGCTTTTGTCCTTGTTTAATGTTCAGTGGGACCAGGGTTAATACAGGACCAAAAAAACACCAAAAAACCCCAAACAACACATACCCCCTTTCTTCTGGCCTAACCTAACGTCATTTATTTATATGTATGTGTGTATGTTTATATGCATGCTTAAGAAATGAGGCTTCGTTATTGTTATCATAACCTTACATGGAAGCCGCTTCTACACCATCGTGCTCTTTTTCCTCTTCGCCTAGTGAATTTAAATCTTAAACAATCACCTTATAAAAAATGTACATTTCTAAATTGTACTGTAGCCAAAATAGATGCTCACTGACTTGGCCACTGCCATTTCGACTGACTTACTCGGCGGAAGGACAGTCTCTATTTTGTAATTAGTTTTGTGTTCCAGATCTAGGCTGCAGCGATATTGTTACTGAATTGATGGACTGGGCCACGCCGAGGTCCTAGTCCAGGCCGAGACCCCTTGTCTCCACCAGCAAGGCTCTTTCTCTGATCAAATTCCTACAGCCAATAATGAAACCAATGCTGAGACAGGGGCAGCACAAGCTTTATTCGACGGCCAAAGAATAGAGAAGTGGGAGCCTAGTTCGCAAATCAACTTCCCAACCCAATTAGGGCAGAGATATAAAATATATAGGAGGTTTGCACTGTTGGTGGGAATGTAAATTGATACAGCCACTATGGAGAACAGTACGGAGGTTCCTTAAAAAACTACAAATAGAACTACCATACGACCCCGCAATCCCACTAGTGGGCGTATACTCTGAGAAAACCATAATTCAAAAAGAGTCATGTACCACAGTGTTCAATGCAGCTCTATTTACAGTAGCCAGGACATGGAAGCAACCTAAGTGTCCATCAAGAGATGAATGGATAAAGAAGATGTGGCACATATATACAATGGAATATTACTCAGCCATAAAAAGAAATGAAACTGAGTTATTTGTAGTGAGGTGGATAGACCTGGAGTCTGTCCTACAGAGTGAAGTAAGTCAGAAGGAGAAAAACAAATACCGTATGATAACACATATATATGGAATCTAAGAAAAAAGAAAAAAATTTCATGAAGAGCCTGGGGTAAGACGGGAATAAAACACAGACCTACTAGAGCATGGACTTGAGGATATGGGGAGGGGGAATGGTAAGCTGGGACGAAGTGAGAGAGGAGCATGGACATATACACACTACCAAACGTAAAACAGACTGCTAGTGGGAAGCAGCCACATAGCACAGGGAGATCAGCTCGGTGCTTTGGGACCACCTAGAGGGGTGGGATAGGGAGGGTGGGAGGGAGGGAGACGCAAGAGGGAAGAGATATGGGTATATATGTATATGTATAACTGATTCACTTTGTTATAAAGCAGAAACTAACACAACATTGTAAAGCAATTATACTCCAATAAAGATGTTAAAAAAATAAAATAAAATAAAATATATAGGAGAGTCAAGATAAAATGGAGGGAATTGGAAAGAGTGGGAGGAAATAGTCATGACTTGTCTGAGAACAGGTGTGTGGTTTGGGCCCGGAACTTATTCAGTTCTTCTATTCAGTCCTTGTATGGGCTTTCCTGGTTGTTGTCATGGCAACTGTCAACTGTCCTGGCACTGGTGGCTGTGTTATTTAGCATATGCTAATGTATTACAATGAGTATATAATGAGGCTCAAAGGTCTACTGGAAGTCTCTCTTCCGCCATCTTGGACCTAGTTGGTTCTGACCAGTTCTTGGTTTTTTTCTTCACAGCTTCTTCCTGAAACTTAGACAAGAGTAATTGGTTTCCATTCGAGGGAGGGGCAGTGGTATGATTCTGCAGCAACAGCCTTGGTACCAATGTCACATAGCACTTTTTATGTTCGGAATATATCTTGGATATAAATTAAGCACAGGAAAGAAAAAACAAAACATACTGTTTCTGAAAGCTTTTTGGTGAAAATACCTTGTATACTTTTCTAAGGAGGGTCACCTGAGTCTAAGTGTTGGCATATAACCTCTTGTTCATGCAATTAATTCAGGCCCTTCAGCCTGAGCAGGGATTCAGGAGCCTGTGACTTACTGAGTCTGTGCTGTCTGGGGACTATGGAGGAAGCACCATAGGCAAAGGCCGGCGCTAAGCAAGGACTTGGTCTCAGCTGGAGTCTCTCACCAGCCTGATCCCATGAGGAGCTCTGGAGCAGGAACTGCACCGTAAAACGGGTCCCACCATGAGCAAGGGGCTTGGCCTTCTGTGCCCTGCACCTCCATTGGCCCATTATCACCTGTGGGATGGGGGAGGAGGGTGTCATCTCCCAGGCTGGGGCTCTCTTTTGTCCGAGGGCCATTCTTTGGAGAAGGGGCAGTTTTGAGCTGTTAGCAGGCAATGGTCAGAACAGATGTGGGAGGAACGCAGCCAACAAAGTGATCTCGGGCTGCGGCAGAAAGAGCCTCGCCTGCAAAGCAGAGCCATAATCTCCCCGAGTGAGTGTGGGCCAGAGTTTTTCTGATAATATTTTGGAGGTCATACTTTTACACACTATCCTGGACTGCAAAATAAAGAACGCCACCAACAAAAGCACATTATCTCTGAGAGGCTCTGTTTTCTTTGTTTGTCTGTTTGTTTTTAATTGAAGTATAGTTGATTTACAATGTTACATTAATTTCTGCTGTACAGCAAAGTGATTCCGTTATATACACACACACATATATATATATATTCTTTTTTAAAATATTCTTTTCCATTATGGTTTATAATAGGATATTGAATATAGTTTTCTGTGCTATAGAGTAGGACCTTATTGTTTATCCACTCTATATATAAAAGCTTGTTTTTAGAAAAACTGAGAACTAATTGGCCACAATCTGGATTGTATGTTCCAGAGTGGAAGGAGATGTCTGTCAGGAAAGCAATATATATGTACGTATATATACGTGTGTGTGTGAAAAGCAAAATCAAAAACAGAATAATAATCTCTCCTCTGCTATATTTAAATTTGCCAAAATACATGTCCCTCCTTTTTCATAAAATGTGCCCCTTGTAGACATGAGAATTATAGACAACTAAAATACTGTACTGAAAAGGAATTAGGCAAAATTAAACTGAACTTTGATTTTAGTATTCCATATCGGGAGACATTATTAAAAGCACGGAACAGTTATAAACCTGGCTCAAAGCCTACCCTTATTACAGTTAAGGGGCTAATTTCTCTCTCTGAGAGTCCTTGAGAATCCTTTATAGAAGAGACTTTTGAGATGCTTTAAAAAATCAGAAGAAAACTTGTCCAGAGTGCCAGTTAGTCCTGCATGGAATCTGTGTCAGATGACAAGGATTTCCTCCTGCAGAATTGCACAGCCCACCACCCCTCCGCACAAGGTGAGAGCAGCCTCCCAGCCTCCAGTCTGAAGGCTGTCTCCACCTCCCCAGGAAGGGCTTGGGTTCCACTCTGGGTTCTGCCTCCTTTGACTGAAAACTCATTAAGGGCCATTTCCTTCACTCTGAAAGATCCTGGGGCGTAAACTCAATAGAAGAGAAAAAGGCAAGTTCCCCAGGGCTACCTTTCTGAAGGTTGGCCAGGAATTGAAAAGCTGAGATTGAAAGAAGCGAGCAAACTTCTCTTGGGACACCGGTAAAGCTCAGGAAATATCTTTTCTTAACAAAATGGCAAACGCAGAACATACTCCTTGTGGGGCAATTCCAATAATCTTCTTGTTTTATTTATTTTTAATATATTAATCTGGGTTTGCCCAGACAGCTGCCTTGGCCCCCCAATTCTAAATTAAGAAATTCACCCATGGAGTCCACCAACCTACACCTACCCCATCCCACCCAGGACACCTCAAAGAGAAAAGACAGTTACTGTCATCAAATTCTGATTGTTTATCTTAGAAATGTATACAGTACTGGAGGCTAGGATGGCAAATTTGAATATGTATATATATTTAAATTTGGTCAGTGGGTGGAGCTGGTTTTAGCTCTCATGGGCAGCGATTTCCTTTGAGAGGCAGAAAACCCACATTTGGGTCTTCTGGTAGAGACAGCAGCCACTCCCTCTCCAAAGTGGGTCCCTAAAGGAAGAGGACCCAGCATCACCCCGATTCCTGCCCCCCAACCCAACTCCCCTACCAAAGCTAAGCCTGACCAGCACGGACACAGAGGTTTCCCAGGCTGCCACTGCTGTGGCTACTTAAAAGCACAAAACAGCATCAGTCACAGATGTGTGACAGCTTTGCAAAGGAGAGCGGTTTCTGCCCACCTGCTGTGCTTCATTTCAGAACCGGGCCTTTCACTGAAAAGACAAAGCCTGATTAGCTTTTCATCTGTGAACCTTAATGCATCAAATGCCACCCAGATTGCAAGTGTTTCCATTGAGCAGGGTGTGGAACCAGGGCAGGATACTCCTGTCCCCTTCCCCATCTCGAGGGGAGGGAGGTCACTGGCTGGGGCCATTCAGAATGTCAGGGTGGCCAGGTCAGGAGGGCCAGTAAAGCCTCTGCTCAAGGACCCCAGAGCCATCATCCTGCTTCAGCCCTGGGACAAATGACTCAATAAGGAATTCAACCTCTTAGGAAATCAGTTGGGCTTAAATGAAAATTCAAATGAGAGAAATGGAGGGAGGGATGTTAAAAAACGTTTTGTAATGTGAAAAAGCAAACAGGAACAGAGCCACTGAAACGACGGGCACCAAGTTCACGGAGAAGCCGCCTCCAGCTGAGCGTGTGGGAATGTGGGATTGCGGGACTGGGAACGGAGTACCGTGGGGTTTGTAGGGTTCCACTGGTTGATGGAATTGGCTGCAGAGAGTCAAAAGAAAAGGACAGGACACTCGGAGCAACTGTAGCCCTTTCTTTCTCACTTCACTGTGGCCATCTTAGCTTCCACCACTCTCTCTCATATTAATTATTAAAATTGCCTATAGATGGCTTTCCCTGCCTCTAATCTGCTTCACTTCCTCCTTTCCTTCTCTGTCCTTCCTTCCATCTACTCACTCATGAGTCATTCAACATGCATTATTGAGCTACTCAACATCAGGCATTATATCTGCCGTATATCAGGCATTATTCTAGGTCCTGGGAAATAACTCTGATTGCAACTCATGGGGCCAACATTTTAGTCGGAGAGAGAGATTATAAATAAGATAAAGAAAAAAGTTATAGACCATGTTAGGATGATGATAAGTAAAAAAAAAACAAGGGGGGTATAGTGCAGGATGAAATCAAATTAATTATGCAGATTAGTAGAGGTACACTGTCTAGATCCTGGACAGATGTCCTTTGTGTGAGGACACAGCTGAGCCTGTGTGCCCAGTTCAGCTCCCTCCCTCTAGGGATGCGACCCACGGGGCTGGGGCCTGGCAATGGGGATGGGGACTGGGTTTCAGAACCTGCCTTCCCCTCCCTCTCCACCGTAAGCAGCGCAGTGACGAGATGGGGGTGCGTGAGGGCATGGGTGTGTGCACAGGCTTGCGTGATGCTGTGCAGTGAGGTGGGCAGGTGACATTTGAGTGGTGACCTGAAGGAGTGAGGGGACAGAAAGAGCAGGAAGGGGCGGGTACAGGACCTGAGTGGGGAGCCTGCTGGGAGGGGTCCAGCTTCCCGTTCAGCGTCACAGCCTGGGCCCTTCCCTCCCACCTCAGCTCCATCCTGGACCCCCAACTCTCCCCAAGCTCTAGCTCAAAGTTCTCAAATGGATGGACCAAAGGCCACCTCTGGACTGCAGACCTGTCTGCCTGACGTCTCAGGTGACAGGTCAGGTTCAACAGATGTAGTGCCTGGGACCCAGCTTGGATGCTTTCAGGAAACACTTGTGATGGAGAAAGAAAGGCAGGTTGCAAAGGGGGGAAGGCAGGATGCAGGGGTGAGGGGGAGAGGCGGGTTGGGGACGGGGAGAGCTGGCCAACATTGAGAGTAGCTGAGGGGTGTGAGGCTGTAGGCGGGCACGCAGCATCCACTACAGTCGGCCTGAATAGTTTTTTTAAAATCGGTTACCAACAATTAAAATTCAGGAAATTTGTAAAAAATCCGCATCCCTGACACCTTTCGGAAGCTCAGAGATGAGCTCTCTGGGGGCCTGCTTTCCTGTACGGTGACACTTAGCTGTCCCCTCCTCACAGGCCTTTCCTTGGAAGTTTCCTCTCTGGCCTGTTTCGCTCCCTCACACCTGACAGACTCACATACACCCACCATCGCCCAGTCCTGTGTGTGCATTCCTGTCTTGCGTCTTTGCAAACTCTGCCCCAGCCTTCGTGGAATGCACCTGGGGCTCCCCACCCGGTGCTGTGGTCTGACTGTGTGTCCCCCATCCCCACGCCCCAAGTTCCTATGTTGAAATCTTAATGCTGGTGCTGAGGTCCTGAGGGTGGAGCCCTCGTGAATGGGATTAGTGTCTTATGAAAGAGGCTCCCAGAGCTCGCAGCCCCTTCTGCCATGTGAGGACGCAGAGAGGATGAAGGGGCTGTACGACCAGGAAGAGGGTCCTCACCCAGCCATGCTGGGGCCTTCATCTTGGACTTCCAGCCTCCAGATCTGTAAGGAATAAATTTCTGTAGTTTATAAGCCGCCCAGTCTGTGGTACAGTAGTTAGTTATAACTGTTGGAAGGGACTAAGATATCTGGCAAAGCATATATCCTTTAAGACCCTGCTCAAAAACCTCCTCCCTGGGCTTCCCTGGTGGCGCAGTGGTTGAGAATCCGCCTGCCAATGCAGGGGACACGGGTTCGTGCCCCGGTCCGGGAAGATCCCACATGCCGCGGAGCGGCTGGGCCCGTGAGCCATGGCCGCTGAGCCTGCGCGTCCAGAGCCTGTGCTCCGCAACGGGAGAGACCACAGCAGTGAGAGCGCGTACCACCAAAAAAAAAACAAAAAACAAAACAAAACAAAAAACCCTCCTCCCTGGCGGGGCCCCCTGGGACACCCCCAGGGAACTGGCTCTTCCCCTTGAAGCCCTTCTGCAGGGTCTGTGAGAGCTCAGGGGCACAGCTGTGTCTTATCTCCATTCGTGGGTCCAGTTTCTAGCACAGCGCCTGACTCACAGCTGGGGAAACCGTGACTATTTGTTTACATGAAATTGACATAAATTAGGTGGATAAAAACCTTCCAGACTTACAAAATCTGGACTGTCAAGTTGGAAAGAGACTCAAATTGCTAGACAGTTTCAAGGTTTAGAAGTAACAGAATTCAGCCTGCATCTATCGTCCTGGTTTTCCCCCCAAGGTGAGCTGATGGCCCCTGTCATGCAGCAGGTGTGGAAGCCGAGGAATTCAGCCAGCACGTGGCACACACACAGGTGACCTGCCAACATTCCCGGATTTGAACAGTTTTGATCAATGTGTCCACTTGTTTTTGCTACAACTCAGTACACCCACCATTTCTATCAATTCTGTCCCGGGAGCTTTGAGGAAACCGTTGTGGAGTGGAGGGATGGACTGGACAGGAGGTGAACTAGCGAGAGAGAAGTGAAGAGGCACCAGCCTCAGCCAGGGACACAGCCAGATGACACTTCTGCTGTGGGGAGTGACTGCATGGCCTCGAGACTGTAGGAGAGGGTGCTCAGAGAGGCAAAAGGTGCACCTCAGAGAGGGAAGGGGAGGCTGACCCAGCTAACGGCCAGACAGTTCGTGCCTTACAGACTGTGAGATGCTGTCAGCTGTGTAGTGACTGATCTGTGATCACCACTGATTGCTTCAGTGTTGTTTTAGCCTTTAATCCCTTAAGTGGGTCCACATGTTTCATATTCAAAGGTGAACTACAAACAGGGAGCCGTTGAAGATGAAAGTATTGGAGGATGACAGCCCTCTTTTGATCACTACAGTAGTATGTGATCACTACATACGGTAGTACGTATTTATAGTTTGCCATTTGCAAATGCTCTCTGTGTACATTAATTTGTCACCACGACAGCCCCCTGCTTAGGGCAGGAGAGGTAATGTCATTTGCTCAGGGTCCCATGAGTAAGACGCTGCTGGTCTGAACGCCTGTCTTATGACCCCCAGGACTGGCTCTCCTTTGGTGGTGCTCACCAAGCTTAGCAGGGCAGGTCTGAGGTGGTCAGGCAGGGCATCCGGAGTTGCTGAGGCAGTCACCATCCTTCCTGCCCGCTCTGTGCTCCTTGAGCTCTGCTAAGAGTTGGCACATGGCTGGAGCCAGCTGGTGGGCCCTTCCTCCAGCTCCGCCATCTGGCACGATGCCCTTCCTGCTCACCAGCCTCTCTTCTGCCTGGGTGACTGTGCCGGCTGCTCCTGTCTGCCAGGACCCGAGTGGCAGGGGGTTGGCTGCAAGGTCCCGGGCACTGGCTTCCGGTGAGGCTGCGGTGATTCAGTCCTCCTGGAAGTCTGTCCTCCTCAGCCTTTGGCCCGAGGCTCCCAAAAGGCTCCCTCCTGTTGCCGACTCCTGCCGCCACTGATGAAATGAGCTCCTGCTACCCAGAGAGGAAAACTGGGGGACTCCAGGCCCCGCTTGGTCAGCATCCTCCACCCTGGGAAAAACTGTTTGCACTAGGCAAACTGTGAGTCAGGTCAAATAAAAACAGCCTTCCAGGGAACTACAAGACAGGTCAAACAATGACAATTATCTGGGAATGAAGCTTTAAGCTTTGCATGATTCTTCATTACTTTCAGGATAAAATGCACATTCAATAGCAGGGTATGTAAATTCTTTTAGACTTTGGTGTCTGCCCAAATCTCCAGCCACAACCGCTAACAAGCTGCTTAATCTCTAAACTTCTCTCCCCAGTGGCTGTCAGTTTGCTGGTTTTCACATGGCTGTGGCTTTTGATTTCAAGACTCTTGTGGAGCTGGGCGTGGGGATGGGATTAGGGAAAGTTAAAGTGTCACAAAGCTCTCTGTTCTTACTGAGATCCAGCAGTTTTCCCTGAAAAAATGCTCCCTGGATTGTTGCACATGTTTGGGTACGTTCAAGACTTCTGAAAATGGTCATTCTTAACATTTTTGCAAGTTTTCTCATTACCTTTAGGAAGAAGAGAATTTTCAGAGGACCCTACTCTGCCATTTTCACTGATATCCAAACTAAGTTTGTAAGAGTGAACAGAGGAGGCGTGTATTATTGCAGAGATGACAGCTTGGGCAAAGAAAAAAGACGGGAGTTAACAGTTAACCCATTGCAGGGGGATTGCATGTGCAGCATAAAGTTGCAACGAAAGAGTGGAAGGAGAAAGGCTGAGGAAGTAGGCAGTGGCTTGTGTGCACCATTAAAAGACATTTAAACTCTTCCTCCCCACCCCACCCCATCAGCCATTTTCCTCCCAAAGCCAACTTCAAATCTCAGCTATTTCAGGAACACCGACATAGCCACTCAGGCCCACAAGTTTTGAATCCTCCCCCACCAACCAAACATTGCTTTCCTACTCTCAATACTTCCATTTAATTATCTTTTATATTTTCCAAATGCCTTCTTAGCTGATCCTATAGCTAGCAATCTTCATTTCAGTTCTTCTTCACCTTGTAATTGCAAAAGTTTATACAGTATCTGGAACATTATAGGAGTACGGTACATAGTGGATAAAGGAATAAAGAGAATGAACTTTTTAAGAGGAAGCAATCCTGTCCTGAGAGATTTTTGCTTGTTTTAAACTGGGTGCCTTGGAAAAACAGATTCTGACTAGGTATTTGCATAAAGGAAGTTTACTAGGGAGTGTCCTTAATTTGAGTGGATGTGGGGGAATGAAGCAAACAGCATTTTAGAGAGGGGGGAGTTGATTCCCAATGCAGTCATAACAAAGGCCTCAGCGGATCCTTGGGGAACCTTTCAGAGTTGTCCTGCCTTACGGTCCAGTCCTTTTTGCCCTCCTGATCAAGCAGTGCCTTGGGAGAAGGCATGACCTTGACAAAGCAGTTCTGGCCATCAGCCTCCAGCCGTCTAGCAACTCAGGAAATGAATGGGTGTGAAGCCGGATCTGGCCTCTGTACCCCGACACCAAGTTAAATCTTACACACAGAGTTTTGGGTGAAGTAGAAAAGAAGAGCTTTATTCCTTTGCCAGGCAAAAGAGGCCACAGCAGGCTAATGCCCTCAAAACCGTGTGTCCCTCCTTGGAGGGGGTAGTGAGGAGTTTTATAGCAATGGCTCAAAGAGGAGGGCGTGGTCAGCTCGTGGACATTCTTCTGATTGGTTGGTGGTGAGGTAAGCGTGAGTCAGCATCATCAGCCTTCTGGTTCCAACCAGTCTGGGGTCTACTTGCTTGTGGGCAGCATACCTTTATTAATCTTAACTTCTCCCACCTGGAGGGGGTTTCAGCATCTGCAAAACAGCTCAAAGATATTGTTGTGAGTATCCTTTGATGGGGAACCAGGACCCTGCCCCAAGGCTGCACTATTGTTTCTCTTGACTGTTTCTCCCTGGTCTTGCATCCTTTCCCTTCCTTAATTAACGACTTCTTGAATCTACCCAGTTGGAACTCAAGGAAAGTCATGGAGGCTGAATGAAGCCTATTTCCTGTACTCAAAAAAATAGGGGACACAGAAAATCATTGCACCCAGGAGCCCCCATAGGGCCCTGCTCAGTATCAGGTGCCTCGGTCCTGAAGAGAGAGCTGGGCACCTTGGCACTTACAACACTGCTCAGTTCCCACGTGGTTTGGCCCGTTGTACTGACTCGGTGCTGGCTCCCCCGAGGGAGGTGTGACGCGACACAAAGCATGGGTCGGACCATTTGATTTCCACCTAGAGGTTTCTTCCTGCTAACTGCATTGCTTGGATCAGAGTTTATCTTCCCTCAACTTGCCTTCATTGGCAAGTGGGTATTCCTACTTAAACACTGGACAAGTGGCAGATGTGCCAGGGTAGCATGGGAATGGGTTCAGTATTGAATGCACTACAGCCGGAAGGAAATCCATACCTATGACCTCCTGGAAGTCCAGCTACACTGCACTCCCTCTGCCTAACCCACCCAGGATCTCCCACATTTCTGCTGGGAAAGTACAAAAAGAGTCTAGTTGCCTCTCTGGGGTACTGAGAAACTGATCAACTGTGTTTTGAGATAGTTGGATACTGATAAGGATTTTGCATGAGGTAGACATTTTTGTTCTTTTACCTGACAGTGGTCAATGAGAAATCATAGTGGAAGAAGATGATGTCATTCCTCATCCTGTATCAACTCATATATGGGTTAGTGACTTGTTGGAAAGAAAAAAATGAGTCCATAATCTAGTAAATTACTATGAGTGCCACAGAGAAATCTGATAGTCAGTGTTGTAAAGGATCTTGAGTGATACGATTCCAAACTCGACATTCAAGCAAATGGCTTCTCAAAGAGGGGCCTGGACGGGGAAACTTCTCAGAATCATGGGGGAAAGATGAGGCTTAGGTAGTCTGAAAAAAGCATATTGTGCTTTCTTCCCATAAGAAGGTTTTGTACAAAATTCTTGTCTGTTGCACATACGTAGAAAATAGCTTAAGGAAGTGTTTTAGGGGGACAAACGTTGAACAAAACAGATGAGAAGTAGCTTTGGGAACAAAATGGCTGCCTGATGTCAAAATTACTTACCAGAAGTTTTTATCTCTAGCAACTGTATTTGGCTTAAAATTACATCCTTTTTTCTTTCTTTCTTTCTTTCTTTTGTTTACAAAGCCTTAAGTTAAAGAATGCAGTTACCTCCTGCTAGAAATGAGCATTCCAACCACTGATAAAGAGCCTCTCAAAACTAAGGATGACAAAATGACAACAGGCTCTGAAAAATGTTTGAAGTTTGCCTCAAGTTAGAATCACCTGGATTTTTTGAGGACTCTCATTGGATATGGACCTATCACTGAAGGGGGTGAATACTTGTCATGTCTGGGACTCCAGTGATGCCCAAACTTTCCTTTCAAGCCTGGAGTAAGGAACTGAATAAACAGCTCCTTTCAGAAGGACAGGTTCCCCCCTAGGTAGGTAAAGAGATAGCCTCAGCATCCTTTCTAAAACCATTATCTGATGTTTCTGTGACTCAGTTTTTTCACCCAGAATATCAGTTGCTGTGACTGACAGCCCTCAACATTCTTGTGAGCTGCACGATGAAAGGAATCTGCAGATGAAAGCAAATTTACTCAAATTTCTATCAGCAGCATTTCTCAAGGTTTGTCGGCTTAGAATATGAATACAGTCTGTTTCTTTGGGGTCAGCAGCAGAAAGGAGTTAGATTTCAGGAGGAATTAATGGTCTACAGGTTAACGCTTTACTTATGGAAAAGGAACACAAATAATTTCTAATATTGTCTATTTATTCAATGTATATAATACACATATAATATATATAAATTACATATATTAAATTTATATAAATTTTATAAATATATGTAAAATCTCTTAATGAAATGTTTCTTCACCTACAAAAGGTTTCTTGTTAATTTTTGGAAAAACTACCCAAGTGGATTTCATGCTACCAAATGCACATTAAGATATTTATAACCAAGTTTAATATCTTAGTTTTTCTTTCCAAAAGCTGAGCTAATATTTACCAGGCTCGTGTCATGAGCTAGAACAGGGGTCAGCATTTACAGCCTGCAGCCCCTCACCTGTTCTTGCACAGTCTATAAACATTGTGAAATGGTTGAAGAAAAATCAAAGAATAATAATAGCTCATGACATGTGACAATTGTATGAAATGAAATTTCAGCTTCCATACATACAGTTTTATTGGACACAGTTACACCATTCCTTTACAGATTATCTATGGCTGCTTTCCTGCTAAAAGGACAGAGCTGAGTAGTTGTAACACAGACCATATACCCCACAGAGCCAAAATAATTAACTCTGACTCTTTACAGAAAAAGTTTATCAACCCCTGGCCTAGAACATTTCTCTATTTGTTGCTAGTTGTTTTAGGGACTGGTTAGGCTCCTGCTCTACTAAAGATTATAACACTGCAGGGACTTCCCTGGTGGCACAGTGGTTAAGAATCCGCCTGCCAGTGCAGGGGACACGGGTTCGATCCCTGGCCCGGGAAGACCCCACATGCTGCAGAACAACTAAGCCAGTGTGCCACAACTACTGAGCCTGTGCGCCACAACTACTGAAGCCCCCGTGCCTAGAGACCATGTTCCACAACAAGAGAAGCCACTGCAGTGAGAAACTCATGTACCCCAAAGAAGAGTAGCCCCCGCTCACCACAGTAGAGGAAGCCCGTGCGCAGCAATGAAGACCCAAAGCAGCCAAAAATAAATAAATACATTAATTAATTCATTCATTTTTAAAAAAAGATTAGAGCATTGCAGTTGTAGAGACCTTACAGAGTGGTCCCTGGAGTTTACCTCTGTTAATATAACCCAGGTCTACTTAACTTCCCAAAACACCCATCTATGGGTAAATAGCACTTTGTTAATCACATTTGACCACACTCTTTACAACAAAAACTGTTGAATTCTATTGGGAAGAATCCTCACCACCTAATTTCTTTTTTAGGACAATCAGATTTGTATATAACAGGTTTGTTTAAGTTAAGATTATAACTACTATCAGCAGAAAAAATGTTTTCCTCTGAATGTTAAAAAATTATCCTTTAATTAGTAAGTTAGTTGTAGAAAACAAAACAAGGAATAATGCTAACAGTTGTGTTCCGTTTAAATGTAAGATATTGTCGGGTCTAACAGATACTGAAGGCCCTTAGTTATTGGGAAGGGCAGTAATGAATTTATCACATCAACTCAGGAAAGCTGCAAAACACTAAATGACAAAATTATATTGTATATTATTCTTCATTTTAATTCTGAGATGTTTGGTGGGAGGGAGATGATTGGAAGGAGGATAGACAGAGGCCCTCAACCAGGGCAAGGAATTGTCAAAGAGCAAGTATAAGAGTTCTTTCTTTTAATGCTATGAAAAAAAGATACTCCCTTAAATATGGTCAAATGATGATTTCAATTGAACTTTTTGAGAGCATTGTAGATTCACATACAGCTGTAAGAAATAATACAGCGAGGGGCTTCCCTGGTGGCACGGTGGTTAAGAATCCGCCTGCCTATGCAGGGGACACGGGTTCGAGCCCTGGTCCGGGAAGATCCCACATGCCGCGGAGCAACTAAGCCCGTGCGCCACAACTCCTGAGCCTGTGCTCTAGAGCCCACGAGCCACAACTACTGAGCCTGCACGCCACAACTACTGAAGTCCGAGTGCCTAGAGCCCATGCTCCGCAACAAGAGAAGCCACTGCAATAAGAAGCCCGCGCACCGCAACGAAGAGTAGTCCCTGTTCACCACAACTCGAGAAAGCCCGCGTGCAGCAATGAAGACCCAATGCAGCCAAAAATACATAAATAAATAGCATATACCTGTAGGGCTGCTGTGAGGATTCAATACATTAAATACGTGTAAGTCCTAACTATATAAGTGTTAGTTCTTACCACTCTCTCTCTACTCTAGCTAATTTTCTCACCATCTTTACTGCCCGGTCTGGTCTGCATACATTCTCGTTAAGGTTTCCATCACCTCTTTCACCTCACAATATCATCCCTCAATTTCAGCTCGATTCTAGGCCTTCCTCCTCTAAGAAGGAACCCTACTCATAGCAAACAGGAAGCAGTCATCCTCGCTATGAGCCTTAATCATATTTGATATTTATCCAAGGTGTTGGTCAGACTTCTGATATCTGACCTGTCGGATTTGGAGGCAAAGGCAGTATCCAGGTTTGTCTATGCTTCTCAGTTCCTGCCCCGCAGTGGTCTTGGGGCAGCTGGCGGCACGCCCTCACAAGCACCGCTTACCTTCCCAGCTCACTGGCCAATAGTCTTTTGTTATATACTGGCATAGATGGCCTGGCCAAAAGTTAAGAGGGATCACACAGGGGACTCTCTGGCGTGATTGCCGTGACCGCTTGATGGAATTGCGAAACGAGAGAGGAACGCTGTCTGCATGAGGAATCCCATTAGAAGAATCTGTCATTCCAAGTAAATGAAACAAACCCAGCTTAAGCTGGTTACTAGGGTCCAAAATTCCAGACCCTTTCCCAGACGGCTTTACAGATCAAAGTTAAATAGGGAAATTTAATAAAGCCACAGCCTCAGGTGTGATTATTCTCAAAGCACAGCATTCGCATCAGCTCAGCAGAATTTCTCCTTTAGGCCACAATCTTTCAATAATTTAGGTCTTTAGTCGGGGAGATAATATTTTTTGGCAGGCTCTCGGTTCTTTCCTTTTTTAGGCATATTTTTTCTGCAGCCCATGCCAGGACCGAGAGTGTTAACAGGCCATCAGTTTAACTTTGATTTCATAAAGTGTGAGGAAAGTGGTGGCGGGCTGTGGCACTTGTGCCAGGGGGCAGCCATTAAGCATGTTGAAAGGACACCTGAGTAAGGCATAGACTCACTCTGAAATGAAATTACAGGAATTTGCTCTGTCGGAACTGTGATTCATGCAGAGGTTGCAGAGGCAAGCCTAAAGACTAATGAAACTACCTTCCTTTAAACTCCAAGCTAAGGCGCTAACAAGCTCTCTTCACCTTTTTGGAGATGTCAGAATTTTTCCAGCTCTCATCACAGAAGTTGTCCGTGATAACTGTGTCTAGAATATTCCATGTTGATGGAGAACCTTCCTTTTCCACTTATCCACAGGGTGATGGCATATGAACATAACCCTTAGGGACTTTTAATGGCAGTAAACTGCAAAGGCTTCCTTAGGCCTTTGTGGAGGAATTGCCACCAGTGAGTGCTGTACCTTAACTGAGGTATCCCCAGGGGAATCCGGGCTTGTTGACAGGATCTCTAAGTTCCAAGACTAGTGTCTCAATCCAGAAGAAACAGAACTTAGCAGTCAAGAGGACCCAACGCTTTTGATATTAAAAGACCAATTTATTGACTTATATTGGTAGATCAGCTTAGGACCTGATGCTGATCATTTACCTGAGACATCATTGCCTTTGCAGGTAGGATGCCCAAGAGACAGATAAAATTGTGGATCAAAATTTGTAGTGTGTGCAAGAATAAAAATACTTGGAAATTGCTGAAGGAATATTTGTTCCAACCAGCGTTCTCTGAGACACGTTGTGTCACCGTTATCCATCGATGTGTCCATCTTTCTCATGGTACTGTTGTCTCTTAAGCTCAAAGTCTGGGTATGACTCAGCTTTGGCTCCCTAGTACTTAAAACAGAGTAAGCACTCACTAAAGCCTTATTGAATACATACTGAATTTTAGCAAGAAGCATTTGTTTTTGACCTCGAAAAGTAAGTCAGTTTTAGGGCAGTGAAATTATTCTGAATGAGACTATAATGGTGGATACATGGCGTTAAAGTCCATAGAACACACAACAGCAGGAGTGAACCTTAATGTAAACTGTGGCCTCTGGGTGGTAAAGATGTGTCAGTAGGTTCATCTGTTGTAACAAATGTCCCACTTTCACGGGGGAGGCAGTGTGTGGGGAGTTGGTATATGGGGACATTCTGTACTTTCCACTCATTTCTGCTTTGAACCTAAAACTGCTCTAAAAATAATGTATAAAAAAATAATAAAAAATAATGTAGGGCTTCCCTGGTGGTGCAGTGGTTGAGAATCCTCCTGCCGATGCAGGGGATACGGGTTCGTGCCCCGGTCCGGGAAGATCCCACGTGCCGTGGAGCGGCTGGGCCCGTGAGCCATGGCCGCTGAGCCTGCGCGTCCGGAGCCTGTGCTCCGCAACGGGAGAGGCCACAACAGTGAGAGGCCCGCATACCGCAAAAAAAAAAAAAAAATGTATATTTACGAAAATAAGTTGGATTTCAACATGGCGCAAAGGTGAGTGAAGTTGCTCAAGGCGGAAAGAACAGCACAAGGAAAAGTCTTAAGGTGTTGGTCCTGGGCGGGATGGGGGATTAGGAACATGATCTCTAGAAAATCAGTGACAAATCCTGTTTGGCCTGAGAAAATTAAACACGGCAAATATAAAAGAAATAGTCGAAAAATTGTTGAAAGATGGAGGGTGAGGGTTTTGTGTAACAAGTGACAAGTTTCGACTTAATTGAGTGTAGCAACAGGAGCCACTGAAAGTTTCTCGGGTTATGTCGAAGTGAGGATTAAAGCTGCAGCTGCACCCAGGTCAGATGATGAGGTTTCTTTATTCTTTCTAGATCAGAGATCTCCAAGTGCGCGGCGTCAATTCCCTCCGTCAGGTATAAACAATAGAAGCATCCCAAATGTATGAGCCTAGAGTCACAGTGACTCTACATTCAGATGATTTCAAAACAAAATCTTACCTTGGCTACATTCAGTGTCTATCTATCACCTTCCCCCACTTTTACCTGTCCTTTTAGCCTAAATACAATACTTGTCCACCAGCGAGAAGAGCGGGTGTGGGCTGAGATCGTGTGTTGGGACGGCCTGGAATGCTGAGATGCTAGGAAAGAAAGTCGGTTGTGTGTAACATTGGCTCGGAAGCACAGAGGAAAAAGGTGGTGAAAGAAATGAGACGTGGGTCAACAGGGCTGGCAGCTGACAGCTCCCTCCACCGCTTCCCTGGGATCTCTCCTAACTTCCTCTCTATGGGATTCTAACTCCTGCGGGGCCCAGTAGATGGAGAAGGAGTGGTTACGACAAAGCTTACCAGGACAGGAAGAGTTCTGAGGAGACCAAGGTTTGAAATGATGTTAATACGTTGGCTAAAGTGTACGGAGCTCTAAATGCCAATCCTAATTCTAAGGGCTTTACCTGTGCTACCGCTTCAAGCTTCACATGTGCTGCAAAGCAGGGTACCATGATTAAGTCCCTTTTACAGAGGGGACATGAGGTAAAAAGAGGTTAAAAACTCACTGATGTTTACAACGTAAGTAAATAGCAGCATCTGTCTGTCTGTCGGTCCGTCTGTCTGTCTCCAGAAACCGTGCTACTTTCTTATACTGCTGGGGGAAGAGGTGGGGGGCAAGGAAGCATGGAGACGTGGAGAAACCTAAGCTGTCTTAGGACAGGCTTGTTCCGATACCGCCTCTGGGCGGTATCTTGGTGTGGCATCCTCCAAAAAGGCTTTTCAGGGCCTTTTATTGAAAAAAGGAGCTCCTCATCTGCTCCTGGTTCAAACACCCACAGCCCTCCCTGGGCCCAGATGTGGGTGTGTCCCTTCAGGGCAGGGAGCTGCCCTGTAGCTAGCTGGGTGGGTGGTCCAGGGTCCTGGGGTGCCAGGGCAAGCATTACACCAGGGCCCATTCATTTGTCTTGCTGACTCAAAACATACCTGTAGTGTATGCTTTTAGCTACCTCGGCAGCTTGCCCCATGGCTTTTGTGCCTTTAAAACTTCTTTATTGGTAATATCAGGATTGACTCCAAGAATAATACTATTTATTTCTGCCACGTCTCAGGCCATCTGAGGAGGTACCTGGATGGTCAAAGGGCTTCTTATGAGCTCTCTCCTTTGCCCTTTTAAAATCACTGAATTTTCTTGGCAGTTTAATGCAAAAGGAAACAGAATCAGACCCTTTGGGCCCAGGCAGTATTGGAGGAAGGCTGCTGACATCCTGGACCACAAATCTGAGGCCTCATTATAACTATTGGATCGTATTCCCAGCTCACCCTCACCCCACCCAACTAAGCCCATGTGCCACAACTACTGAGCCTGAGCGCTAGAGTCCGCGAGCCACAACTACTGAGCCCACGTGCCACAACTATTGAAGCCCGTGCGCCTAGAGCCCGTGCTCTGCAACAAGAGAAGCCACCGCAGTGAGAAGCCCGCGCACGGCAACCAAGAGTAGCCCCGGCTCACTGCAACTAGAGAAAGCCCACGCGTAGCAACGAAGACCCAACGCAGGCAAAAATAAAAACAAATAAATTAATTAATTAAAAAAGAAGATGCAATAGGCCGGTCTTAGAGGGGGTGAGGGAGTGCAGCGTCCTCCCCGGGTCCGACCAGCGGGCTAGAGGCAGATTCCCTTTCCCCTCTGTCCACCCAGCTGGGGTGCAAAAGGCTCCCTGAACAGGGCTGCAGGGGTTTCTGTAAGAAGGGGCACGTCCGTCAGAGGCGGCCACCTGCCTGAGCAAGTGGGCACTGTCTCTCCACCACTCCCATAAGGAAGCGACTCTCGGTGGAGCCTGCTCTGACCCTGGCTGTCCCTCCACACTCCACCACGGAGAGGGACTGGGGTCTGCTCTGCAGGCCTCACAGATGTTGGGACATGTGTCGCCCGTGCAACCCAATGTCTTATCCCGGTCCTCTTTCCTACATCCTGCCCCTCCCCCACAGGATTGATCTGCTACCCTAGAGTCCTGGGCACGCTCAGAAGGAAGGTCTGCGCCCTTTTTTGTGCCCAGTGCTTTTTCAGAGTTCATAGAAAACAGCTCTAGGACAAAGAACAGCTCTAGGAAAAGAAAATCCTATCCTTGGCCGAGATCCCATGTCCTATACATACTGTTTCCTTCTTTTAAAACCAAAAAATGGAGCAACGTCTTAAAAACGCATGTGGTACCCTTACAAAGTGACCATCCACAGCCCGTGAGTGTTTGCGTCTGCTCATTCCAGAACCTTCGGGCCGGCTCTCCTGGCCTGAGTCCACACCACAAGACCCCAAGGAGGTGCCGCGGGGCCTGAGCCAGGCGCGAGTCAGGAACGAATTGGCATCGGGGTCCGTCACACGCTCCCCTACACGTAACCTGCCACCGCCATTTGGCGTGTGCCCTGCACCCTCGGTATCCCAATAGTTTATGAATGACACCGGCCAAGATTGGCTGGTCCAGGCTGGGACGCCTGCCATGCGGGCATCCTGACATGTCCTTGGGAAGAGGCCGTGCCGGCCGAGAAGGTCCAGAGGTCACAGGCTGTCCTCCACCAGCACCAGCTCCTTGCCAAGCTAGGCAAGTGCAGGTTCTTGACCTCATGGAAGTGGGGTGATGGGGGAATTTTTTCTCCCTGTGGAATATTTACCTGCCCCCCAGCTGGGTCAGCAGCACACCCAGCTGACGGAGGGCTCACCAGAGCTCCTGGGGTCCCCAGGTCTTTATCGCCCCCTCCACCTCTCAGCCCGGCCTGGACCTTTCTGCAGAAAAAGCGTGCCTTCTAGTGGTCTGAATCTCACAGAGCGTTTGAAACCACAGACCTTGCAGTCCCTCGTGATGAAGATGGACAAAGTCTGGATCAGAGCTTCCCCACCTTCCTCTATGCCCCCGAGGCCACTCCTGGAGCCCATCAGGGAAAAGGACCCTGTCACTGAATCACATCTGGCCCAGCATCTGCAGGCAATCTACAGCGTGATCCAGACCACGTCTCCACAAGGAGCGTGCCCGCCCTCGGGGGGACATGGCAGTCCATCGAGGGAGGGAAGAAATAGAGAAATCATTCATTTTTCCTATCTCAAGAGGTAGAAAATAAATCATGCTTTACTGATACTGATGTACACAGTGACCATAGCGGACATATATACACTACCAAATGTAAAATAGATAGCTAGTGGGAAGGGGTTGCATAGCACTGGGAGATCAGCTCTGTGCTTTGTGACCACCTAGAGGGGTGGGATAGGGAGGGTGGGAGGGAGACGCAAGAGGGAGGGGATATGGGGATGTATGTATACATATAGCTGATTCACTTTGTTACACAGCAGAAACTAACACACCATTGTAAAGCAATTATACTCCAATAAAGATGTTTAAAAAATGTATTTAAAAACGGACTTTTTTTTTTTTTTTTTTTCTGATGGAGTACACAAACCAAAACATCTGGAGGCCAGTGATTCAGAGCCGGGATCTGGGTCAGAGAGGTACTGTGGGTACTGGCTCTGCCGCTTTTGGCTTGTGCGACCCTGGGCGGCGCTCAGCCTCTCAACACCCCCATTTCCTCATTTACGGAACGAACTTGACAGAAGACTCGTAAGACTGAGGGTGAAATTAGACCATGCAGCGCAAGCGCTGTGCCTGGGACACAGGGATCCCTGGATAAGCATCATTTACCATTATCACTCACTGTGCATGCCCGTCCTCAGCAAACGGCAAAAGCGGAAGCCCCCAGGTGGCTCAAGCACAGCTGAGCCTCCAGCCCCAGAGGGGACCCCACAGACTCAAGAGTTAACCTGCATCCATTCCGTGGTTCAGCCACATCTGCCCCGTCACGAATATAAGCACTTGATGCGGAGACAGACACAGATCCTGGGTGGGCAGAGAGGGCAAGAGCCCTAGATGGGGCTTGTGCCGGAAGGAAGTATGCCTGAGTGGTCCAGGCATTGCTGTATCTCCAGTCTTCCGCTCCCTGGCTGTGTGACCTTGGCTAAGTGACTCCCCTTCTCTGTTCTAGTTGGAATAATGCTAGCTGCCGCGTAACATACCAACCTCAAAATTGTAGGAGCTCAGTGTGATAGAAGTTCACTCTTCACTGACATCTGCACCCCACTGAGAGTCATCCTGGCTGGAGCACAGCTTCCCTCCACAGCCTGATGTGGGGACCCCTTGTCACTCTCTCTTGCAGCCCCATGGTCCCCTCAGAGCTGTTAGCATCCAGCAAACATGGGGCGAGAGAGTGGAGAAGGTGCATTTCGATGCAAGGAAGGCTGGGAAATGTCATCCCCGGCTGGGCAGACACTTCTCAGAAACCACGGAGAAGGTGACAATGGAAGGTGGGGAAAAACTTGGGTAGGCAGTTCCCTGTCTGGCACACGCTCTGGGCCAACGTTTCCTCCTCTGTGAACGGGCATGATAATAGAAATACCTGGCTTGTATGGTTGGCGGGAAGGTTAAATGGTAGTCACGCAATAATCATCAGTTGCTCTCGTTACTGCTAGCAACTAGACCTTGCTATCATTTACCAAAGATGAAAGGCTGCACCTTGAAAATGAATCCAGATCCCTGTGAAGTCTGAGCTCCGGGGGTTTAAGAAGCTATTCAGGCACAAAGCCCCATGCAGAGAAGTTATATCTGAATGTAGGTCCTTCACCTGGCTGTCCTACGCCCCTGCCGTTTTTCACCTGCGTGTGCCTTGTGTGCTTGGCATGTCCGCTGTCCCCGTGGCTGCCCCCTCTCCATGCAACCCCTTGCCTCCCCTCACCTCTGTCCCCTCTGTCTTTCCAGCCCGCAGGTCTGCCCTCTGGTTTCTGGCTGTGTGTTTGCCGCTCTGGGCTCCCAGCCTTCCCAGCTTTACCTCTAATTCCACCCAGACAGAGAGAGCATTATCCCCGCAGGGCTAGACCCTCCGTGACATGGGTAGCCGATTTATTGAATTGTCTGAATCCAGTATGAATTCAAATAGGAAGTGATTTTTATGTTGCTGTTTTTTGTTTGTTTTTTTTTTTTTTAAATCACTCCCTGCAACTACACCCTTTCCCATCCCTTAATGACATTTGGGGCAGATTTCATAACATTCCAGGCACTTTCAGTAACCAAAACAGTGCGGCCGGGGTTCACATGTCAATTTCAGAGACAGTTTCATGATGAATTCCTTCCTCCTGTCCAGTCCTCAGCCACACTCCAGCTGGGGACCTGGGCTGGGGAGGGAACCAGTCTGCTCGCCCTTCCTCCTCTGTCTCCCCTGCAGAATTCATTCACTCAGGAAGGACCGGGAGAAGGGCCAGAGCCCCTTAGTTGTTGGGCAGGTGCTACCTCTCTGGCAGGGGGGCAGGTGCTGGCTCTCTTGGGGACCCTAAGGAGTGGACCAAACCAGTGACCTTCTGCAGCCTCGGGGCCCAAGGGGCCCTCACACCCTCTGCCATGCCCATCTGTGCGGGCACTGACTGCCCCATCCTCTCCGCCCTGCCCTCTGGGCCCCGTCTCCTCTCCACCTGCTCACCTAACAAATGTGCTGTCTACGCAGATACTCACCTGGCTGAGGAAGCGTCGGTCTCTGCTTCTGCCATCCCCACCTCCCCTGTGTGCCCCTCCCTTGCTGGGCACTCGGCTTCACAAAGGACATGCTTAGATTAGCTCCCTGGGGCAGGGCTACCTGGGAACACCTGCAGCTGTCCTGGAAAAGTGACAGCGGTGATGAAACTCCATCTCGGCATCCAGACCCTCTTGGAATAGGCTTGGCTGTTGCCCGGCCCCCAGCTTGGCCCTATGCTGACCTTTTCTGACCTTCCTTCTGTCCTCCCAGCCAGATCTGCTGTTCTAGCTCCAGTTCCTATCTGAAACTAGGGCCAGACAGGCATGTGGACACCCTAGGCAGGCTCGTAACTTGGCACACTTTCAAGATAAAGCACTTTAAATATTTGTTCAATAAAAATTTAGTAGGGCCAAGGAGAAACCGATTTTCTGATGATGATTATAGAAAAACAGATTTCCTTTATCATTTGTTTCTCCTGGCCAAAGAATTGATGTTCTAAAAAATAAAAAGCCAAATATCTGGTAAAACATATCTCACTGTTTTCTGTTCATTCTCCTCTTTTCAGTCTTTCCAGTAGTTTCTGAAAGGAGGCAGCTTCTTGGGAGGCATAAACAAGAGCTTAAAATTTAAATAACAGAATGGAACTCATTCTTAATACATAGCACTACACTACGCTTTATTCATTCTCAAAATTCAAACGGACTGTCAGCTCCTAGCCGCCATGAATACACATGAATGTGCTGAACCCACAGAGGACGGGCGTCTGCCTGGGTGAGAAATGTGTTTACTTCCTTCTTTCTCTTTTTTGAATCTTTCATCTTTTTCTGGTTGTTGTTTTGTCTGCTTGTTTATTTTCAAGGTCCATTCCAGCTTAACCCACGATGTCAGAGTGGGAACCGTTGGCGCCCACGATTAGGTGCAGCAGGCGTGGGGACCAGGGCCAGCCGGTTTTATTCTGGAGATGGTTTTGTGCCCTCGGGTGCTACCCAGCGGGGGCCTCTCTGCTCTGGATACTTTACAGGGACGCCCCACCTCTGCTCCAACGAGCACCTCCACCTCTCCCTCTCCCGGGCCACCCTCCACCTAGGTCTCTGCTTCTTCCTTCCAGCTCTTGGGCAACTGTGTGGTCTTTGCATGTTTCCCCGGGTCAGTTCTGAAGAGCCGAATCCTGCCACTTTAATAGCTAAAGCAGGTGGGAAAATGTTGTTCACCTGTTCAGACTTGCCTGGCCCGAATCCAGGCCCAGCCCCTTACTAGCTGTGTGGCTTTGGCAAGAAATTCAGCCTCTCTGAACCTCGGCTTAGTCAGCTGTAGGATGGGGTGATGGTCCCGACCTAGCCAAATCATCCAGAGGAGTCCAGTTAGCATACGCACAGTGAAGGCCTGCGAGGCCCACGGCACAGGGATAATACCCCTGTTAGGGTTACTAGCTCTGAGGCTGATTTGCTTGAAAGTGAGATCAGAGTTCCCCAGCTTTCATGTAAAGATCTCAAGCTGGTAACTTATGTCTGTGATTGGAAGGCCACCCAGACATCAGTTCTGATCTCCCCTTTTGAGGTCTCGATCCCTTTAGGTGGAATTGGTACTAAATGGCTTCCAGTCAGCGTGGAATTGTTGATGGGGACCCAATCCTATGTACACCAGCCAGACCCCCATCTCCTGCCCACAGTGATATCACACCAAACACGCCAAAGGAGAGAGACCATAGATGGTCACCATCCCAAACCTTGGACACATGCACTCCTGAGTCCTAAGCAAGCAATGGCTTAACTACTCTTACCAGCTGGTCGATCTGGGCAAACCAGAAGAGTGTGTTTTCATGGCTGGGTTTTGTGAGGACTGAGTCAGGTGATGGGTCTGGAGTTCTCAGCGTGTGTCCAGCAGCAATAATTACCCCCCTTTCTGCTCTCCTACCCAATCTGGCCTGTTGCTGATGCTTGTTTCTTTGAACGTATTCTGTTAAGTAAATGAAGAGCCCGCTATCTGACTACAGTATTCCAGGGAGGGGGTCTCAGGACACCGTGGTTCCTCCAAGAAGCATTTAAGGAGGCTGAGGGCCATTAGGCAGCATCACCGTGGGCTTGTCAACATCTTCTGAGAGGCAGCTCCGTTCAGCTTCCTCTGCCACCTCCAAGCAGTGATGGTGACAGAGCAGAGATGGTCCCTGAGGGTATGCATTCCTGGGAGGGCAGACCTGGGCGTGATATACCCATGGAAAGTCGCAAGGCACTGGGGGACCAGACTGAGATGCTGGACCCCTGTGAACGGGAGATGTTCCAAGAGGAAAAGAGAGTCTGGCAGTAGAGTATGCCTACCCCTCTCTCAGTTTGGCCTCAGGGACACTCAAAGTGAAATTGGCTCCTCTTAACCAGTCGTGGGTCAGAGGACACAGCAGACAAGTTTCCCACTTCCCAGGCCTTGTCTATCCTAGAGTTGGAAGGAAGAGGTTCCGTAATGACCTTCGGGTCAATGTTGCCCCCTCACCAACACTGAGCAGGGCTGGCTGCCCGAGCAAGGGGGAGCCCAGGGCAGACCTGCAGGCTCAGCTCCCTTCCGACAGACACCGACGGGAAGCAGGCATGTACGTAGCACATTTCAAACAAGCAAAGAAACAACCCACGCCTGTCAGAGAAGACCAAACTGTCTATTAGAATAATTAAGTGTCAGAAAAACCACAATTCCACCAAGGAGAGAAAACATAAAGAACCTTGAAAGACCTGCTGTGACTTGGAGAATGATTCTGTGCAGATTTCCTGGTCGGGGAAAGCCATGCTGATAATTAGAGGGAGAGAAAAGAAAGATGAACAGAATAATATCATGTGTGACTTGCAAGGAAGTTGTAAAGATAATGCTAGTAAAAGGGGTTAAAGGAATAGGAGGGCGTTTTTTTTTTTTTTTACTAATGCATCAGGGGAAAAGAGATACTGAAGTTAAAATAGGTCTGCTAATAAATCAGGCTGGGCATGAAATTAATGTTGGGTCTGAAATGGCCAAGATATTGAACTCATTCTTCAAAACTGTCTTTAGCAATAGAAATAAAAAGGAAAATACAGACAATGATGGGGTAATAGAAGCCTCTTGAAAACAACTACTAGCAGAACCAGATATGGGACTGTTGGAACATCTGAGGACCACATTGAATAAGAGTAAATATGCTTCTTGGCGATTATGGGAAATTGATTAGTATCTACTGGATCATGTAAAACGGTGCCTTCAAATGGCTTTGTCATAATACTGTTATTTAAAATAAATAAAGTTAGAGGAGATTCGGAAAGAAGATGTCCAACATTCTGGGTAAAAACATTAAAAGGCAGGAGTCCAAAGGAACTGTGATCCTGTTTGGCAAATCTGATGGTAATTACCAGGAAAATTGTGACGCCATATTGAGGGTCACCTAAAAGCTCAAAAGGCTAAATAACCATAACATTTATGTGAATCAAGTTGTGTTTAAAAAAGTGGTTTCATGCCCCTCTTCCCCAGCCCAAAGGCCAGACTGATGAAGAAAAGGCTGCTAACTGGGTCTATTTGTATCGGTGTCTCTGTATCGGCACAGTTCCCAGGACCCAGCAGTAGGAGAATATACCAGAAGGGCCTGTGCACAGGAAATCCAGGAGAGGACCGCCCCCCCTCGACGGCCCTACCATTGTGACGCCACCCCCAGGTCCCGGAAGGCAGGGCTGTACAGAGCTTTCCGTCACCTCCTCGTGGCCCCCTCCCTCCCTCTCCCCTATGTGCGGGCACGTCATTGCTCCCCACCCCGTGCACCCTGCAGGTTCCCACACCACTGACGTCCTCAGGGCTCTCTTCACACCACTTCCTGGCACTGCAGGCTGGGCCTTTCCCCAGCCTTCTCCTCTTAGGGCCTCCCTTGCTATGGGGAGACAAACTAAATTACGCTAAATGCTGAGAGGGTCAATGTGCCAATGTTTTCAAGGCCCTTTAATTGATAAAGTGTTCATCCAGAGAAATAACTCATGGTAGTGATTCAGGCTCTGTGGTGAGGTGACAGAGAGGGTTAGGGACGGCGAGCCTCTTAGTAGTCCTTTAACTCATTTTTGAGACAGGTTCACCTGAGTAGGGTTGATCCTACTCTGATGACAGGTGTTACTTATGATGGACCCAGGGCCAGGGATGTGGCTCCTTAGTCGGGGGCCACACGTAGGTGCTGGGGACACAAGGAGGAGGCTAACTCAAGGTCTATTAAGTCCTACCTAGTATCTCAATTAACTCACTACTGATCTTTCAGAGAAAGAAGTGGCAATGAAGTCATCTCATTTGCGTGAATCCCTACATATCACCACCAAAAAGTATTATGTTAGATAATACATCTATTTGGCCATAACTTATGGAATAAACTGTGCTAAAACATAATGAGGTGTGCATGTAAAATCTATACACACCCTAGAGCTATGTACTGATGAAAATTATTATATGTAACAGATGTAGTCTTGAAAAGTCATATGTAAATATAAATGTGTATCATTTTTAAATGCACTAAGGGAAGGGATCCTGCTATTTAAAGAAAGCCTGTAAGGATACCTATTTAAAAATAAGTCCTTTATACAATGATTCATCACCTCTAAATTTAGAATCTTTAGGCTGCTATTTATAGTACATTCTACTTGAACATGCACTTATATACCATAACTGTATACATATGTGTGCATATGTGGATGTATGCAATATACATTAGGGACATATATTTAAACCGGTGGTAAATTTCTTGCCTAGGTCTTGCATTTTTTTTTAGATTTCTGCCCTAATCTGCAGCCATGAACAATCCCGATCCTACTAAAGGCCAGTGTAGTTGCCCCTGAAACTTCCATAGGAAAGATGGCCCCCTGGGGGCCCAGCCATGCAAACGTATCAATATTGCTCCCCGTGGTGGGTAATTATTTTAAAAAAATAGGACCTTCTATTTCCAAGAAAGACTCAGCAAACTCTTTTTGTTATAGCCTTTCCTTTCCTGCAAACTGTGTTTCTTATTTCGCTTCTGATTTTGTCTGGGACCAGGAAGACCTGAGTGGACCATTTCAGATGGAAATGTTGCTGGTTCAGCTTGGTTGGGAAAAGGGAGACCGTAACCTTATAGATTTGACTGCAATTTCCTGCCCAGCTTCCTGAACAGGGGATTTCAGAGTCTTGTAGCCCTGTTATTTATTATCTGGGCTTACTGGTTTTGTAGGTCACTGACTGTTAACTTTTTTCTATTGCTGTTTTAATCAACAAGTCCAAAAGCTTCCAGTCTTAAAAATGTGAAACGATTACATTTGTGATTTCTGGGCTGGCTGTAACTGCCATATAAGAATATGTTTTAGGAACATGCTTAACATAGAATTATGATGTTTAATTCACAGCTAATACTATGTGACACTGAAGCGGTCAGCAGAGGAAGGGAGAGAAATGGCTGGTTCCTTTCTTAGACATTTCCTTTTATTTCTTTTTTGACTTAATGTTAACATCAAGGGCAGGCCGTCGAAAGATAATCTCTTCCCACTAAATTAAGTAACTTCTCTGCATGTTATTTCTCATTGAATACCCCAAAAGGTCATCCTCGATGGTCAGCCATCTCCCCAGATGTCTTCTAGCTCTCTCTCACCCATCTACATATGCCCCCATATCGGTCATCACAGCTTCTAACAGCCCGCTTCTTATGCCAATGGTATAAAACCCAGGAAGCTCTCGTACTGTATACCCTGATTCAAGATTTGGAAAATACAATCACGGTATTTATCAGCTAAGAAGCTCAGAGTTACAAGGGGAGTGGGAGAGGCAGAGGCCCAGCCAGGGAAGAGATGAGTAGCTACACGGAATGATGTAGAAGGGTGTCGACTTGCTCTGCACCTTTATCTGTGCAGGATAGAGAAGGATCAGCAATGGCCATCTCCAACTGACCCTCTGAAGCCAACACGAGGAACAAGTCTGGGGTTCCATAATCTCCAGAGCCGGAAGGGACATGTTTCACCTTATCACTCGCGCATCCAGAAAGATTCCCCGAGGGCTTCTACTGTAATGTTCTGAATATGAGGGTAGAAAAGCTAATCAGATTTTTGTTCACAAATTGCTGAGTTGGTGCCTTTATTTGTAGAATAGAGTTAAAATGTTAATGGTATTCAAAATGGATGGCATGTAATTAATTTATAAATCACCTCATCTATATTTCATAGGCATTGAATTTGGTCCTTCCTTCCCAACTGTCTCTCCTCGATCTAAAAGAGCTAAGATGTAATAACAGTGGAGAATCCTAACACCACTGTCGCAGCTTCCTTTTTTAGGTACATGTATTGATTGTACTCTAATGCGTGTTGCCTCCTCTATAATATGGGTGATTCTAATGAAGTACGGGCACTGGGTCATAACAGTGGCACTCAGATGTTAACATAGCATCTCCTGCTGGATCAGCTAGGTTTTTGTACCAGAAAGACAACTCAGGATATGGAATACGACAGAGACTCAGAAAGAAAACTGAATTAAAGGGCCAGAGTCCCAGGTTTAAACCCTGGCCCTACCGTGAATTTGCTGTGTGACTCTGGACAGAGTCATCTCAGTTTCCTCGTTTGGCAAATGAGGGGATAGCACCCTATTGGGTCTCCAAGACCCTTTACAGCTCTACCATTTTATATGCCTGTGATGTGGGAGTTCTAATAGTTGGGGAAATGGAGAAATCAGTGGTGGCCAATGTCACTGAGTTCCTTGTGTGCGATCAGGAGAGCTAAGGAAGAGAGCCATCTAGCCACAGTGGGAACACCTTGGGGACACACTAAATCAGGAAGATTCACAAATCGGGGAAAACTAGAATTATTGTCAAGGGGAGCCAAGGTTCTGACGAGGAAATTGGCACTCAGCAGCAAACAAAAACTTGTGGTTCAAGGGCAAACAAGGGCTGTCGGTCAGTAGCTGGGACACTCCGAGAAGATGACTTCAGGCTTGAGAAATGACCCAGGAGTACAGATCAGAACCGAGACCACAGGTGGTGGGTGTCTCCTGGGCCCCCCTTTAAGCCATTCCAGGCTGGTTAGCTTGGCACAGGCACTGCCTTTTATTAGAATTGCAGATGCTGTACAGTAATATCTTATTTTTTGAAATCCAAATGGCAAAGCCAAGCAGAGCTTTTGAGGACTATTTTCAGAGTGGTATTTCAGCATCAGTGGCTCACTGAACCAGCCTCTTCATGTCACCCTGTTCTTCTTGATGAAGGACACACACAACAACTAGTCTTTTGAGGGAAAGATGGATTATTCACTAAGTGACGTTAAGATTTGGGAGAGAAAAAGCCAAGCGTTTAGATAAAAAATTAGATTCTCTACTTTATATCCTATGCCAAAATAAATTCCAAAAGCATTAAATATTTAAGTGAAAAAATGGCAAACTGGAAAAAACTTTTGAGTTATTTCTGGAGGCAAAGTTTAACATCTTTAATATACAAATCCTGCTTATAAATAAATTAATGAAAGAAGAATTTCTAATGAAAAAAAAGAAATGAAGAACAGAAGTCAAGTCATAAATTGAGACATAAAATTGACCAGTAAACTGATGAAAACATGTTCAACCTCATAAAGAAGTCAAAGAAAAGGAACATTAAGACATTTGAAATACCAGTTTAGCCCATCAGAGATTTTTACTTTAAATGGTATTCAGTGTCAGTGAAGATTTGAGGGAAGTGTGAACCCACTCTCTATGGGTTGCAGATTTCTTGCTGGGTGTCAGGGCCCCTGGGTTGAGTTCACGTGGATTATACTGGTACCCTGACATGGGGACTAGCCGACTGTTTGCCAAACCCATTTTTCTTTCTTCTGGGCTTACAGCTGGACTACATTTCCCAGCCTACCTTGCAGAGAGGTGAGGCCATACAACAAAATCGTGGCCAAAGGAATGTAAGCAGTAGTGAGGCCCACAACTTCCAGACCTGCATAGGTGCCAGGAAGGTGACCCTCTTTGCTGCCTTCCCCTGTCTGCTGACCAGAGGCAGAGGACTCAGGAGAGGATCCCAAGGCCCTAGCAAGCCACCAGTTAGAAAAAGCCTGAGTAGAGCAAGCTCCTTCTCATCAACCAGCTACCATTTTGTTCTTCATGGACAATGAATAACATTCTTTTGTGTTAAACCGCTGAGTGTAGAGGTCCATTGTAATATCAGCTAATGAGCATTGCTGTCAGAGATATTTTTAAAATGATGCCTCAAAGTCAGCTGCTATAATGAAAAACTTGTGACAATGTGACAATGGCTTAGTGATTGAGTGACCGGTGGAGAAGAAAATGGATGGAGTAGGCTGGATGGTTAGCAAGTCATGTAAATATGGCAACTATTTGGTAAATCTGTGGCCTATCATGTCTTGGAAGGGCAACCTCTGATCTAACGAGCCACAGCTCTGGGCAGAGTAGTGATAGGAGTTAAGGTGACTGGCTAAATCTGTCACTGGATGCCTTAGTAAGGTGTTACAAGAAAGAGATGACCTATAGCCATAATAGATTGGTTTTCCAGCAGAGATCAAAGGAATGAGAAAGTCCACAAATAAAAGACTCTAAAGGTAGAAAGGTCAATTGCTTCTGGACCCCAAATAATAAGATATAAGACTGGAAAGTCTAGTCAGCCTTCTCAGTCAAACAGAGAATTGGCTGGGGGCAATGATCCAATTACCCAAGGCTGTTTTAAAAAATTACATCCAGGCAATCTCCCTGAATTTAAGAGGGGGAAGCTTGGTGAGGAAGAACCGAGCAAAGCTGAATTGAGGATGCTTCTGGGAAAGTCCCTCAGTGAGGCTGCCAGCCCAGGGCACTGACTGAAAAAGACGAGAAGCTACTGAATATCGGGGGGAATCATCCTGCTATGAAAACCAGAAGAACAGACCATAAAAGTCTTTCATTTGTAAAGACTAAATCACTTAGGTCTTGAGCAGGAAGTGGATTATAATATTGATAGATGGGAAGTCTCCTGTATTAACCACATCTGTGATTTGCTGTATTCTGATGCTTTGACACATGCAAACTAGCTGACTCTGGAAGGATTGCCCCTCCCAGGATTTGACAGTTCCTAGAGATAGTCAACAGTGCTGAAGCCCCAAGGATTTCAAATGCAAACTGACCACTCCAGAGCCCCCATCCCCACAACCTCTTCAGTCAGGTTTTAACTCTCTAGGCCATTACCCCCAGGGCCAGGTACCAGACAACTAGGGAAGCCCCAAAGCCCCAGAGCCCTGAAATGATTCAGACCAGCCAATCCTAACCTGCTGAGCCTGCCTCACTGATTCCTTCCCCCAGAAATCACAGTAAAGGCTCTTGCCCATGTTTCCCCTCTCCCCGTGCCTCCTGCTGACCCTGGTGCTTTCCTGTGTGGCCCCAATACAGCACAGGGTGCCCTCTCCTCTTGGAAGCTGTAAGTAACAACCTTTTCAATGGCAGTCATCTTCTGATCTGTTAGCCTTACTATATTTCACATTTTCTATTAATACACTCTATTTTAAAATAGCCCCAGGTAAGGCAAACTCCTTAATCCCATTTTACATGTTGCGATGAAGAAAACTTGATGAATAAATTCCTTCCAATGAACAGAATCACATCTAATTGAGGAACCTCTCTATCCCCAGGGTAGGGAGCCTTTATTATGCCTGCCTGGCAGGATTTCAAAATTGCCATGGACAAGTGGTTGCTCTGTGTTTTCGGTTCTTCCCTCCTCTAAATGGGAGTTTTATTGTGTTACCCTGTCCCTGGTCCACAATCTCGTATTGGGTATAAGGAGGGGATAGATGAGTCTTTTGAATTTATAGGTTGCTGGGTCATTAGGAGCCGCCTAGGGTCCTGAGAGAGAGGAGGGCTCATTACCCAGAGATCCTGGAATTCAGGGATGGGTGGGTCTTTGAGTTGTTCTCTATGGGGAGGTTAAGTTTGTTGCATGTGGAAAAGAAAAAGGAAAGGGAAAATAAACAATTGGTGATCAGAAAGGTAGACCATGGCCTAGATGACTATGATCCTTACAAGATTCTTCCTGTTTCCTGGGTTCACAGCTGATGTACATTTCTCAATCTCCACTGGCAACAAACATGAAGACATGTCTGATTTTAAGCAAGGGGATGGGTTTGAAAAGATGAATACAATTTCCAGCCCTAGCTTGGCCCCCTGACTCTCTTTTCCCAAAGAAGCAAGAACATGTAAAGAATCCAGTATGGGAATCTAAGGCCCTGGAGACATAAATCTGGGATAGAAGGAGCCTGGGTCCCTGAATGACTGCCTGGAGAAGACCCTCCTGGCTGCCAAGTGGACTTTATGTGAATGGAAACCTTGTCTGCCTGGAGAGTTGTGTCACCTGGCAGTCCTGGCAGGGACAATCTGGAAATACACCGCAAGCCTTACCATCTGTTATACCCTCTGATCCACTGTGGAGTAGTTAAGAACATGAGACCCAAAGCCACATGTCCTGCCACATACCAGCTGTGTGACCTTGAGCAATTTACTGAATTACTTTGTGCCTCTGTTTTCTCACCCATGCAATAGGTATTCTAATAGTACCTAATTCAAAGGGTTGTGGGGAAGATTAAGTGAATTGATATTTGTAAAGATTTTAGAAGATCTAAGCTTCAGGGTACTCTAGAAGTTAACTTTTATTTGAATTTGCAATTTCTCTTCTAGTGTTACTTTAAGGTTGAAATCATAGCTTTTATTTACTTACTCAGCAAACACTTAGGGACCTCTGACCATCTGCCAGACACTCTGATAGGCACTAAGTAAAACAGTAGTGAAAAACTGATGTGACCAAGGATTTGTAAACAAGCACTTCATCGCTATATGGTTTCTGCCAAGAAAAATCTGAGAACAACTTGGAAGTCCCCAAATAAGAGATTATTAAATAAATGATGCTATATCCATGCAGGGGAATAAAATGTTGACACTCATGGATCAAGCAGAAAAGCTTCTAAATACATAGATGTATTAAAAGATATCCACAATGTAAATGCCCGCACCAGGGCCTTTGTACATGCTCTTCTTTCTGCTTAGAAAACCTGAAACATAGAAATTGCTCAGTAAATAATTTTGAATGAATGAATGAAGTGAAAAAGACAAATTGTAAACAATGCATACTATATAGTTGTATTTTCTAAATACATACTTTAGAAAGACTTCAGAGTTTATACCAAAATATGATGACTGTGGTAGGTTGATGGGACTGTGGGTGATTTTGATTTTATTCTTTTTGCCTATATATATTTTCATAATTTTCTCCAAACAACCATGTATTTTTTTAATTTAAAAGGACAATTTATTTTTAAATAGGAGTCTATGAAGGATAAAATGCAGTTCACTTTCTGAGTAAAAATAATAATAGTAATAATACAAACCCCAGGGACTTCCCTGGTTATGCAGTGGTTAAGAGTCCGCCTGCCAATTCAGGGGACAGGGGTTCAAGCCCTGGTCCGGCAAGACCCCACATGCCACAAAGCAACTAAGCCCATGCGCCACAGCTACTGAGCCTGTGCTCTAGAGCCCACGAGCCACCAGTACCGAGCCCACACGCTGCAACTACTGAAGCCCACGTGCCTAGAGCCAGTGCTCTGCAACAAGAGAAGCCACCGCAATGAGAAGCCCGCACACTGCAACAAAGAGCAGCCCCCGCTCACCACAACTAGAGAAAGCCCGCATGCAGCAACGAAGACCCAACGCAGCCAAAACTAAAAATAAATAAATAAAATAAATTTACTAAAAAAACAAGAAAGCCTTTTCTTTCTGGTTCTCAGAACCGGGCTCCAGGTTGATGACTCTAGACATAAGCATGCTTAGACAAGAACGAAATGTTACACAGAAATATTTCGGTTTTGATGAAACGCTATTCTGAGCAAGGAATATCGTCTCGCTGTTGGGAGAATAGTCCTGACCACAGATTGCGTCCATCAGGGGACAACTCAGGTAATGCCACACCTGGCCCTTCCCTCCTGCCCCATGCACAAGGGATACAGTACACCACGAATGCCTTCTGTTCCTGCTGCAGATGGCTGTCTCTCTCTACTGCACATCACCAGAGTGTTTATGTTTAAAAGATTAAATTTTAGAGGTGACACTTGCAAAATAGCTGAATCAGAAAAAACAGCAACAGCAACAATAGCAAAGGCCCTGGGAATCAGAAGGCAAACGCTGTCACCTTTGCATCTGAAGGGATGCAGGGTTCTTTGATGGTCCCTGCATCTCTTCTCTTTTCCTCGCTTCTCCTAAGAGATGAGGTTCCACTCCATCACCCAGGGACTCACCATATCAGTCACGTGAGCATCCAGGCAGCCTTTCTGGCCCCTTCCATTGCAGTGGATTGATGAATTTGCATGAGGTTAGGGGAGGGGCATCCCAAATGACCTCAAAAGATGGACCCAGGAGATTTCCCACAGACCACCCCAAGCCTGATCCTGAAGGGATACAGCTTGGTTTATGATTTCTCACACAGATGTTTATTTTTCAGATTTACTCAAATTGACCTCTGGAATGTGCAGCTGCCTGAGCTGTGCACACCTTCAAAGCTGGATGTAAACCAGACAAGCTGCCTAATCCATCACTTCAGATCTACACTAACAAACGGACAAACCCAGAAGCAGAAGCAGGTACTCTGTCCTACAGCCTCCGCTGTCATTGTTATGATTTTATGCATTTGCAATAAATTACAGGGCCACGCTTCCCCGCCCCCAGCCAGCCTTCTGTCTGCTCCAGGAACAGAGAAAGAGAGAATCTTGCGGTAGGTGGAAGCTGGTGACCTATAAACCCGGCATTTCTGGTTACCTGCCTTTAAAACTTCACTCCGTTGCGAAAAATGCTCACTGACTCCCGGTTTTCATAGGTGATAATGTCCTAATGACTGAGCTTGGTCTTGAGGCATTGTGACATTTTTAGCATTCCCTTACCCTGCCCTGGTGCTACTTTCCTATTTGACTTGACCATGATGCTCTCCAGTGGAGGGCAGTCCTCTTATTCATCTTTGCAGCATATCATACATGCCAGGCAAACGGTGGTTGGGAAAAGAAATGAAGCCCCCCATAATCTCAAATTCAGTGCACAGTGGCTTTTGGAAAGGGCATGGAAGTCCACCGTCCTTGGAATGGCGAGCGAGGACTTAAGAATTCTGGCGATCCACCCTGCTGACCTGGAGCTCCCCCCAGCCCTGGAAGGGAAGCCCATGCTCTCAGGCAGGGTATCCTCACGTTAGCCGAGGAGAGGAGAGGGTCTGGCTTACGCCTGTTGGTGCATTCTCCCACAAGTTCAGAAGCCCTTGCCAATCTTGTTTTTAACATCTTTGTTGGAGTATAATTGCTTTACAATGGTGTGTTAGTTTCTGCTGTATAACAAAGTGAATCAGCTGTATGCATACATATATCCCCATATCTCTTCCCTCTTGCATCTCCCTCCCTCCCTCCCAATCCCACCCCTCTAGGTGGTCACAAAGTGCCGAGCTGATCTCCCTGTGCTCTGCCTTGACATGCATACACTGCCCTTGCGAATCTTACCAAAGTTAGTCTCGAGCCTCACAGTAAGCAGGGTTCCCAGTTCGGTCAGGCGGTCTTGCGGTAGACAAGCCTGGGAACTGAAATCCCATCTCGCTGTCTCTACCTCCCAAGCTCAAGAAAATGCCACTAACATCCTTGCTTTTTGTGCTTTATAATGCTAATGCCACCATGTGTCATACACCTCGTGAAACAAATGCATTTACCTGTGAAAATGCATGCGGTTAATTTAGATGTTAAATACAAAAGGAGTAATGTGATAAACTTAGTGCTGACTGATTAAAATGAACCCTTCAGTTCTCACAATTGTTCAAGAAGGAAATTGCAGGAAGGTGTTAATGCTTTTTCTAATGATGACTTCACTAGGGGCAAGTAGAAAGCCACTATTTTCTCCTGGGACCTCATTTGTCCCAATTCAATACAACGAATTCAATTAGCGGCCCTAGTGCCATTTTAAACGCCATTCTTCTACCCAATTTTAGCACACAGAGGATATCTTTAAGCTTTCACATGGATTCGTGGAATTTTAGATCTAGAATTAACCATTGAAGTCATACAGTCCAATATTTATTACAGACAAGGAAACAGAAGCCCCATCCGTTAATGACCTTGTCCGTGGTCTCTTAGGTAACAATGGCAGAGCAGCATGATGGCACATTTTAGGCAAAAATATTTGGAGAATAGATTTTCTCCACTGAAGCATATGTCATTGAAAGGTCTTGGCAATCATAAAAACTATGTTTTCTCTGGGTTAATTAATCTTTAGCCAAATGAACTCCTTCAATATGGTGCTATGTACAGTGCTTCTCTCTTACTTGCCTCTCCCAGGCTCACTTCTCCACACAAAGCTACAAGATCTTTGACACTGTCCAAGAGTGGAGAATTAAGCCTGGGCTTGCAGACTTCAAGGAGAGGGTCCATCAGGGGAGGAAATCAGCAGGTCCCTGGGGGAGGGCTTCCCGGCTTCTTTCATGTCACGTGCCATGCAGATGGCGTTCTATGATGCTGATGAGGACGTTCCTGGCGGGGGCAGCTGATTCTGGGTACCCAGCTTCCCCAGGGTCCACCTGGCAGCCCCGAGAGCTCAGAGATCAATACCTCAGCACACCCGCACCCGTTCCGGAAACACAATTTGGAGAGCTGTGGTCTATGTGAGGTCCAGCCAATAACTGGATTCCAACTCCTGAGGCCCAGTTCTGAGGGATCTCCAAGCCCCAGCTCTTGGAGGCTTACGTGGTAGGAACTTTTTTCCTGTTCCCTCTGCGTTCACAATGAGCGATCAGAAATTGAATTCAGGCTTCGGTGCAATCTTTTTTAACCAGAGCCAAGCAGCTGAACACGCTGTGAGGTCATGTACAGGACACCATTCTGAGGTAGAATGGACCTAAATATTTTATTATTCACAGTGACCTTGGGTATCTCGAAATGACAGCTAGGTGGGAGCACAAAAATTAACCCTGCTGGAGAGGAGCTGGACAAGGGGCTACCTCTCGGCAGTAGCTCCTCTCCAACTCTCTCTATTGTTCTCCTGGTTCCTTTGGTGAGATATATCTTTAAGCACTTTCATAGCTGAGTCTAGCCGAAAAAGGCCAGTGAAGTATTGGGGATTTCGTCTGCCTTGTCCTAAAAGAGACAGCATACGTGAAACACCCAGCATGATGCATAGCCCCTAACCGTCACTCTCTAAATGCAGCTTTCCTACCTTCCTTTCTGTCTCCGCCTCTTTACATGGTTTTTGATTTTTTTCAGAAAAATGCAACTTTTGTCTTCGTATCCTTGGCGATATGAGGAAGTGAGTCACAGTGAAACAGGTCGGGTCAGCCCAGTAGGAAAAAAAAATACATTAAAAGATCTTAGAAAAAAGAAAATAAAATTTAATTAAAAAGAAAGAAAAAGACAAAAAAAGGAAAAACTGTCTTAGAATTTCTAGAGGACTTGCTACATGCTAGCTACCCTTCTAGGTACTGAGCATATTACTGCAAATATTGAAAATATGTATACTCAATCCCTTCCAACGTTGCTCTGTATGATAGATGCTGGGAGATAAACTCTGTATTTGCCAGATTCCTTGCAGGTAGGGTGCTACGTGTGACCTGGGCTCTAATTAGCAGATGCACCTGGTAAGTCTGGGAGACGGCCATGAGCAACACAAGCAAGGAGAGTGCATTGTCCGCTGGAGCAAGCAGACCTCTCCGGGCTGGCCTGGCAGAAGCTCTGGTGTGCAGCCTGCCCTGTCAGCTTTGCTGAGTGTGATGAGCTGATGGCAGTTGTTTATTACTAGAACAGTCCTGTTCCACACCGGGCATGTTCCCTAGCCAAGCCTGGTTCTCTGACACTCTCAGAAATTCTCAAAGCTAATAGATAACTTTAATTTCTGGTAGCTAAAGTTTACTCTGTTGTCTTCAGTTAAAAACCCAAACTAGGGGCTTCCCTGGTGGCGCAGTGGCTGAGAGTCCGCCTGCCGATGCAGGGGACGCGGGTTCGTGCCCCGGTCCGGGAGGATCCCACATGCCGCGGAGCGGCTGGGCCCGTGAGCCATGGCCGCTGAGCCTGCGCGTCCGGAGCCTGTGCTCCGCAGCGGAGAGGCCACAGCGGTGAGAGGCCCGCGTACCGCAGAAAACAAACAAACAAACAAAAAACCAAACTAGTGTGACAATTAGTATCAGAAGTGGTTGTGGGTAATAGAGCCTTGAGAAACGAGGGTCTAGCATTGGTTACCAAAGGATCCAGTTGATATTAGAAGGTGGAGCAGTGCTCGTCCATGGGATGCAGCGGTGAAACATTTGCTTAAATTATAGTCTGCGTTCATCAAAGACGAAGAGCCGTGAAGGACAGGCTCCTGCTCTGGACCAATATGGAGGACATTAAGAATATCAAAACTGTGAGATAAATTGGCTACTTCTGATTCCTGGAAAGCTGAATGAAAGAAAATAACAAACTCAAGGTTTTAAACTTTCAACTCAAGGCATAGTGGCATAGGCTGCCTCCAGGATGACCCCACTGAGTTCCGTCTCTTAGGATTCATACCTTGTGTGATCCTCCCCTGAGTGTGGGCTGAGGTTGTTGACTCATTTCTAATGAACAGAATATGGAAAAGTGAAGCAGTGTCACTTTCAAGATTAGGTTATAACAAGACTGTGGCTTGCATTCGGGGAGCAATCTCTCCTCTGCCTTTGGACGGTTCACCTAAAGGAAGCCAGCCGACATGGCACAAGGCAGCCCTGTGGAGAGGCCCATATGTTTAGGGACCAAGGTCTGCCAACAACCACGTGAGTAAGCTTGGAAGAAAACCCCTCCCCCATCTCCAAGCGAGTCTGCAGATGAAACCAGAGCCCCAGCCCAGAGCTTGACTGGAGCCTCACGAAAGACTTTGAGCCAAAGGCACCCAGCTCAGCCACACTTGGATTCATGGCCCATGGGAAAAAGGTGAGATAATGATAACAAATGTGTGTTGCTTTGCACCGCTACGTATTGGATAGTCTGTCACGCAGCAATAGATAACTAATGCAGATTTCTTTGATGACCAAGATGTTTCTCTGATGGTCCTATAAGAACCCCTTACCTGTTTTAGCTACCCCAGGGAAGACATAGTTGAAAAGCAGGTTCTGAGTCTGATTTTGCAGGGCTGATGGATTACAAAAGTTGTCCCATGCGGAGGAGCCCTCAACAATCAGGTGGCTGAGACGGGTGGCTGTGAGTCTCTTTGCCCAGCCACTCTCGTGCTAGCTCCGTGGGTTCACAAACAAAGGAGCCATAGTGGCAGGGGCAGGGGACCACACGCGCTCTAAAACTAAACTTAGCTTCACCAAGGCTTTGCTAGCTACTTTCCAGCTGCAACAAAATTGAGCCCCCGATACAACACCATACCTCATGGGAACCTAGCTGACCCAGAGGCAGGTCTTTAGTTTTAGCCCCTCCTATCATTGAGGGGGAAGCGATTCGTTCTCATGAAAAGGACAAACATTCTAGATTTCAATTCATGCTGTCTGTCTGCCATGCTTCTGCAAGGAAAACAATATCTGCAGTTTTCATTCACCATGACAGTATCTTACACAATATTGCTTCTGTTCAGGAACTGACTTTACAGTGGGCAAATTAAGGCAATGAGCTGCTACGGGAGGTGTTTTAAAATACAGGTATGGCGAGGCCAGTAGATCAGGAGACAATTGCTATTGAAAAGACAGCTTATTACTCACAGCTCCAAGGAAGAGGGGGTATGCCACATGGTGGGGGGCACAGGAGGAAGCACCAGAGTCAGTTGAGGAGCAAAGGGAGAGAGGAAACGTGGTTGAGAGCCTTTACTGTGGCTTCTGCAGGGGGATAAGAAAGGGGGGTAAACAGGCTGGTCTAAGTAATTTCAGGGCTCTGAGGCCTAAGGGCTGTCCCTAGTTGTCAGGAACCTGGTTCTGTGATGATTAGGGCAGGGAGGTAGTGGCCTGGAGTATAAAAGCCAGATAGCAGGGCTTCCCTGGTGGCGCAGTGGTTGAGAGTCCGGCTGCCGATGCAGGGGACTCGGGTTCGTGCCCCGGTCCGGGAGGATCCCACATGCTGTGGAGCGGCTGGGCCTGTGAGCCATGGCCGCTGAGCCTGCGCGTCCGGAGCCTGTGTTCTGCAACGGGAGAGGCCGCAGCAGTGAGAGGCCCGTGTACCGCAAAAAAAAAATAAAAAATAATAAATAAATTGAGGTTGCTGCTATGATAGCAGCAGCTGGTCTATAGCATAACCTTACCTTCAATAAGCTCTTAATTCAGATGAGTAAAACTAATAATTCAAACGTGTGTTGTGAAAAGTATATACGGTTGGAATCCATACATCTGTGTTTGAACCTAGTATCTATCATTTATAGGTTTGGCTATGGATAAATTATTTAAACTCTCCAAGCATCTGTTTTTTCATCTGTTTCTCCTACCCCCCTCTTCTTCCCTTTCATCCTCTGCTCCTAGTCTGCTAGATTCATGGGGGTAACATAATATAAAGGACAATAGTATGGGCTTTGGAATGAAACTACCTGAATTCAAATCCTGCCTTCCTGCTTATCAGCTTGGGGTTCTTGAGCCACTCTTTGCTTCCATTTCTTCATCTGTAAAATAGCATCAATGATAATAGAATCTTCCTCATAAAATCACTATGTAGATCAGTTTGAGTGTAATGGGGCTCTTAGTTGCAGAAAAATACCTCTTCTAACTAGTTTTAGCATAAAATGCTTTATTAAAAGATATTACTTTTCCTCTAGAATTTCTCAGAGACCCCTTCAGGGAACCAGGCTTAGAGAGATCTTTCTTACTTTCCAGGAAGGAAGACGTTCCAGGCTTCTCTGGTACTTTGCTTGGCCCTGACCTGGAATCAGAATGGGATAGAAGTTTTAGACACCAGGTGAGTTTATTGGTATTAGATTCCATTGCTCCTAGCCGCTCTCAGTGAAGGGGACTAGGAACATATCCACAGTTCCATACTGATAGAAATATGTAATTGACAAAAGAAATCAATGGAGAAGGGAGAGCTCTTTGCTCAGTAGGAGATAAATCTCCATTTGGCAAATACCACAGATGTAATTATCCCAAACAAGGATCATCAATAGAAGCTAAAATTAAGGGGCAAAAGTATGGTAAGAAACAGGACACTTACATCATCTCAAGGTAACCCCCCCAACACAAGACACCTATTACTTACAAAGAGAAAAGTAATCAATTTACAGTGAAGGAAACTGGCAGACACACAACTTAGCCAAGAGATCGGAGTTACCATCACCAGGAGTGGGACAGGCAAGTTGAGACTATGTGATCCCTCGTGTGAGGCACTGAGAAGCACACAAGACTTCCGTGCCCAAGGTCCATGATCTGAATCGAATCACGAGGACACAGCAGGCAAACTCAAATTGAGGAACATTCTCCAAATTAAATGGCCAGTATTCTTGAAAAGTGTCAAGATCATAAAGGACAGAAGAAAGACTAAAAAACGATTCCAGAGTAACGGGGACAGGAAACATGATGACTAAAGGCAACACGTGATCCTGAATTGGATCCTGAATTAGAAAAGTCTCATAGGAAAACTGGTGAAATTTGAATAAGGTTTGTAGATTAGGTACCAGCCCTTCCAGGAGACCAGGTAGGGGAAGATTCTTACATACCCCATGGGTACCCTAGGGGATATTTATGTGAGAAATGACAGTACTTTTTTGTTGGAAATGTATTTTTTAGTTTCATACTTAAAAATTTTAATATGATCTCCAGCTCCCAGAAGCCCACTCTTGACTTTATCTATTTTGAGGTTATATTGAAATGCACAATCAATGCAGCTATTTTGATGAGCTATCAGTTGTTCATTTTTATATTTTGCAACTTGGCTGCTATGGTCCGAAGAGTTGGTAATATCCAGAGTAAGGGATATTTAGAAATCTGCCATAGCTTAGATTTACATTATGAAGAATAAGCACTTTTTTTTGCAGCATGAGAAAATGTTTTCTGAGTTCAAGCACTTGTAATAAAATGCAAAATTAGTGAAATGGTAATATTTTTATTCTATTCCTGAGGGAAGAGACTTTAATGACATACTTTGCCCACGATATCTCATATAGCACTCAACTCAAAATGGGTTCTCAAACAGATTTTTAAATGATTTAATATTTGTTGACCCTCAAAGCTCATTTGTTTTGGACTATTTGCCTATACATTGACTTTTTAAATTTGTTTTGTTTTACATTTGCCCTGGTTTATATTGTCCCTATTGGAACAAATGTCTGGTCATCAGTAGAAGTTCGTCTTCTTTGAAAACTAGCTTCTTTTTGAATTTAAGAGTCCAACAGTCTTGTTTTTCTCTTTTGATAGTTTTCAGTTACTGCAGCCTCCAGGATGGGGTGGGTACCTCTGAGGAGCTCTTGCCTGCCTGGCCTTTCCTTGAACTTTCCTGATGGGGCCAGTGTTGTAGACCCTCCTCTTTCTCCAGTATGTCTAAACATACTTACACTATCATTTTTTACCTTGTAAAAAGGAGCTCTCTACCACACTGAGTATACTTAAGAAGTTCTGCAAGCCAACTGTTAATCTGTAGGCTATACACAGGAAGTTTAAGATATTTTCTTATATTATAAACCATATAGTTGATGCACCACATGCATTGACTCACGCATATGTGTACTGTGTACACAATTCCGGGTGTTTATACACATGCAACTAGGAATAAAGTGGCTGAAGCTCGCATAGATGAAATAGACACTTTGCTGAAATCACAGTGTCTTGGATAATAATATGAGTAGGAAAATCCCCAACACTCACAAAACCTTCAATTAGAAAAAAATATGTATAATATAGTTAAGTGACTGATAAATTTGAAGTGTTGGCGATCAGCGCTGTGGAACAGTGGAGGGAATATTGGACTTGAATTAAAATATACACATTCTAAACCTAACTCTACTGCTTTTTAAAGCATCATCTGACTTGTCTGAGTCTCAGCTTTCTTTATTTATCAAATGATGTAAATATGCCCATCTTCCAAGTTTGAGTGGTTTAAAATAGGAAATGAATGCAGTCACTCTTTGTAAATATTAAACAGCTTTGTTCAGGCATTCCTCAAATAAGTACTGAATGCCTCTGCATTACATTTTAGGCACACAGCCGTGAATAGGTGGAAGTTATCCTGCCCTGATACCTTTGGTGGAAGATGAATATTAGTAATAATAATAAGCTTTTGACTAGAGGACTTAAACTGACCGGGTCTGGGGAGTCAGAGAAAGCTTTCCTGGGCGGGTGCGTGCTGAGCTGAGTGGGAATTAAAGGTAGAAGTTGGAGGAGGGAAGAGAGCATTCCAGGCAAAGGAAGTAGCGTGTCCAAGGCCCAGAACCTCGCCCTCCTCGGTACTATGACAGTGATGATTCATTTGTCCCCAGTGCAGTGGGGAGACATCCAGAGTTGTTGCCATTGTCTTAATAGATTTATTTTTTAGGGCCATTTTAGGTTCACAGCAAATTTGAGCAGGAAGTACAGAGTTTCATATACCCTCCACGACATACATGCTCAGACTCTCCTGCTATTGACATCTCCCACCAGAGGGGTCCATTTGTTACAAAGGATGAGCCTACAGTGACACACCATTATCACCCAGAGTTTACATTGGGGCTCACTCTTGGGCTTGAACATTCTATGAATTTGGACAAATGTAAGACATGTGTCCATCATTATAGTATCATACAAAGTATTGTCACTGTCCTAAGACTTTTTTTAATTTTTAAGAGTGTACAATTTAATGGTTTATAGTTTATTCATAAGGTTGTGCAACCAACACTACAATCAATTTTATTTTATTTTATTTTATTTTTTGGCTGCATTGGGTCTTCATTGCTGCATGAGGGCTTTCTCTAGCTTCAGTGAGATGGGGCTACTCTTCGTTGCGGTGCACGGGCTTCTCATTGAGGTGGCTTCTCTTGTTGCAGAGCACGGGCTCTAGGCATGAGGGCTTCAGCAGTTGTGGCACGTGGGCTCAGTAGTTGTGGCTCGCGGGCTCTAGAGCGCAGGCTCGGTAGTTGTGGCGCACGGGCTTAGTTGCTCCGCAGCATGTGGGATCTTCCCAGACTAGGGACCTAACCCCTGTCCACTGTGTTGGCAGGGGGATTCTTAACCACTGTGCCACCAGGGAGGTTCCTGCAATCAATTTTAGAACATTTTCATCACCCTGAAAAGAAATCTTGTAACCCCATTTCTTGTTACTCCCCATTTCTCCCAACCTCCTCTCCCAGTCCTACACAGCCACGACAGCTGCTTTCTGTCTCTGTAGATTTGTTTATCCTGGACATTTCATATAAATGGAGTCATACAATATGTGGTTTTTGTGATTGATTTCATTCATTTAGTTTAGGGTTTTCAAGGTTCATACATGTTGTAGCCTGTATCCGTGTGTTGTTCCTTTTCATGGCTGAATAATATTCCACTGTGTGGATAAACCCTTTTTGTTTATCCATTCATCCACTGGTGGACATTCAGGTTGTTTCCACTTTTCAGCTCTTGTGAATAATACTGCTGTGAACATTTGTGTGTAAGTTTTTGTGCAGATGTATATTTTCATTTCTCTTAGGAATATACCTAGGAGCGGATTTGCTGGGTCACATGGTCATTGTATGCTTAACATTTTTAAGAACTGCTAAACTGTTTTTCAAAATGGCTGCATCATTTTACATTTCCACCAGCAATGTGCAAGGTTTCCAATTTTTCCACATCTGTCCTAACACTTGTTATGGTCTTTTTGATTATAGCTGTCCTACTGGATGTGAATTGGTACTTCATTGTGGTTTTATTTGCATTTCCCTGATAGCTAACGATGTTAAACGTCTTTTCATGCACTTGTTGTATATCATCTTTGGAGAGATGTTTATTCAGATCCTTGGCTCTTTTTTAAAGGTGGCTCTGTGGAGCAAGGGATAGCACAGAGTGGTTCTGGTAAGTGGAGACACATGTTCAAAACGGCATTTAACAAGATCTCTGATGGCAATGTGGAGAATGGATTGAAGATGGCAAAGAGTCAGTGTAGGAAGACAAATGAGAGAGAGTAAGACAGGGATAGAGCCCAGCATAGGGTAGCAGGAAGTAGACCACAGTGGGGAGGCCATCAGGGGCTCCCCAAGGAGACCCTGTGTTAGATTCACCGCAGGCAGACTAAGCAAGGTTTGTACCAAATCAGAGACACCAAAAAAATGAGTCAATATTTTTGGAATAAAATTTGATATAGGATATTGGAAAAAAAAAACCCTCAAAGTCTTCAAGTAGTCAGAACTGTGTTCTTACACTGTGTTTTAATTACACCTTGGGGGATAGGGTGGGTTCCACCTTATTTTCTGTGTGTAGAACCTACGGAGACTTAACTTGGCCCTAAAGAGGATGAAAAGAATGCCAGAACAAAAAGACGGACAGAGCAAATGATGGCCAAGTTTTGAGTGAATACTTAGGAGATTATTGTTACTCCAGAAGAATACCTACTAAGGCACCGAGCATGCTCTGTGTTACCATGGCATTGCATCCGAAGGGAAGATCCCCTCAGATAATACTCCGGGTAATATTACAAGTTGGATCCTCTAAAGGCTTGACATATAGACAAGATCACCCCATCCTTCCCTGTAGGCCCCAGAAAGGTGCTCTTCCACCCACAGGTGTATGACAGGTGGGCCTTTCCTCCCTTTCCCAGCCCTCACCCAGGGGTGAGTGTACTCTGTGTACACAGTCTAAAGCAATGGACTCCTGACTTTTCTGATTGTGAAGCCCTATTAGCGAAAAATGTTTGACCACAGGCTTCCTATGTATTATCACAAATATAAACAAATATATTACATTATGTACACTTGCTCAAAAATAGAAAATGTAACAGAATGGGAAAAGATCAAATGAACCATTTTAACTTCCTTGCCTTCTGGCTTATGTTCCCCAGGTGCAAGCAGAGACTATGGAGGCTGTAGGTTTGGGGAGAGCCATTGGGCTGGACATGGGCTCTGCTGGGGCTCCCAAGTGCTGGGTGAGGCTGTCTGAAGCCTGGCACTTGGCCCCTGGGGTAGGAGGGCCAGCAGGCAGGTTGGGAATGAGGGCAGGTAGCCGCCAGGGCCCTCCACAGAACTGGGCCAAGATGAAGTGCTGAGGCATTGAACCGGGTCTGCGAAAAATAAATAACACTGTCATTGGAAATAGTTGCCAACTGCTCTCTCCACGCCACGAGACGCTCCTGAGAAGCCTTCCCCTTCTCATTGTCAACTTGTCGCCAAACACGGGACATTGCTGCCATCAACCCCAAGGCCATGTGGAATTTCCAGGGAAGGGCAATTGCCCGATACAGACTTCATCAAGATGCCAGTGTCAATCTACCTATTAAATATCAATAAAGCTTAATTTTTTTCTTATTTTCATTAGACCAAAAAGCAAATGTCAGTCGACCTTCTAGCATCTTCCTTCTGCATTCCAGTGAGCTGTCTCGTCTACACCCCGATGCGCAGACCATAGTTTTAGGACTCCTGATCTGAGGAGCAAACTTCTGTGCAGGGAAGCCGAGTTGAAGTTCACACCCCACAGTCCTTACCGCATAGGAGATGGATTCTGGACGGGGTGACTCAGGCTTTCCCCCAGTTACTCCAGCCCAGAAACGCCAGGCTCTCTCCCGGCCTTGGCAACCCGGGCACGCATGGTATTCCCATCTGACAAGCAGGGCTTTCTTGGACCCACTGGCACTATGCCCAGGAGATGAAAAATGCAAGCAGGACAGATTCAAGCCACTCTTGTCTTCTTAAAATAAGCAATTCATTTTTTAGGGAGTGAGAGTTATTTTTAATAGCATGAGTTACTTGGCAACTGTTCCCAAAATGGCTTCCACAATTCTGTGGGCTGGCAGGGTCCTGGGTGCATAGAAATTCCAGGGGGAGTTGTAAATGTCACTTTTCATCCTCAGAGTTCACAAAGCCCTCTGTCAGGCCAAGAGCCAGAGTCGGCAAATACCATGACAATGGCAAACAAGAGCCAGTATTCAGTTGTTTGTTGTTCAAACACTCTTGTGTTTCCCAGAATCCTGTCGGAATCACAGACACTAGCGACAGGAAACCACTGAGGTCTTTGAGTCTGTTCCCCAGGTGCCTGGAAGGAATCACTTCCTCACTGTCGTTTTCTGGCAGTTACTTGTCCTCACATTTGCTTGCATTACTTTTTGCTTTCATTGTTATTATGTAAATATGTTTCAGAAAATAAAAAAAGGATGTGTGAATTTATTTTGGTTTTTGAATATTTCAATTATTCTTATTTGCTCTTCATACTTGGTATAAAAAATTTTAAGCAAGACAAAAGCATGGAAAATGAAAAGTAAAAGTCCCCCAACCAACAACCCTTTCCTCACTCACATTTTTCAGAGTTAATCACTGTTTGAGTTTGTCTTATTTCCCTTTTTACATATGAGTTTATTATGCCATGTTTAAGACAGATGAGGCAACCACTATTATCATTTTGTTGGATATGCTTTGAGAGGTTTTCCAAGTATACACATACATACACATACCTACACATATATTTACATATTTATTATTATTTTTTTTTCTGGGTTTTGTTTGTTTGTTTGTTTGCAGTATGCAGGCGTATCACTGTTGTGGCCTCTTCTGTTGCAGAGCACAGGCTCCGGACGTGCAGGCCCAGCGGCCATGGCTCATGGGCCCAGCCGCTCCGCGGCATGTGGGATCCTCCCAGACCGGGGCTCGAACCCACGTCCCCTGCATCGGCAGGCGGACTCCCAACCACTGCGCCACCAGGGAAGCCCTGTTTTTCTGTTTTTAATGGGATCACACTATGTTCACTGATCTGCATTCTCTATTTTGCTATTTAACTTTGCATTTCTTTCCACACTGACACAATTGCCCTTATAATGGTTGCAGAACATTTCTTTTATAGAAGCACTATAATTTATTTAATTGCCTTGTATTAATGGAAATTCGAGTTGCTGCAGGTTTTTACTATGACAATGCGATGCGGTAATCATCCACACACTTAGCAATCTCAGCAAATTGGTAAATTTCTAACCATGGGATCATTAATATGTGAATTGTAAATTGACTAAACGTCACCCAGATGCATTTGGAGAAAATTTCACCTTAATAGATCCACCAATCATCATCCCTGTCAGCACTGAAAATTATGTTTAATGTACTTTTTAAAATTGTGGTCAAATAAACATAAATTTACCATCTTAATCGTTTTTATATGTACTGTTCAGTGGCATTGAGTATATTCATATTGTTGAGCTACCATCACCACCATCCATCCACAGAACTCTTTTCATCTTGTAAAACTCAAACTGTACCTATTAAATAATAACTCCCCATTCCCCTTCCCACAGCCCCTAGCAACGACCATTCTACTTGCTGTCTCTCTGAATTTAATTCCTCTAGGTACATCATATGAGTGGAATCATATAGTATTTGTTCTTTTGTGACTGGCTTATTTCACTCAGCATCATGTCCTCAAGGTTCATCCATGTTGGAGCAGGTGTCAGAGCTTACTTCCTTTTGAAGCCTGGGTAATATTCCACTGTATGGCTATGCCACATTTTGTGTATCCATTCATCCATCCATGGACACTTGTTTAAGGTATTTTAAACCCACTCCATTGAAAATTTTCTGATACTTCCATAGTCTAATTTCAAATGGAGAAATTTAAGAAAACATATATAATGTAATCATAGGTCTACAGCCTCCTGACTCCCCTCATAGATCAGAGGGTAGCTATGCTTTGCCCTTTTTCTATACAGGCATCTTTGGAAAATTCCTTCAGAGGGGAGATGCCATCACCACCCTTCTCACTGAACCAGGGGACTCTGCCTTCACCCAGGGCCCCCATGTGGGCACAGCCCCTGTCACCCAGTCAGAGGAATGCATGGGGGGAATTGCTAACACTCAGAAGAGATTGCTGAATGGCATGATTCTTCTGGTATTGTATTTTTGTATGTTTCTTTCTTATTTTCCATGAAACTCAGCAGAGAAATTTAAGAACTAGTCAAAGTATCTGCAATTGAATTTCAAGCCCATCGCCTCTATTCAGAGAGATGCTGTGGGCTTAACCTACCTCATGAGTTTGTCAGGTTAGATTTGGGGACTCATTTTGTCAGAATTCCAATGAGATTTTTATCTGAATAACTTGTATTGATTTTTTGTAAATAAAAGTCTCCCTCCCAACTCATTATAGAACACAAAATCTTGATTCCTTCCTACTTACTGCCCCCAAACTCCCAACTCCACCTCATGGTCAGACCAATAAATGGCAAAAGTGAGATGGAAATCAAATTGCATATGCACTCCAGCTGCTGCTTGATGGAAAGCAATAAATCTAATTTTCAAATAAAGCAAAGAAAATTATTTTTAGCAATAACTGAATAGAAATAGGGTACTATTGACATTACTATTGTTGTCCTTAAATCTCAAGCTTTTCTACAGGTATTGCCTTGTAAGTCTTTTTAAAGGCACCCAGAAATAGAGAAGGTACATTAGGCTGGGCGAACAATTGAGGCTTTGAGCCACACCTGGCGTAGAGCGTGCACCAGATAACCATTTGCTGAAGAAAAGGATGAAAAGCGTAACAAGTCATGTTACAAACCCCAAAGTTATTTATTCTGACACTGGGTAAGAATCTCTGTTTAAAACTACCGGCTTCCCTGCCTACACCTTTTGCCAAAACAGAACACTTCGAAGGAGTTACACTATTTTATTAAAACCAATCTATAAAGGATATTTAGAGAAAAGAGCCTCCCAGCACATTACTTGTAGTTCACATACAACTTCTTTTTCAGAAACGTATCTAGTGCCAAACACGTATACAATTACACCGCATTTCCTCACAGATGGTTTCCCGTTCTTTAAAAAAATTTTTTTCCTAGTTATTATGTTAATCTCTTATTATAAAGCTTTCTTAGAAGAGATGATGGCCATGCTTCCAGGGAAATGAACAAATAATAACTTTTTTTAAGGGCATAGTTTAAAGGAAATCAAGAACTTCCTGGGTGAAATTAGAAGGTTTTTTTTTTTCTTAGAAAGATGATTTTTTTAAAAAAATTTTATTTTATTTATTTATTTTTGGCTGCATTGGGTCTTCATTGCTGCACGGGCTTTCTCTAGTTGTGGCGAACAGGGGCTACTCTTCGTTGTGGTGCGCTGGCTTCTCATTGTGGTGGCTTCTCTTGTTGTGGAGCACGGGCTCTAGGCGCGCGGGCTTCAGTAGCTGTGGCATGCGGGCTCAGTAGTTGTGGCTCGCGGGCTCTAGAGTGCAGGCTCAGTAGTTGTGGTGCATGGGCTTAGTTGCTCCGCGCCATGCGGGATCTTCCCGGACCAGGGCTCGAATCCGTGTCCCCTGCATTGGCAGGCGTATTCTTAACCACTGTGCCACCAGGGAAGTCCTAGAAGTTTTTATTTAGAACATCGACAGAAAAAACATCTAGGAAATATGAAGAAAGTGGTTTTCAAGGTCCACGAGCATTCTGAGGTTGCCAAACTTGTGTTAGGCATAAAGCAGACAAAACTGCTGGCTGTGAATTGGCCAAATGCCACAACTAAAAAAGGCATCAGCAGACCCCCACCCCTCCCTGAGCCAGGTCTGTGCAGGTGCACGCACTCCCTCTGTGACTTGGATACTGGGGAAGATCTTTCAAAGTAGTCAAGACAGTGGCCCTTGCATCACTGAACAGGGTCAGGAGAGGGAGCAGGACGGGATGCAGGGAGCAGGGCCCAGGATTCTGTGGAATTGCTCCTGCAAGCAGGGTGTGCCGTAAACAGAACTTGGGGGGCAGCCCACTCCATAGACTGTCCACCCAGCTGACTGGATGGCAACCAGCTCATCCCCACAGCAATGACATGAAAGAGAAATAGGAAAGGCACTGGCAACTTCTGTACCCATCTCTCTTTGCTCCATTTTAGAGCAACTAACATTTTCCTAAGTAAACGGTTAAAAAGCAATTAGGAAAAGTTGACTTGTAGGTTATTTCTTTAGTACATCACAGACAGATCACGGCATTATTTAAGACAAAAAGGAAGAAGAAATTAAATGAAAAAGAAATTAATGAAATTAATTTAAAGAAATTAATGCAATTTAATTAATGAAATTAAACAGGCAGGTCTTCTTTCATCTCTATAGCGACAATTTTGGGAAACGATAATCCACAAAGAAACATGTAATATCCTCCTGAAAGCTTGGGCAGAAGGGCTGTGAGCGGTCAGCTGTGTCCACTGCAGATCAGACAATGCGTGTGAAAGCTCTTGTCTCACTTTATGGACCCTTCACTGTCGTGGTTTTAACTTTGCACTCTCTCTCCCATTCTTCCAATGGGAGGACTTCAGCTACATCGCAGCGAGAAGGAAGAAGTGTTTGTTTTCTCAGACCCTCCTGCGTCCTGTGCCTGCTTATGCTTGGACGTGGGTTTTACCTCCCTCTTTTCATCACTAGACTTTGCTTAGGATTTATACTCACCAGGAGACGGAGGGACAACAGAACCAAACAAAAGGACTCTCCAGTTCAGGCCGGCATGAGGAAAAATAAACATGGCGGCACCTCTGTGCAGCCCGTGATCCAAGCACAATGATTATGCTTTGCTCTCAATGGCAATAGCTGAAAATAGCAGGTTTGGGAGGCAAGAGCCCAACGAGAGGGAGAGAGGTGGGCCTGGGTGTGCAGCACGGCCCCCCAGGGACAGTAATTACGGAGAGGGTCCTTGGAGGGAGAGTGTGACTAATGTAGGCTGTGGGCACAGCAAGCCATCTGCCGGCCTCCCCATCCTCCCCTTTCTCCCGAGATCATGGAAAGTGACTTCGTTCCATGCTGGTACCATAACCTAGCGCTGGGCCTCCACATCCTCACAGACGCTTGCCAGCCACTGGGACTCGGGTTTGGCTGAACAGGAGGAATGAAGACTTGGCGGTGGTGGGCATTTCATCTCCCGAGAGGTCACCTCCCACTGCAGGACTGCAGCCTGCAGGCCCTCCTGGGGTGACGGACACTGTAGACGAAGGGACCCCAGGTCCCAGAACGTGGCTCCACGTGGACCCACAGACGCCAAGCCAGGTAACAGAGAGCTTCTTGACGGTGCTTGTTTCTCCTTAAGCTGTCCTTTCAGGATTTTATTTGCATCTTGGAAAAATATTGTATTAGCCATTTTTAATTTTTGTTTTTAAGATTTTTTTGATGGGGACCATTTTAAATGTCTTTTCTTTTTTAACATCTTTAGTTGAGTATAACCGTTTTACAATAGTGTGTTAGTTTCTCCTTTACAACAAACTGAATCAGTTATACATATACATATGTTCCCATATCTCTTCCCTCTTGCGTCTCCCTCCCTCCCACCCTCCCTATCCCACCCCTCTAGGTGGTCCCAAAGCACAGAGCTGATCTCCCTGTGCTATGCGGCTGCTTCCCACTAGCTATCTAATTTACATTTGGTAGTGTATATATGTCCCTGCCACTCTCTCACTTCGTCCCAGCTTACCCTTCCCCCTCCCCATATCCTCAAGTCCATGCTCTAGTAGGTCTGTGTTTTATTCCCGTCCTACCACTAATCTCTTCATGACATTTTTTTTTCTTAGATTCCATATATCTGTGTTAGCATACGGTATTTGTTTTTCTCTTTCTGACTTCACTCTGTATGACAGACTCTAGGTCCATCCACCTCACTACAAATAACTCAATTTCGTTTCTTTTTATGGCTGAGGAATATTCCATTGTATATATGTGCCACATCTTCTTTATCCATTCATCCGATGTTGGACAAAAGACAACCCTCAGAATGGGAGAAAATATTTGCAAATGAAGCAACTGACAAAGGATTAATCTCCAAAATTTACAAGCAGCTCGTGCAGCTCAATAAAAAAAAAAAAAAAAATCCCAATCCAAAAATGGGCAGAAGACCTAAATAGACACTTCTCCAAAGAAGATATACAGATTGCCAACAAACACATGAAAGAATGCTCAACATCATTAATCATTAGAGAAATGCAAATCAAAACTACAATGAGATATCATCTCACACCGGTCAGAATGGCCAACATCAAAAAATCTAGATTTTAGTGCTTCTAAGTAAAGTTGGTCGCCCCTGTGATGTTTGCCATGGCCTCCTTCATTTGACCTTCAGATTTACAAAACCAGCTCTGTAGAGGTTATCTTCTTTCCTCCCTCCTTCCTTTACCTTTTCTTCTTTCTAATGTTTTTTAATTTTGAAAATTTTAAAAATTTTTAGAAAAGTAGTGAAAATCCTGAAAGAAACATATGTTTGTCTCCTTCCCAGACTAGCAATCATTATTTATAATGTTTGTTTTGTCTTTTTTATAAAATAAATGAAATGAAACATTTACAAGTAAAACTACAGATTCCTTTGTCTTCTATTCCAGGCCTGTCACCTCCCTTCTTCCTAAAACTAACTACTGTTATCACTTTGATATATGTTTTTCTACCCGCATCTTATAACTTTACATTGCATATGCATGAGTCCCTGAGCAAGACAAGCATTGTGCTTTAAACTTTTGCATAAATGGTTTCATGCTGTAAGCAGTATTCTGCAGCTTGTTGAGTTTTTAAAGCCTTACCTATCTATATCATCTCTTTCAGTAGTTTTTAAATTATTATATTGTATTCCATCATATGAATTGCCACGTTTATTCAGACAATCCCTAACTGATTCTTCAATGAAAATTCTTCTATGTGTCTCTCAGGCAGACATGCCAGGCTTCTCTTGGTAGAGTCATAAAACCAGAGCTTGCTGGGTCTGACATTATGCACATTTAAAATTCACAGCGACTTCCCTGACGGTCCAGTGGTTAAGACTCCACGCTTCCAGTGCAAGGGGCGTGGGTTCGATCCCTGGTCAGGGAACTAAGATCCCGCAAGCTGCAGAGTGCGGCCGAAAAAAAAATTTATGTAGGTACTGTTAAATTTCTCTTCAAAGGAGTGGTGCTGGTCATTTCTTTCTCTATGAAATTGCTGCAAGGTCGATGCTAGGCCTCCAAAATATTTGGAAAAGTAACAGAGAAATGCAAATGAGTTTGTGAAACTCCAGAGTTCTACTAAATAATGACAGGAAAATGAACAAGCTATTACTACTACCTTTTATTATGTAAACTTATGTCAAGATGCATACCCATACATTTGAAAGTGAATAAACACTTGGTGCCCATGCTGTTGCCTCTAACTCTTACCCACAACCGTGTCATTAATGCGTGTCTTTCCATTCTCTCTGCTTTAAGGAAAAATACTTACCTTTCCATTCTCTCTGTCACACTGAGCACTTGCAGGACCTAGGTCTTATAACTATGCACAGCTCTTCAGAGATTCACTTCTGGAGCTTCTGTCAATGCCTCATTCCATAGCTGTAGCCATGCTGTCCCCTGGGGTTTGAGACACTGCGGCTTCACAAGCTGTCAAACTTGCATGGCTTCTTTCATGCCTCATCCTTGCCCTTAAATTGCCCTTTGAGACATTCTAGTTTATTCTTATCCTCATGGTTAGGCTAATTTGAAGGAAAAGTGTCTTTAGCTTTTTTTTTTTTTTTTTTTTTTTTTTTGTGGTATGCGGGCCTCCCACTGTTGCGGCCTCTCCTGTCGCGGAGCACAGGCTCCGGACACGCAGGCCCAGCGGCCATGGCTCACGGGCTTAGCCGCTCCGCGGCACGTGGGATCCTCCCGGACCAGGGCACGAACCCGTGTCCCCTGCATCGGCAGGCGGACCCTCAACCACTGCGCCACCAGGGAAGTCCATCTTTAGCTTTTTTTAAAAAAAATTATATTAATCCCTAAGATACTCTCTTTCCAATCAGAAAAACAAACAAACAAAACACTTAATGGGACTCTTAACTGCTGATCACTCACTCACCTCTAACTGTAATAAGAAGATAAGGATATTAGAAAATAATAAATATGCATGGCTTACTCTTTTTACATGTATTCACCATATACATGGTAAATATACATGGTAAACATTTTAAAATTTTAACTGCTTTTTTTACATAGTTTTTCTCACTCTTAAGTTGGATGTTCCTCATTATAGTTGAAAATTTTTTAATTAATTTGAATTAAAATATATACATTTTAAAAACAGTTTTTAGGGACTTCCCTGGTACTGCAGTGGTTAAGAATCACCTGCCAATGCAGGGGACACGGGTTCGATCCTTCTTCTGGGAAGATGCCACATGCCGCGGTGCAGCTAAACCTGTGAGCCACAACTACAGAGCCTGTGCTCTAGAGCCTGCGAGCCACTAGAGAAAGCTAGAGAAGCCTTCTCTAGCTAGAGAAAGCTAGAAAACTAGAGAAAGCCCACACACAGCAACAAAGACCCAACACAGCCAAAAATAAATAATAAATTTATTTAAAATAAGTAAATAAATAAATTGATCTTTTAAAAAAAGTTTTTAAGGTTTTTCTTAAATTTTCTTAGCACATCATAGTTGACACGATTTTAAGCTTAATTTGTAGTTTTTTCATTAAATGATCAATGAGGCTCTTAGAAAAAAAGAAAGCCCGAGAAAAAACTAATTGATTTGAAATTCTTCAAGTCCTTACACATTATATAGAAAATCCACTAAGCATTTTAACATGTATACTTTGCACAGCAGCCTCAAATGTGTGTTGAAAATGCTGCAGTTATAATACACCATGACTGAGAAAGGGCATCCCCAAGGCAATAGTATTGGTTGTTTTAGCTCCTGGCCACTCAAGAAATAAGTATAATATTTGGAGTGACTCAGACTCCAATTGATATGTCTACATTAATTAGATCCAGTCAGAAAGCTTTTATTAAAAAGCAGGAACTTCATAAGCAGGGTCAGAAGTCTTTGATCTATAGATCCCTATCTCTCTTTTTAATATTTTTCTTTTAATATCTTGACAAGCAGGGTGACCAAATTTCCTGGCTTGCCTGGAACTGAAGAGGTCCCCAGGACACAGGATTTCCAGTTTTAAAACTGTGAAACTTCCAGGGAAATCAGAATGAGTTGCTTACTCTATATTTATGATTACAAATATAATTAGTTTGACTGCTGCCAAGATCAGAGAAAGCTCAAACAGGTGAAGGTGGAAGACAGTAGCTGGTTTGGGGGATCTCATGGGTACACTTAGCTGATGAGTGATGTCAGTAGTCTGGCTATAAGGTCTAAAGCAAGATCAGAAAGTTTGGGACATGATTAGTCAAGATGGAGAGGGAATGAGAGTTAAGATCAGCCATGAGCCAGGTGTACCCAAGATGTCAGAGTTCCAGCAGTCAAAGACAGCATTAAACACTTCCACATCAAGGCTTCTCATTTGCTTTTCCTTCTTTCTTTCTTCCCTCGCTTATGGACATGCTATCAAACAGGCTGAATGGGTAAGCCAGGTGGGCTTACATGGCAAAGGAAGGTTGCTGGGCCATTATGTACTAGAACTAGGTTGATATGGTACATTATATAGATTCATTCTTGGAAAATGAGAACTTATTTCTTGTTTTTTATAAGACTCAGCCCAGTCTTTCAAGATCTCAGACCTATTGTGGTTGGGATAGTCAAGGGTTTTAACAGCAGTTGGTAATATCTTACCTTTGCTTAATACTTTTAACTTCTCAAGGTACTTTACATCTCTTTTCTTTTATTATTTGTTCTATAGCTCCAGGAAGTACATAGAGAATTATTATTACCTCCTTTATGTAAGTGAAGAAAATTAAAATTCCAGGGCTATAAACAGAAGAGCCAGCTTAGAATCTATGTATTTGAATTTCTAATCCTCTCCTAAATTAGTCTATGCACTTGATAGAGTACAGAAAATGTTTTTTATCTGAAAAAATCCTAGAGATTATCTAATTCAGTGGTTTCGAACTTTTAATGTTGAAGAATCATATTGTCAGATAAAATCTTACATGGAACTCAAATAAATAAAACATAAGTGGAGCATCTCAGATTGGTATAAGGAGCCTGGAAGTCCCTCCAATTCCCCTTTTTTTTTCTGTGAACTTCTTCCAACCTCCTTGGAACTCAGTTGGGAAACAAATGGTGAGGTCCATCCCATTCATTTGCCAGGAGAGGACAAGCCAGAGAGAGCCCAAATTCAAAACTATTCATCATTGCTTGAGTTTTTCATAGTTTTCCACATCCAAGCCACTATCATAAGCTGTATTCTTGTTTAAATTCTTTTACTCTCGGGACTTCATTTGTGATTGCTAATTTATTTATTTATTTATTTATTTATTGTAGAGCAAAGTTGAAATTGTAAATAAGCAAATTGCTTTACACTTGACTCCTTTAGTTTGTTTTTAACTTAGTGGAATTTTTTTCAAGCATTTGAGCAACCACATGGGTAAGTTACCATAGACAATACAAAATATTATACTTGGCAATCTCAGCCTATCAGTGTCAACACATAGAGCAGAGAAAAAAATTTATCAAGAAAAAATTTCAGTGATATCAGCAAAATGGGAGAGTAGGGAGCTCCAAGCTTGCATCCCTGACATCAGCAACATGGAGAGTAATTAGCTCTGAGCTTGCATCCCTCCACAGAAACATTAAAAAACAAACTGAACTGACAGAACCAACATTGACAGAACTCTGGAAGACAGTCAAAGATTTATAGAATCAAGTAAATGCTGACTCAAGAAAAGTCAAGTTAAAAATGGTAGGAAAGCTTTGTGGTATTTTTATTTGCCCTTGCTCCACCAGTTCAATAGAGGTCTTGAGAATGGCAGCCTGTATTCCCAGTGTGGGAACCTAGTTTCTGGTTCTGGAGATAGCAGAGCAGACTTTTTTTTTTTTATCATTGTGTTTATCTCTTCTACTCTGTCTGGAGGCTACCTGAAGAACTGATACAAGCTGTACATGTCCTTTTTGCCTGTCTCTGTTTTGAAACTCACTCAGGGCTGAAAAGCAGCAGGCATTGCTCAAAAATATTGTAAAGTGAATGAAAAACTTGTAACTGCAAAAGATTATAATTGAGACAAAAAATAGAACACCTAAATTTTGGAAGGAAAAGCTGGGGATAGAGTTTCTTTTAGGATATAGGCCATTCAAAAACACCTATGTACACTGAGAAATCTAGAAAGCCATATGCATGCCCAAGGAAGGACATATGTTCAGAAAAGACTTGAGACGATCCTAAACTTTCAACTTCAGTTTATTTTTAGGCTCAGTGGAGCCAGGAAATGAAGGTTGAGGCAGAGTTGTAAGAGCCTGGCTAAATGTTGAAGAAGTGGATCAGCACAGAGGCATCTACAAGACCAGGAGAGGTGAGCTTGAGGGTTTTGTTTTGGTTTTTGTTTTGTTTAGTTGTTTTTTATTTTTAGCTCTTAGTATTCAAGAAAATTGTTGTCAAAACCTTAGCTGAACTCAAGCTAAAGAAACAGAAATTTCAGGGACCACACACAACATAGAATATAGTCTTGGTAAAACAGCTTGCATGCGTCACTAAAGAAACAAATGTCTGTAGCCTCCAATAATCAAAAAGAGCAAGTCTTGGAGAAGAGAAAGAATCTGATTTTAAGGATTACAATATTATAATATTCAAATGTTCAGGTTTTCAACAAAAAATTACAAAGCATAAAAAGAAACAGAAAAATCTGGCTCATTTAGAAAAATATATGGACAGAAACAAGCCTGAGGAAGAGGAAGCTCAGTCATTGGACTTAGTACACAAAGATTTTAAGTCTTTGTGTGTTGATTATTTTCAAAGAGCTATAGGAAATCATGGACTGAGAACTAAAGGAGACCAGGAAAACTGAGAAGTCCCACAACCTGCTGTATACAAGGTAGAGACTTAGAAAAATTGGTGATATAGTTTGAAATCCTGAGAGCTAAAGAGTTGATGGCATAGATTCCAGTCTGAAGTCCTAAGGATTAAGAGCACAATGGGCAGGAGAAGATTGATGTCTCAGCTCAACAGTAAGATAGAGAGCAAATTCAACCTTTTTCTCCTTCTTGTTCTACTCAGCCTTTTAGTAGATTGGTTGATGCCCATCCACATTGAGGAGAACCGCCTGCTTTATTCAATTCACCAATTCAAATGCTGATCTCTTCCAGACACACTCTCACAGATATACCCAGAAATAATATCTGACTGAATATCTGGGCATATCTTGGCCCAGTCAAGTTGATATATGAAATTAACCATCACAGATTTCAAGAGCAAATTAGAGCAGGCAGAAGAAAGACTCAGCAAACTTGAAAATGGGGCAATCAAAATTATCCAGGGCAGTGGCAGAAAGAATAAAGAGTGAAGAAAAGAGAGCAGAACATAAGACCTGTGAGACACCATCAAATGAATCAACTATGCATTATGGGAGTCCCAGAAAGAGAAAAAGAAAGAAAGGGGCAGAAAGAGCACTCGAGAAAAAAATGATTGAAATGTTGCCCAATTTGACAAAACACATGGATTTACCTATAGATATAAGAAACACAAGAAATTCTAAATTAAGAAAACTTAATGAGAACTTCACCAAGATACATTATAATCAGAATTGAATCTAAGCACAAGAGAGAATTTTGAAGCAAGAGAGAAGTGATTCATCATGTACAGGGATCATCAATAAGATTGACAAGTGATTTCTCATCAGTAGTCCAGGAGACCAGAAGGCAGTGGAATGACTTACTTAAAGTGCTGAATGGAAAAAAAAAAAAATCTGCCAATTAAGAATTTTACATGCAGCAAAACTACATTTCAAAAAATGAAGGAGAAATTAAGGTATATGCAGATAAACAAAACCTGAGGGAATTTGTTGCCAGTAGATGTCCTACAAGAAATGCTAAGAGGGTTCCTTCAGGTTGAAACAGAAGGACACCAGACAGTATCTCAAACCTGTATAAAGAAATAAGTATCTACTGTAGAGGTTACTACATAGGTAAACATAAAAACCAGTATTATTACATTTTTTTTGCAACTCTACTTTTGATTTCATAAATGATTTAAAAGACAATTATAAATCTGTGTTGTTTGGCACACTATATATAAAGATGTAATCTGTGGCAACAGCATAAGGGGAGATGTAGGTGCATGAGAATAGTTTTTGTTTGTTACTGAAGCTCTTAGTATCAATTTAAACTAGATTGCCATAAATTTAGGATGTGAAATGTAATCCATGGTGAACACTAGGTACAACTTTTTAAAAAATACACAAAAGGAAATGAGAAAGGAATCAAAACTGTATACTGCAAAAAAATCAACTAAACACAAAAGGGGCAATAATGGAAAAAATGAGGGACATACAAACTATAAGACATACAGAAAACAAATATCAAAATGACACAAATAATTTATGTCTTATTAGTAATTACCTAAAATGTAAATGGATCAAACTCCTCAATCAGAAGTCAGAAATTGAAAGAATGGATTTTTTTTAAAAAAAATCATTATCCAACTATATGTTTTGTCTACAAGAGACTCATTTTAGATCCAAGGACACAAATACGTTGAAATTGAAAGGGTGGGAAAATAAATTCCATGAAAATCGTAACCAAAAGAGATGTGAGGTAGCTATTCAGATACCAGATAAAATAGACTTTAGTCAAAACCTGTCACAAAAGACAAAAAAAGGACATTATATATGGATAAAAGACTTAATTCATAAAAATATTTTTACATTTATAAACATGTATGCACCAGTAGAATCCTAAAACATATGAAGCAAATACTGACAGATTGAAGGGAGGAATACAAAGTTTTACAATAATTGCTGGAGACTTCAGTATACCATTTCAATAATGGGTAGAGCATCTAGACAGAAGATAATAAGGAAAAAAGGCACTTTTAAAACACTCTAAGCCAACTACAGCTAACAGATACATATAGAACACTATATCCAACAACAGCAGAGGACACATTCTTCTAAAGTAGAAATGGAAAATTCTCCAGGATAGAACATTTATTATGCACAAAACAATTTTCAAGAAATTAATATAACTGAAATTATGCAAAGTATCTTCTTTGACCACAATAAAATGAAGCTAGAAATCAATAACAGAAAGTAGACTAGAAAATTTATAAATACATATAAATTAAATAATACATTTTAAAACAACCAGTAAGTAGTAGAAGAAATCACAAGGAAAATTAGAAAATACTTAGAAACAAATGAAAAGGAAAACAGTGTACCAAAACTTATGAGATGTAGTAAAGGTAGTGCTCAGAGAGAAATTTAAAGCAGGTAAACACATTAAAAAAGATAGAAGATGTCAACTCAATAAACTAAATGTATAACTTAAGAAACTAGAAAAAGAAGAACAAACTAAACATAAGGTGAGAAGAAGGAAGAAAATAATAAGGATTAAAGTGAGAATAGAACATCAATAGAGCAAATCAATGAAACTAAAAGTTCATCTTTGAAAAGATCTACAAAATTGATTTAGCTAGACTGACAAATAAAAAGAGAAAATATGCAAATAACTAAAATCAGAAATGAAAGTGGAGATATTACTACTGAACTTACAGAAATAAAAAGGATTTAAATGAATGCTATGGATAGTTATATCCCAGTAAATTAGATGAAGTGGACAAATTTTTAGAAACACACAATGTATCAAAACTGACTCAAGAGGGCTTCTCTGGTGGCGCAGTGGTTGAGAATCCACCTGCCGATGCAGGGGACACTGGTTCACGCCCCGGTCCGGGAAGATTCCACATGCCGCGGAGCGGCTGGGCCCGTGAGCCATGGGGGCTGAGCCTGAGTGTCTGGAGCCTGTGCTCTGCAATGGGAGAGGCCACAACAGTGAGAGGTCCGCGTACTGCAAAAAAAAAAAAAAAAAAAAACTGACTCAAGAAAAAAATGATCAGGTCAATAACAAATAAAGATATTGAATCAGTAAAAAAACAAAACAAAAAACAAAAAAAAAACCTCCCAGCAAAGATAAGTTCAGGACCAGATGGCTTCACTGGTAAATTTTACCAAATATTCAAAGAAGAATTAACACCAATCCTTCTCAAACTCTTCCAAAAAGTAGAAGATGAGGGAACATTTCCTGGCTCATTCTATGAGGCCAGCATTAACCTGATACCAAAGCCAGATAAACAAATCACAACAAAAATCACAGACCATTATCCGTTGTGAATAAAGAAGCAAAATCCTCAAGAGAATACTAACAAAGCAGATACAACAGTATATTAAAAGGATGATTCACCATGACCAAATAGAATTTATTCCAGAAATGTAAGGGCAGTTCAACATAAGAAAACTAATCAATGTTATACATCATATTAATAGAATGAAGGGGAGAAAAAGCACATGATCATCTCAACTGATACAGAAAAAAGCATTTGATAAATCTAACACCCTTTCATCATAAAAACACTTAGAAAAATAAGAATAGAAGGAAATTTTCTCTACATGATAAATGACATTTATGACAAACCTACAACTAACATCATGCTCAATGGTTTCCCCCTAAGATCAGGAATAAGATATGTATGTCTGCTTTCACCACTTCAATTCAACTTTGTACTGGAAGGTCTAGCCAGAGTAATTAGGCAAGAAAAAATAAATAAAGGGCATCCAAATTGTAAATAAAAAAAATAAAACTACCTCTATTTACAAATGACATGATCCTTTATATAGACATTCTCAAGGAATCCACAAAAAAATGACTGGGACTAATAAATGAATTCAACAAAGTTTCAGGGCAAAACATCAACACAATAATCAACTGCATTTCTGTATAACTGCAATAAATAATCTAAGAGGGAAATTAAGGAAAAAGCCTATTTATAATAACATCAAAAAGAAAAAATACTAGGAATAATTTAAATCAAAGAGTTGAAATATATATACTAAAAACTAAAAAATATTGTTGAAACTTAAGAAAACATAAATAAATGGAAAGACATCCTGTGTTCACAGAAAACTTAATATTCTTAAAAAGCCATTATTACCCAAAGCAATCGATACAGTCAATGCAATCCTATCAAAATTACAACTACATTTTTCACAGAAATGGAAAGATGATCTTCAATTTCATATGGAAATGCAAGAGACTTGGAGTAATCAAAACAATCTTCAAAAAGAAAGACAAAATTGAAGGATTAACATTTGCTGGTTCCCAAACATACTGCAAATCTACAGTAATCCCAAGAGTGTGGCAATAGTGTAAGGATAGAAATATAGACCAATTAAATAGAATTGAGAGTCCAGAAATAACCCATGCATCTATGACCATTTGATTTTCAACCAGTGTGGCAAAACCATTCAATGGGGAAAGAATAGTCTCTTTAACAAATGATGCTTGGACAACTTCTTATCCACGTGTTAAGAGAGTGAATTTGAACTTCTGCCTCTGGCCATATACAAGTTTTAACTCAAAATGGGTCAATGACCTAAACATAAAAGCTCTTAGGATAAAACATAAGGTTAAGTATTCATGATCTTGGATTTGGCAGTGGATTCTTAAGTATGACACCCAAAGCACAAGCTACGAAAGGAAAACTAGATACATTGGACTTCGTCAAAATAAAAATCTTTTGTAACATCAAGAAAGTGAAAAAACAACTTACAGAAGAGGACAAAATACTTGCAAATCACATATCTGGTGTGTTTAATATCCAGAATGTCTAAAGAACTCCTACAACTCAACAGCAAAAAGACAACCTAATTGAAAAATGGGCAATGGATTTCTCCATCGAAGATATACAAATGGAAAATAAGTGCACACAAAAGATGCTCAACATCCTTAGTTGGATATGCAACTCAAAACCCCAGTGAGGTACAACTTCACACCAACTAGGATGGTTATAATCTAAAGAGAGAGAGGTAGAGAAAGAGAGAGAGAAAAAGTGTTGGCAAGGACATGGAGAAATGGAACCCTAATACATTGCTGATGGGAACGTAAAATAGTGCAGCTACTGTGGAAAACAGTGTATGAAAATAAATCAATAATTTCACATTAAGCTGGCTAATGTCAACTGTTTTGTGGTTCCTCAAAAAGTTAAACATAGAGTTATTGCATGATTCCACTCTTCCACTCCTATGTATATACTCCAAAGAATTGAAAATGAGCCAGTGAGGACATTATCTGGTTATTTGGGGAATGTATTTTTCCTGATGTTATTTGAAACCTTAGTTAATAATTTTGATTAACCAGTTAACACTAGCATTAGCCAAATCTTACCATTAATCAAGCATTCCCATATGTAATGGGTTTTGGAGATACTTACAGTTGTTTCACAATGTTATTTAGACAGGAGCTACCCCATCATGTCCTTTGTTTATTTCATAATCCAGTAGGTTTGGGTCAGGCACAGAATAAGCATAATCTGTAGCTCAAAATAATTATCCAAAACTAAGCAAATGCACTAACCATGTGCCTTTTCATTTCTGCTGAAGTCTTTTGTGAATTCAGCTATTGTCTCCATCTTCTTGTATGTTGTCTCTAGACTTTATGGTATTAACATACATGTTTGTTACATATTATCAACAGGGAGAGGTATGAACTTTACTGTAACTGGTATGACACAAAGTAGAATGACCTATGAGGGGAGACCTTGATATACTCAAATGGATACTCAAGTCTTTGGCGTCTTGCCATCTCATCCTGAACCTACTCTGCTGTGTGTATTGAGAGCAGAATTAACACTGTTACCAAGCAAGGCATGCATTAGATCTTTTTAAAGGATAACTTTTTAATCTCTTTATAAAACTAATCTTCTCTAATTGTTTCTCTATTAAATGTCATAATCAAATTCAAGATGCTGGAAAAAAGAATTGACTTGGTAGCCAAGATGCTAAGTCCAAGCTGTGTTATTTATGGACTGCAAGTATTATACCAAGAGTCAAAAGAGATTACTCAGAAGATGGTGAGGAATAAAAGTGCTTAGCAAATTGCCTGACCTCATCACCTTGGGTTAGAATATCTAGTGGTAGATAATAATAACAATAATGACCATGTATTAAAATCTTACTATGTGCTAGGCACTGGGCTAAATGATTTATTCTACATAATTCCATCTTACAAAGAAAGAAATAGAACGGTTAAATATTTTACTTTTATGTGGCAGATCCAGGATCTAAACCCAGGTTGGTGTGACTCCATAGTCTGACTGCTTAACTGTCACCATTTTATAGAGCCTTTCACACCATGATGTTTCTCTTAACCCCGGAGAAGACACACACAAAATCACGTGAGATTTTCTCCTTGGCCAATTTCAATTTGATTTAATGAAAGATTGTTAGGAACTAAAAGGGTACTTTGTGCAACTGGGTAGAACTTTTAAAATATCTCTAAGATTCTTCACCAAGATCCTGACAAGGTGTGTATAAAGGGAAAAACAAAGTCTTTAACATATACTATTGATTGAGCCCCACATTTATCAAGGGTTTGGATTTGAAATGTCCACGGGCTTTATTTGCAGTCACTTTTGAACCACCACCTGCCAGTTTGGGATCTATGGCCTTATGTTGGTCGAAAGGAGAGAGAGGTTCACTTTAGTTTGAGGTTTCAGGTAGAGCCTGAAGGAATCTCGCTCCCTGGCCTAACTCAGGCCAGGTAAAGAGCAATTTCGTCATCAACATATCACACTAGCATTTCTTTTATGGAAGCCACTGAAAAGGGGGGTCTAATCCTCAATTCATTTCAACTCCATTCTAATCCAATCCAATTCAGTAAACATTCACTGTGTGCCTTTGACATCACGTGGGACACAGACATAAGGAAAAGGTCCCTGCACCCAAAGAACTCATAGTCGAGTGTCCAAGACAGGGAGTCAATTCCACTCTGAGAGACAGTCTGAGGCTGTTGATTCAACCAGGAAAAAAAGAGTGATTCCCAGAGGAGGCACTCACCGAACTGAGTGTTGTGGGATAAATCAGACTTCGTGGATGGACAAGGAAACATTCAGAGGGAATGGAAGACGCGGAATGGAAGATAGGCTCTGTGTGAAAACAGAGCGGGGCTGTTCAGGAGGCTATAAGTAGTTCTGGCAAGGATCCTACCCACATGGTCCTCACCCATCGATGTTCACCTACCCTCTGCCGCATCCGTGTCTCCACCTACCCACAGTCCCTCCTTGGCAAGTTAACCACAGCCAGTAGTACCCACTCATGGTTTAGGAGTAGACTAGTAAACACCCAGGGCTCCCAATGCGGGGCTGGAGAGACTGGGAAAAGCTTTACGTTCTATTTTTTCTGACTAAGCTAAGATAAAAAGTCTTTCCCAGCAAGATACTATTATTATTCTTGGATAGTTCTCTATTTTTGAAATTTGGGCCAGATCATGCCTATCGCTTTGGAGTTAGGTCAGCTAAGATCATTCTACTTCCCAGCCCACTTTATTTTTAAAATCACCGTCTGTATTGAATTTGAACTTGAGCAGGATCTGTTTCTGAGATTATCTTGTCACAGCGGGCAGTGCTCTGGTGCCCTCTTGCTTTATAGGGGTTGGCTTATAGGGTTTACTGGCTGGTTTAAAGTCAACTTTCGGGACTTTTCATCTTCCCATGTTCTTGTAACAGAAACTCAGAGCAAAGAGGAGGTTGAAGAAGCGGGGGAGTCCTGGAGAGGGAAAAAAAAAAAAACGAATAGGCTATTCTTTCAAAATGCTTAGCCTCATATACATAATTTAGGGTAGGGGGAAGAATTACACTGTAAACAGAAATATCTCAGCCATCTGTACAAAGCTCTTCCAGCATAATTACATCACACTGCAGCTGATGGCTGGTTGTTAATCCAAATATTTGGCAGAGAGGGTGATACCCTCCTGGGATGTCACAGCCATCACAGCTTCCTGGCTCATTACCATTTAACCAGTTTTATATTGACAATTAAGATTAATAGAGAGTCCAAAGATTTTACTGCGATAAAAGGTCTCTGACTTGGTAAGTTAAATTAGCAACTGAGGATGTCTGAGATTAACAGCCTGCATGGTTTCAAGATTTCTTTCTTAAGGTAACGAGAACCTGAAAAAAAAAAATGCCCAGGAAAAATGCAGAAGCATCTTTCATGATCATCAGTCTTCAGACTCAAGTGTTTGCAAACGGCAGCCTCAGTCAGCCTCCTTATTTTGTTAACAATTAAAGGTCCTTTCTGATTCATTTTCATTATGGGTTATTACAAGATACTGAATATAGTTCCCTGTGCTATACAGTAGGTCCTTGTTGTTTATCTATTTTATATATAGTGGTTTGTATCTGTTAATCCCACACTCCTAATTTATCCCTTCCCCAACTTTCCCCTTCGGTAACCATAAGTTAACATAAGTTCTATGCCTGAGAGTCTGTTTCTGTTGTGTAAATAAGATCATTTGTACTATTTTTTATTTATTTATTTTATTTTATTTATTTATTTTTTTTGCAGTACGCGGGTCTCTCACTGTTGTGGCCTCTCCCGTTGCGGAGCACAGGCTCCGGACGCGCAGGCTCAGCGGTCATGGCTCACGGGCCCAGCCGCTCTGCAGCACGTGGGATCCTCCCGGACCGGGGCACGAACCTGCGTCCCCTGCATCGGCAGGAGGATTCTCAACCACTGCGCCACCAGGGAAGCCCTGTACTATTTTTTAGATATAAGTGATATCATATGATATTTGCCTTTTTCTGTCTGACTTCATTTTGATGTACTGTATATAAAATATAAATACATATACATAACAGAATTGCTTTGCTGTATACCTGAAACTAATACAATATTGTAAATAAACTATTATTAAAAATAAAAATAATATTTTTTAGAGATCTTTCCCTCCAGTCCGTCTGGAAGAAGGAGTATGAGTTTTAACTGTGTGAATTTAAATCAAAGTTAAGACAGGAAGCGGGCCAGCCTTTTATCACATTCCCCTTGGAAGCGAAGTCCACCTTTTCTAATCACCATCCAGAGTCTGATGATCCTTACTACCTCTGGATAGTCTACGTGGCTAAACGTCCCCCCAGAAATGTGACAACAAGCAAGTCAGGCCTTAAGGCCCCCCCCCCCCCGCCAATTCCTTTGCCTCCATAATTATCACTCAATCTGGTCTGACCTAGCAGGACACTTGAGTTTACTTATTTGATCATCTTCACCTCACGATTGCCAGCTGAACTTATCCGAAGTGTTTCTCCTTGGTCAAATTTCTTGTACTGGGTCAACAAAAGGCCTGGGGCAGAATTTCATCCCCTTTGAAAGCCCTACAGCTCAAATCATTAGATCACCCTGGGTATTGCTGCTTATTTCACCCCCTTTTATAAACACAGACACAGCAGTGGTGAGCAGCTGATGACAGTATCTTTCCTTTTTGACCCTCCAGCCAGGTTTCCAGCTTTGTATCCACAGCACTCCAGAGCAGACCGGAGTGATTCACAGCTGGGGGCTGCGGTTACAAATTGCTCAGCTGGCCGGGAGGTGAAAGGTCATGGCAGTGTCTGGGTGGGGTTCCCAGAGGTTCACTTCTCATGCCCCTCCCCCTGCTCCACCCTCTGGGGTCTCGTGTCAACACTGGACTCCCCTGGTGATTGTGGGAGACCAGAGTCAACACTCACTGCAGACGGGTGACAACACTGACCACCTGGTCAGATGTGCAGTTGTAAGAGGGCGGCTGGTTGGTGGTGGTAAAGCGTACTGGCGTTCTCAACTTTGGAGGGGAGAGGGGATGGCCTTGACACCCGAGGGAAGAGATCACAGCTGTGGGTCCGATTCCACTGCTCAAGCTAAGTTGATGGTTTTGGGCTTAATCAGTCCTGGGGCCAAGTTCTTTCCTTTATAGTTGCATTTCATGCTGCTAGACCTGCACTGTGGGCGCCATTATTTCATCCCATATGGGGTCCAGATGTATATGGCAGAAGCGAATTTCTTTTTTTCTAGAGACTTTGGGTGGATAGAAAAATGCCTTCGGATTCCAGTGTGTTATTTACATGCATTCTGTAGCACTCCATGCTCGTGTGAAAGGTGCTCCGGGAGTTGGGAATAGAGTTCATAAAGGTGTTGAGGTTACTCAAGTCTAACAGTGAAGAAAAAACAAAAAGGCTGAAGGAAATTCCAAGGGCTTGACACAGGCTAGACAAAGAGAAGTAGGGAAGAACTGAGAGCTGGATTTGCTAAGACCCTTAGGTTGGTCAATTGTTTGTATGGCAACTCAATAAGAAGTTGGGAAGAAAAATAATTTTAATTGACTTGAGAGAAATCAACCCCTCTGTATGCATGACCATCAAATCAGCCATCTTCTTCCCTCTTTGGACAATGGCAACACAGTAACCTAAGAGTTACAGTAATAACTTTAATTTTCTTAGAACTCCTTCTTTCAAGGCCTTTTCTCCTTGATTCTATAGACTTTCATATACACTATCTCATTTACCATCTTCAGTCCTCCATTCCACCCCAGGCTCAGAAATATCCTTGGGCTCATAGAAAAGGCACAGAAGGCAAGGGCTGAGAATCAGACAGGCCTTGATCCAGATCTCCAGTTTGTCACTTGCTACCCATGTGATTTAGGGCAGATTGCTTAATCCTGACTATCCTCAGTCTTCTCATCTTTGAAGTGGGGGCAAACAATGTGCACCCCACATTTTTGCTTGAGGGCTTAAAAGAGACATGCATTAACACTAAACCAATGGTACCTATTAGTTTCTAACCCTATTTTATGCACAAGGAAGTGTATCTAACATCACTTACGACCCTGTACTCCAAGCTGAACTTGTTTATTGAGATCTGTGGTCCCCAAGCCTGCAAATTAAAATAAAATGTGCTCAAAGAAACATTGAAATATAATAGAATGCATGATGGCATGGAATGAAGAGAACCTGGTTTGTCCTAGCTTTTCAAGTGTTTAAGGAATTGAGATAATTCACATAAAGTACTAAACACCATGTCTACTACATCAAATACACAGTCTCTAAGTGTTCTTTCCTTCTTGCTCCACACTCAGTTGGATAGAAATCCTGTTGGCTCTAATACACACACACACACACACACACACACACACACACACACACACACACATGCACTAACTCCTTCTCACCACCTCCACTGCTACTGACTGATCTGAGATGCACCATCTCTGGCCTGGATTACTGACCATAGCCTCCTAACCAGGCTTCCTGTTTTGTTCCCTGACCTCCTACTATCTATACGTAACATAGCAGCCAGCATAACACTTAATTCAAACCATGCCATGCCTCTGCTTAGAGCACTCCAAAGGGTCCCAATTTCACTCAGAGGAAAAGCAAATATCCTTAAAAGGGTCTAAGAGGTCCAGCCTAATTCACCTCCTGCCCTCCCCTTCCTCCCCCACCCCTCCCCTTCCTTCCCCACCTTCCCTACCTCTTTGATCTCTGACTGCACCTCTCACTACCCTCTCTCTACTCACTCTGCCAGGGACCCTGGGATTCCTGGCTATTCCCCAGACCTGTCCCACAGCAAGACTCAGCACTGGCTGGTCTCTCTCCCTGGATCACCTCCCACCGTATCTGCATGACTCACTTCCATACCTCCTTCACACCCTTGTTCAAATATCACTTTGTCAGCAGACCTACCAGGCCACCTTCTATAAACCTGGATGGGCCTCAGCTTGTAGCTCTCTTGACTGCCCTTACCCCACTCGCCTTTCCCTGCAGTGTTCACCACTAACTTACCACGTAAGTGACTTATTGATTCACGTAGTCTGTCTCCCTCGATAAAATGTCAGCTCTATGAGAGCAGAGACTTTTGTTGTCTGTTGTGTTCACCACTATATCCTAAGCAACTAAAATGGTGTCACCACACTGTAGGGACTCAATAAATACCTGCTGGATAAATTGATAAGTGGTCATCTTTTGAAAGTCTCAACCTTTCAGAGTTTGTAATTCTCCTTTTTTACAAATGTGATTGGCTGTAGGGATAAAATAGATGGCCTTAAAACTGTCTTTTAGCTCTGGAAGTCAATTAAAATTCATTCATGCATCCATTCATTCATTCATTTGTTAAAGAAACATTTATTGAGCATTTACTAAATGCTGGGAATGCAAAAAAAGTGTAAGTGCAATAGATTCTCTAATTTCAAGAAATTCCTAGTTGAATGAATGAAGCACATTTGTAAACTAATAAGTGAAGGACACTGGGGTGGGTGTTATAGAGAGAGGTGTATATGGATTCAGAGAAATGAATCCTTAACTCTTTGGGAGTGAGGTGAGGGAGCTGGAAGGTTGGGAATGGGTGTAGAGAGAAGATCAATCTGAGAAGACTTCATGGAGGAAATTTGCCAGCTGAGATTGGAAAGATGGGTACAGATCCATAAGTTGACAAAGAAGGATGACATTCCAGGCAAAGTCATAGAACTCAGTGGAGGATTGAGGGATTGGGGGAGAGGAAAGGGCAGGTGCAAGGCAGAGAAGGAGCTAAGGACATTCATGGGAGTCCCGATCTGATTTTTAAGCTGTGCAGTAATGTGATGATACTTGAGCTTCCAATAGACTGCTATGTCAAGAGAAGTTGGAGGTGGGAGAACGAAGATGGAAGCTATTGCAATGGTATTGCCCTTGTATGTAAGGGTCAAAAACCTAGTGGTCAAGAATCAAATGCTTCGTAGAGGTCACATCCAAATGCATTATTTTGTAACCTGCTTTTATTTCAGTTAGTATATTATAAACATTTTTTTGTCACTCAATATAGATAAACCCCATCCTCACCCTAATGACTGCACTATTCCATTCTCCATTCCAAAACCTAATATATTTAACAGGTCTCCTAAATCATATTAAGATATCATGATTCTTTTTAATAAATTTATTTATTTAATTTATTTATTTTTGGCTGTATTGGGTCTTCGTTGCTGCGTGCGGGCTTTCTCTAGTTGTGGCGAGCGGGGGCTACTCTCCATTGTGGTGCGTGGGCTTCTCATTGCGGTGGCTTCTCTTGTTGCGGAGCACGGGCTCTAGGCACGCGGGCTTCAGAAGTTGTGGTACGTGGGCTCAGTAGTTGTGGCACGTGGGTCTAGAGTACAGGCTCAGTAGTTGTGGTGCATGGGCTTAGTTGCTCTGCGGCATGTGGGATCTTCCCGGACCAGGGATCGAACCAGTGTCCCCTGCATTGACAGGCAGATTCTTAACTACTGCACCACCAGGGATGTCCCAAGGTATCATGATTTTTTAAAGCATTTATACCTATATTTATCATTTTGACTATAATTGTATTAGATCGCAGTCTGAGATATCCTTAACCAATTTCAACATATAGCAACTTGACAATAACTCCTGGTGGTAGGTACCCTTATTTTATTTAATAGATGTGGAGACTAAGGTTTCGTGGAATAATCCCCTTGCTTAAAGCCATAGAGCTACAAATGACCAAAGAGATTCCAATCCAACATATGTATGACCTTTTATACTCAGCCCACTGCATAAATACTCATGGAATCCCATAGCTGGAAAATAATTTATAGTCATATAATTCATTCTCACCCCAAAGTTCTGTCAGGTAGATATCAGGTTCTATCAGGCAAGGCTCTTTATAAGTAAGGATTCAAACTTCTTGTATCTTGCCCTCCTTTTAGAGCAATTTTACCCTAAATTAGTCAGCTGGTGACCAGCCTAGAGCCCAGCTTCTCCTCTATCAGTTGGAGCTCCAACCTGCAAAGGCTTTGTAAACCTCACAAATTCCCTCCAGAGTTTTTCCCATGGTTTTGCCTGCTACACAGATATGTGCCTAAAAGTAGTTCAGACTGGCTGTCTGGAGTAGAAACCAAGAACTGGAAGCTATATTTAGAAGGAAACATGCTTTCTAAGCAGCTGTACCTCTGAGACTATGATCCTCTGGCCTTGGATGATGTGTACAGGGTGGGGTCTTAGCAAGCACACTTGCTCAGCTGGACCATTTCCTCAGAGCATCTTCTCCATGGCACCTGGTACACAGGACTATACTCTCTGCTTGTCCAACCTCCCTTACCACCTAGAACGTGCTTTCAGATGAGTTACTCCATCTGATTTTAACCAAAATCATGGATTTGAAAACTGTAGCCAGATGACATCATCACTTGAAATAGAGGAGGGAAAAGGACAAATTTCATCTACTAAATGTCAAGCAACCAGCTTGACAGATCGTTTTTAGTGACTTGACCAACCAGTAGGTTGTTCAGTCAACACGTTGACATTGATCAAATCAATGCAGTTTGATTTGGAGGGAAGAAGGCATATCTTTGCAGCCAACATTTAAGCAGAGAGCATCTGGGTGCCTGTTGTGTGTCCTGTGATCCTCACGTGCCATCAGATCCCTTCAGTCTTCAACCTAACCCGGTGAGGTCAGCACTCTGATTAACCCCATCTTACACGTGAGGAAACTGAGCTTGCCTAAGATCATCCAGGTGGTGACAGGGCCAGAATTTGAGCCTAGTGTGTGACCGCTTTACCTACTGCTATTGCGAATTGCTTGACAAACGCTGCAGCACTTAGCTCTTGGTGGAGGCTCATGGTTCCATCGCCCTACCTGCCCTCCAGGTGAAGGGCGGAGAAGGGGCCAGAACCCTTCCCCAGGCTCCCGTCGACAGTCAGCTCATCGTTCCTTAGACCGCCTTTGCTGTGCCATCACAGTGCTTTCCTCTGTTACCTAGTGACAAAAGTGTGCTCTGGAAGTCACACACAAAGCTAGAGTGAGTTTATTTATTTGGGTTTTCATGGTCGATGCCTTGAGGTTGGAGGTGAGGAATAGAAAAGCTTAAGCCTCGGAAAACTCACTCTGCTGGGCGCCTCATGTGCCCAGCTCTGCCTGACGTGTGTGTTTGTAGATATTTATTTCCCTGCCTGTGTCAGAATCATCTGAGCCACTGTGCTTTGTACTTGAAAGGATCTTCAAAGGGCGACATCCTCTCAGATGTCTGGACTTCAACCTTCTTTTCGCCTGCTTTTTCTGTGGTTGTTTAAGATCACAGAGGGTTTAGGTGGATTATCTTTTCTCTCCCTGATTGTGGCCTAACTGTTCTTGCAGCCCCAGAGAGACTTAGCATTCAGCACCTGTCCCAGGCCAAACTGTCCCCGTGGCCGGTGGACTTCAGCAGAAGGAAAGAAAAATGGTGCTCGAAATTTTGAGCCATTTAAAAACTTGTGTTTACCCCTTTTTTGTTCATTGTTTTTATTTCGACTGGTAGAGATATAATAATACCGTCAAGAAGCAGGTTCCTCAGGGTTTCTGATGCCCCCACGATACTCATCTCTCTTCCATACTCCACAAAGTTATATTTCAGGAGGAGAGAGAGGGAACAAGCATAAAGAAAAAATTTTTCCAATAAAAATGGAGTTCTAATGCTCTTTCTGTTGATTAGGAAGTTCAGTGACAGAGACCCACAACATTTTACAAAAGGAGAGTCATCTGAAGCCTGGGGGGCTGCCTGGAGGAAGCCAGCTTTGCATTATCATGATGGAGGAAGGAAAGGCAACCCAGCCATCTTTGCAGGAAACTTCACAATGGGTTACAAAGAACCTCAACCATAAATATTGAAGGGTATTATTATTATTACATTTGCTATGGTAATCTGTGATCAATGACCTTGGATGTTACTATTGTGATTGCTTTGACAATTTTTAACTATAAAATATTTTCTTTTTTGAAACATTTTAAAATTAATTTTTATTGGAGTATAATTGCTTTACAATGTTGTGTTAGACACAGAGACACAAAGTGAGCAAATGCAGTTGGAAAATGGTGCTGATAGATTTGCTTGACGCTGGGTTGCCACAAAACTTCAATTTGTATAAAACACAGTATTTGTGAACTGCAATAAAGCTAAGCAAAATAAAATGAGGTAGGCCTTAAAAAAAATAATGAAGGGTATGCCAGTCGTGGAGGGCGGGAGGTGGTGGATTGCAATAGGACCCAAAGACAAAAGAACTGGATTTGAATTGACTTCAGCAGTCCCTGGGTTGGCTAAAGGCATCTGCAGAGCTAGATCACTCAAAGGATGTTAAGAGTCTGACAGCTGAAATCTCAAAAAATAAGAGAAAGTTAATACCAGGGAAAAAATATAAAATCGCATTGCACTTCTTCATGCTCATTTTATGGTTGTGCATTGCATTGACATTTATCTGTGTTCTGGGGAGTAGAGTGCTGGGAAGTGCCACTCAAACTTTTTGATGCCCGGGACATCTAAAGGTCAGTCCTTCTCAGACTTTCTCCTGGTATCTGCCACCATCTGTGTGACTCTGGACAAGTCCATCCATCTCTTTTGAGTCTCGGTTTTCTTCTTTGCTGTTGGGCAAGGTTTGCTGGGGTCAGGGAGATGAGGTAAGGGCGGATGAGCTTTAAACTTTAAAAGTCTGAGATTCCAATTAATATTGATGCTATCTGCTTCCTCCAAGGGGAAAAAAAGTGTTTTTTTACTTAGTTTTTAAATTTCATATTGGAGTATGGTTGCTTTACAATGTTGTGTTAGTTTCAGGTGTACAGAAAAGGGATTCAGTTATACATATACAGATATCCATTCTTTTTCAGATTCTTTCCCATATAGGTTATTACAGAATAGTGAGTAGAGTTCCATGTGCTATACAGCAGGTCCTTCTTGTTTATCTATGTTATATATAGCAGTGTGTATATGTTAATCCCAAACTCCTAATTTATCTCCCCTTCTCCTCCTTTGGTAACTATACATTTGTTTTCAAAGTCTGTGAGTCTATTTCTGTTTTGTATATAAGTTCATTTGTAATATTTTTTTTAAAGAAAGATTGTTGATACAAACTATAGACTGGTTGAAAGAAGAGCCACATTCCAGGGGACCTGCTGATTGAAAACGTTTTCTTCTGAAAGCAGTGAACCATCATAGCTTTGGACGAAGGGCTCTGTTGGAATTTGGAGTCTGTCAAAGCATCAAAAGGGAGTAGCGTGGCTCTAACTCCCAGAAATCTCTTAACATGTGTTAGAGATGTGAGAATGATTCCAGTGGCGACTTCATTGTAATTTCAGGTCTAGAAAACAAAAGAACACTTGAAAAGAAAACACAGACCCACGGTTGATTTTCTCAAGCATCGCTGTCTTGGACAAGCGATGACTCAGAGGGGCCGGCTCTCCTCCTGCTTCAATCACCAGACAGGAGGGCCTCCCAGTTACACATCGGACAACCAGTCCGCAGCCACGTCCCAGAAGAGCGCTCTCCTCCTTATATAACTTACGTTGAAGACTTAACTCTCCATTCCTTTAATATATAATTTCCAGTATTTTACACACAAGAGAAAGAAGTTTATGTCAACCCATTTCTGCCGGGATATTTAACATTGGGGAAAAGTCATATCACCTACGCACATCTGTCAAACTAGCCAACAGCAGTCAAGAACCCACCAAAGACGCCATGGTAAATGTTGGCTTTCCTCTCATTAATATTTAAAAAGCTAACTGAAATCAAGTAAAGTGATAACGGTTGCCACTATCTGACATAAAATACCCTTTACTGAACTCGCTCCACGCCTTTCTAGACCTCCTGTCTTTACTTACTGTCTTTCTCCAAATTGAATGCTCCATCTTGAACCATTTGTTTACCTATTTCATAAGAGTAAATGTCAGAGTCCCAAAGGCATGATTACTTTCTCGATTGCAGGAAGCGTGTCTTGTGCTTGTTTTGATTGCCTCAAAAAAACGTGTAGGATGCTTGGTACATAACAAATACCAGCTGAGAGGAGGACATCATTTAGATCTGGTGATAAAAGACAGTATATATTTTTTTAATTTTTATTTTATATTGGACTATAGTTGATTTACAATGTTGTGTTAGTTTCAGGTGTACAGCAAAGTTATTCTTAACGGAGGTCATGGTGAATAATTCTGGCAAATGCCACCAAAGCTAATTAGCACTTAGATGCTGTACCACGTTACTTAAAAACCGTGTGATGCATTTGATCTCATCTTCCTTACTGGTTTGTAAGTTCCATGATGGTAGACAGTCTTCCTACTGTTTTAGGTCTACCTTTCTCGGTCTATTCTACATATACGTAAGTACCTAATAAATAATTAAGAAGAAAGTCCTTTATTCCAACATCCTAGACTTACCATGGAAAGGCGCTCGTTATGTCCTGGTCACTTAGAAAAGAGCTCTGTGAATTTACCAGCTCATTGAAAATGCAATTGGCCTCTTCTTTCAAATACAGATCAAAAGTCTGCCACTAACCCATCTCCACTCGGCGTCTCTGTACCCCGACAGCTGCGTTTCCCTTTGGGCCCTGCTTTAGTCACAGCTCTGTTTGGAATAATTGTGGGTGTGCTATGGCACATATCCAGTGAAGGAAGTGGTAAATGAGAGAAATCAGAATTTGAGGATGTAAACACATGTCACTGTCCTCTTTACAACGCGCTTGGCTTTTTAGCTACAGTCTGAACAGAAGACCAGGGGACCAATTCTCTTCTACAGTGAAACCTTCATCCCCGGGTCCCAGGCAAGAGGCTGAAGTCCACTCTGGGCCTCTGCCCTGCCTGAACAATACTGTGTAGAAGAGTTGGTGTCTCTGCATTTCTGGAATATTTACTACTGTGCTAGTCCATTCTTAAGCAGTGTGTTTTGATCATTTCATGTTCCACAAAGTAGGTATTATTTGTCCATTCTCTAGTTCACACAGAAGTGTAGGATACTGTCGAACTTGCTCAAGGTCACAGGGCTTGTATGTGGAGGAAACTTTGTCTCTGCACTTCCAGTGCTCTTTCCAAGATCCTTTCTGCCTGCTTCTGGGTTCCCCTCTCTCACTGATCAGGCATCCACCAGGGAGCTTTATAAAGGGAGGTAGAAGGAGGCACAGCCCAATGTACAATCCGATATCACACAGTAGGGAACTCAGACACTGACTTAAACACACAGCAGCACACCACTTAGGATAACGGCAGTGTTGTAATTTATTGGTGAGGAACAAAATTTTCAGTAAAGGTGCTGTGTCAATTGATTATCCACGTGGACTAAAATAAATTTAGATTTCCTATCTCACACCATGCAATGCTAGATAGATTAAAGACCAAATATGAAACATGGAACTTGAAACTTTTGAAGAAAAGAGATTGGATTACAAAAGGGAGATATTTTGTTCTCTCCCAGGTGTGGCGGTACAGATTCTGGAAAGGCCAACACCACTGAGGATGCTGCCAGGTGGCCCGAGAAGCCACCTTAAGGAAGGCAGGAGACATCTCTGTTAGGGACCCTTCTTGACCTTGTTCTGTTGAAGTTTGGCGGGATCGAGGAGGCGGAGTTGGTTCCCTTGCAGTCACTCCTCCAGGATGTAGAAGAGGGACGGAGGGCACTGAGCTCTCAAGATCACTGCCACATTGCCAAGCTCCTAATCCACAGTTTGTTTCTTGATGCCCCTTCAGGTTTACAATGTGTTCTCAGGTCTTCAACAGAAAATCAGTGGGGGGCCCTTGAGCAGCAGGACGGTGCTGGCTTGAAGCTCCCAAGCCTTCACCAAACATTCTGCAGGAGTCCCTGTGCCTTTTGTTCTCGTGGCCATGCTGGACTCTGCTGCCCACACACCGTTTCTGATTCTGGAGGTGGAATGGCTGGAAGAAGGACCTCGGTCCTTGTCTTCTTTGAAGAAAGAATTTAGCAAAGAGACCAAGGCTGTGCAATAGACACAGTGTTTATTAGAATTCTAGTATGTGTGGAGAGCACACGGGAGAACTTGGAGTAAGTTGCGAGCAATAGGGGCACTTAAGCTGCTCACATGGGGGCAGTTTTCCGGGTTGCCCCTGGCCAGTCATCTCACTTTCACCTAATCGGGGCGCAGTGCTCCTGCTGGTATCTTGTCTCGAAGTCTCAGCAGGAGACCAGGTGCAGCTGCTCAGCCTGGGGCTTATCTCCTACCTCACGTCCACTAGGTATCTTTTCAACTCAGACTTGGAACCTAAGCTCCTGCGCCATTTCCACAAGCAAGGCTTCTCTCCAACATGCCCAGGTGTGGGTAGAGCCACTGAGGTCTGGGAGGAGGAGAGGTTGACAGCCCAGCAATAACCCTTTGGGGGAAATAGTTCTCTGCGCCATGGACCACCCATCACTGGGCAGCTTCACCCCTTCTCATGCAGTCTCCATCTCTACCTGTCTTGCAAGCTTCTCTCTTCCCATCCCCCCTTCTCTCCTCCATTCAGTTTGCTTGTTTATTTATTTATTTATTTTAAATGGAGGGAGGTGTTTTTTTTAAGCAGTTTTAGGTTCACAGCAAAATTGAGCAGCAAGTACTGAGATTTCCCACATACCTTCTGCCCTGACACACGCAGAGCCTCCCCCTGGTTCAACACCCCCCCACTGCAGAGGTACATCTTTTACAACTGATGAATCTTCACTGATACATCAGCATTATTATCACCCGAAGTGCATAGTTTATCTTAGGGGGTCCTCTTGGGGTTGTACATCCTATGGGCTTGGGAAAATGTATAATGATATGTATCTAACATTATAGTCTCCAACAGAATAGTTTCACTGCCCTAGAAATCCTCTGGGCTCGCTTATTCAACCCTCCTTCCCCTCTAACCCCTGGAAACCACTGATCTCAAGACAGTCTCCACTGTCTTGCCTTTTCCAGAATATTATAAAGTTGCAAACATAACAGTATGCAGCCTTTTCAGATAGGCTGCTTTCACTTAGCAATATGCATTTAAGCTTCCTCCATGACTTTTCATGGCTTGATAGTTCATGGCTTTTTAGCACTGAATAAAATCCCATTGTCTGGATGTACCACAAGTTATTTACCCATTCACCTGCTAACGGACATCTTGGTTGCTTCCAGGTTCCAGCGATTATGAATAAATCTGCTATAAACCTCTCTGCTATTCTGTTCCTCTATAGTAGAAAAATATCCAGTAATTCCCTTTTCCCACGCAGAGCCCTCTAGTGGTTCAGAGCCCCAACTGTCCTCGGGGTCTAATCCTTCCCCTCCCACTTGGACTCCTCAGCGAGTGCCCTCAAACATGCTCTCCCCCAAAGTGTATGCTAAAGCCAAACGTTCAGATAATTCTCTTGTTTCACTATGATACACAAGTGAATTAAACTAATCTTGCGGTACGCGGGTCTCTCACTGTTGTGGCCTCTCCCGTTGCGGAGCACAGGCTCCGGACGCGCAGGCTCCGCGGCACGTGGGATCTTCCCGGACCGGGGCACGAACCCGTGTCCCCTGCATCAGCAGGCGGACCCTCAACCACTGCGCCACCAGGGAAACCCTAAACTAATCTTTATAATATCCTCATGCCTGAGTTAGCCACGAGTGAACGGACACTCAGGGAGCTTGAGAAGAGGCCATCACAGCATCCTCAAACACGGTGGATTGCTGCACCATGGGGGCTGGTGCTCTCTCTGCCAGGTGCCCTCGGACCCTTTTCACAGCTGTGTGCCCCCAAACCCCAACTTCTGCCTGTAACTTCGTAGCGTCCTGTCAGGCACGGGGGCAGCCTTGCCCTTCAGAGGCCTGGAAGTGCCTGGGAGTTTCATGTCTCCCCTCCCTTCCCCAGGGAACTCCATCCATGGTGACACTATGGGGAGCATCTTGATGAGGGACAAACTCAGGTGCCCATCTTCCCACTGGAGCTCCCCAGGGGCTCATGCAGAGCTTGGGGCTTCACCCGAAAACCACCTCTGCTTGGCCTCTTCCTCCTCTCCATACCCTGCTCCCCACCCCTCCCCTTCAGGTTCCCCCTGGGAGTACTTTCTTTATAAAGTGTTGCATCATCACAAATTCTTCCCTTGATTCTGCAACCAGGAATGATCCAGTCTAAGATGGAAGGAAAGGAAGGAAGGACTGACTGCGGCCCCTTCTCCAAGGCCCTGCCGAGGGAGCAGCCATGGGCATTCAGGCTTTCGGTCTCCGAGCTTGTGGCACATTGACCGGGCTGCCACATTCACAGAGTCCCTAGTCATCATGTCTCCTACTAACCTTAACCCTGAAGTCTTGAGGACAGAAATACCAGATGACAGGATCACGTGGTAGTCAAGGAAAGCCTGGATAATAAGAGGATCAAAAGAACCAAATAAACAAACAATAACAACAAAAACGTGACTTTGGAAGAAATGAGCTAATGCAGAGAACAAAAAATAATTTCAAAATAAATGTAATTCCTGAAGATTCAGTAAGTTACTGCATCCATAAAATGAGGGGGGAAAAGGGAACCAGAGAATTAGAAAGAGGTCTTGACATTTAACAAAAATTGATTGCTAGAATAAGAGAAATTCAGTACAAAGTTTGGAAGATAAAGTCAAAGTAATCTCCCAGAATGCAGACCCAAATATCAAGAGATAAGACAAATAAGATAAAAGAATAAGAGATTTGGAGATGGTCCAACATTCCACTACTAATAACAGTTCCAGAAGGAGATAACAAAGAAAACAGATACATTATCAGGAAAATAACACAAGAAAAGTCCCTAAGCAGAAGAGACAAATGTTTCCCAAATGAAAGTCATATAAGCAAAAAAGACCCACATCTAGAAACATCATTGTGAAATCCCAGGACACAAAAGATAAAGATAAGATCATAAAAGCCTTGAGAAAGAGAGAGGAGAAAAAAAGAGATCTGTACTTACAGAGAAATGAGAATCAAGTTGACAGTTGCTAAAAGAAGTTGGACAAAATCAGCTTGGCATCAAAAACTACAGGAAAACAATGATAACCAACTGTATAAGAGAGATATGGCCCAAACATGGCATAATTTTCAGCAAATCATGAATAGTAGCGAAAGAAGCTCCTTTTGAACATTGTTGACCCTGGATGTTGACATTGGAAAGGAGGAGATGTGCACGTAAAACTGTGCAAACACACAAAAAACACAAAGCAAGTGCCATTCAGAAGCCCAGACCAAGGTTCCAGGGGAAAGTCTTCTGTCACGAGAGGACTCAAGGAGGAGGGAGAGTTGGGGGCTGTCACAGCAAGTCACTCCTTACACTACAGTTCCCTTCCACAGGCACCAGGTAAGGGTTAAACTCTACTGGTAGCTGTACTGGAGGGAATTAAGGGTCGTATGTATCTCACCCTAGCGCTAAGTGCTAACACAAAGGGCAGCTTTCTTCTCCTCTGGGTTCAGCTACTTGGGAAGATGTTAAAGTTGGGGTCCTGTCCTCCCTGAGGCCATCAGGAAGGTGAAAGGGGTAATAAGTGAGAGGTCAGAAAGGGAAAGTGCATCTCAGGCTAGAAAGAGCAGACTAATCAACCTGCCCCTCCCCACATGGACATTCTCTCTCCATTGTCAATCATGAGAGTACAGGTTTTCATGGTTTTTAATTCATTTATCCAACCAACATTTATTGAGTAGCTACCACGTGCCAGCACTGTTAATAAGTGCCGGATGGTGAACAAGACAGAATCCCTACTCTAGTGGATTAAAGGAGACAAACAATATCATTATCTCAAGCATATGAGATAAAATTCAAAATTCATTCATCATAAAATTTCTTTGCAAGCTAAAAGTGGAAGAGACCTGTCTTACTATAAATTATTTCCATCAGAAACCTATATAAACATCATGTGGACCGTTGGGCTTTAGAGGCCAAGAAGACAAAGACTGCTTTCTCACCACTTGTAACTCTCCTTGGACTTCTGATGGATACAATTAGAAAAATAAAAGAAATAGGAAGCAATCATTGGAAAGAAAAACAAAGATACCGTTTTTATTTCCAGGTACAATGTCCACATATATAACCTAATGAGAGTCCAGTAACATAGTGAGATACAGATACTCCAGTGTTACACAGTAGGGGACACAGAAACGGATCTAAACATATGTTGAAACATATTGTAAGATAAAAGTAACATTATAATCTACAGGTAAAAAATGAATTTTCCAGGAAAGGTGCTGTGACACCCATGTGTCCACCCATGTGGACTAAAATAAATTTAGATTTCCTATCTCACAACATGCAATTCTAAATATATTGAAGACCAAGTATGAAACATATAACTTTAAACCTTTGAGGAAAACATAGGGGAACGTTTTTGTCACTTCTGAGTAGGGAAATGTTTCTTAAATCAAAATTTTAGAAGATATTTGATGACTTTAAGGAGCTTAAATTTATTGACATTAAAAAGCTTCATAATTAAAGGGAAAAGATAAGCCAAAGTCTGTAAAAAGATACTGCAAATCATCCAACTGGCAAAGGATTAGTATTTAAGTACATACACATACATATACAGGTATATACACACCTATGTAACAAAATAGATAGAAATCAAGATATATAAAGTACAGAAGTAAAGAATTTGAGATGTATGAAATTAGCTTAAGATACATGTAGGTATGTGTATGTATAATAAGATATAAACAAACTTATTTTTTAAAAAAGGATAAAACAAATATTTCACAGAGACGGAGGCCTAAATGCCAGTGAGGATGTAGAAAAATAAGAATTCTAGTACAGATAGACCTGAAATTTTGTATAATCCTACTTCGGAGAGTAATTTGGCAATATCTAGTGCATTAGTCTGGGTTCTCCAGAGAAACAGAACCAATAAGATACATATATATGGAGAGAGACAGAGACTTACTATAAGCAACTGGTTCATGTGATTATGGAGAAGAGAAATCCAAGACCTGCAATTGACTTGTGCTTCAAATAAACACAATAACGAGGTCATAATTCCCCCTCATGTGATACAAGTATCCTAGTACAACTGGAAGCACACTAGCTTCCTTCCCCAGGAGAGGAGGTAAAGTCCTTGAGTGATGTTTACTTTTCTCCTAGAAATTCCTTAACTTGAATACTATGATATACAGTGAAATTTCCTTGTGTTACATAAGGAAATAAGAGAGGGAAGAAAACAAAAATTATATATGTAACACATAATACATTCACACAAACATATTCATAACAAAATAACCCTACAGTTCCATTTCTGTTAATGACTAAAGTCAATGTTTGCACATGTATGCAAGGAGACATGCACAAAACTGTTTATTGCAGCATTGTTTCTAATAGAAAAACAACCTAAATATCTGCCTTCTATAGATTGCATAAATAAGTTATCATATATGCAGGTGATGGCATACTATCCAGCAATGAAAATTAATAAACAGGAGCTAAAGATGGAAACATGGGTTAACTCCAAAAAGATGATGTTGAGTGTTAAAAGCTAGTAACAAAATGCCAAACACTGTATGATATCATTTATATAAAGCTTAAAATAAAGCAAAATCGGGGCTTCCCTGGTGGCGCAGTGGTTGAGAATCCGCCTGCCGAGGCAGGGGACACGGGTTCGTGCCCTGGTCCGGGAAGATCCCACGTGCCGCAGAGCGGCTGGGCCCGTGAGCCATGGCCGCTGCGCCTGCGCGTCCGGAGCCTGCGCCCCGCAATGGGAGAAGCCACAACAGTGAGAGGCCCACATACCACAAAAAAATAAATAAATAAAGCAAAATTTTCAAAAGCAAATTATTTTTGACAATTTTGTATGTAATAATAATATAAAAACTGAATGGAAATGACAAATATAAAATTCTATGCCCTCCGAGGATAAAGATAGGACATGGGATCTGTAACTATGTTTATAATATTTTATTACTGAAAAAAAAACCCTAAAGTAAATATGGCACATAAGGTTGGATGCCGGGTATAGGGTTTTCATTACATTATTTTCTATAGATTTCTGCATGTTTTTAACTTTTTGCAAATAAGACCAATTCTCTACACTCTCACACAATAATGTCAGTGTCCCTGTTACTATTGCTGCTCCAAAAATCATTTTATTATGATCACAGATTCTGACATGTGTCTCTGGTTGTGATCCTGAATGTTGCTCCTTGGACCTGATTTAGCAGTTTGCTGCCGTTCCCAGCTCAGCCATTTGAGGATAGAGATGCTCTCCTCTTTGACCTGGACCCTGGGACTCATGCCAGCCAGCACAGACCCACCAGGCAACAGCAAGCAGACTCAGAACTCTGGTTACCTCTGACTCACCCCTGCCATCTTCAGCAGGTAGTGTAGGCCAGACAGTGGAATGTGATGGCTTGATGAGTCATTCCGAGTGAAACAGAGAGCATCCGGGTTAGAAAAGGTTGCAAGGCAGGCCAAATCCAAGCGACCACTGACCCCGTGGAGGAGGAGCAGATAATGCACACAAAGCTTCTGCAATGCTAGTTTACTTTCCAATTTCCAGAAATATAAAGCTGTAATTGTACTTGGCATCTACCTCCAGTCAGGAAAGCCCTCGTAGCCGGGAAAGCCATGGGAAAATTCAACCCTGGACAAACAGCTCTTGGCCATCCTCCTATCATCTCCGGCTCTGGCTCCAGCTCCCACTTCAGAAGTGTTCTAGGGCTGCCATCCCAAAGCACCACAGACGGGGCTTAAACAGCAGACATTTATGTACTCAAAGTTCCGGAGGCTGGGAGTCCAAGATCAAGGTGTCAGCAGGGTTAGTTCCTGCTGTGGCTTCTCTCCTTGGCTTATAGATGACAGTCTTCTCCCTATGTCCTCACATGGGCCTCCCCCTGTGTGTGTCTGTGTCCTAATCTCCTCTTCTCATAAGGAGCTCAGTCAGATTGGAGTATGGTCCTCCTGATGACCTAATTTTTACTTATCCCTTTAAAAATACTGTCTCCAAATATGGTCGCATTCTAGAGTGCTGGGGGTTAGGACACCAACATGAATTCAGAGGGACACAATTCAGACCATAACACCTCCCTGGGCTGTGAACTCCTCAAAGAGGAATAATGAATCTAATTCACTGGCCTCACAACAGACTGAACTCATGGTAGACTCTCAGTAAATATTTGTGGAATTGAAACCTGTCATTAAGATATTTCAAATGCTTTCTCTTTGGACAAAGTGACACTACTTCTTTTATTCTTTTCTACTGAGTTCACCTTTAACCATTTGGTTTCTCTGATCAAGGTCTTACTAGTCATTACTCTGAGGGATTAGATGGCAAAGCAGCAAACTAACAGCAAAAATCCAAAAATGTGTACTACTTTAAGGGAATATCACACAGTTAAAACACGAAATTGTAAAGAATTTTTCATAGTTTAACTTATATCTTTTTTCAGTAATAATTACAACTCAGATATAAATTGCTGTAAGACCTTTGAGAACTTTGCTTTAATGAAAATAAGAATACAAGATAATCAGCCCATCTCTGGTTCGTATAGGGTTTTTTAAAATTTTGATCTCCTAATGGGTAGGTATTTTTCTTAAACTTGTAAATATTATGGGCTTAACACAGCTTTGCTTTTGTTATCCCTACAGTTATAACTAGGATTTTGCTAGAATTATTTCCTTTCTAGACATAACAACTAGTGTAGAACCACTGCAATGCAATGTCCTACAATAGATATAAAGTTGATTATTAAAATGTGACACTATTCCATCATTTCAAATCTACTTGCTCTGAGATCAAGCAATGCTAGATTCTTACTGGAAGTCTCAGGTTTATATAGAGGATGAAAACAAAAGGGGGGAATGCAAAATATGAAGGGAATTGGAAATAAGATTAAATGCAAGAATGGAGGAAAAGAGAGAGAGGAGAAATAGAATAAGAGGAAAGAATGGTGAGAGGAGAGGAGAAAGAGGGAAGGAGAAGCAGATAATTGAAAAATTATGATAAAGGTGTCAAACTGTCTCCGGCGTTAGGGTCTCTATCTCCATGTGACAAAATTCACTTTACAGAATGCCCTTTGTATTAAAATTAAAACATGACACATGTCGCTGTAATGCCCCATCAAAAATATTCTTTGGAGATAACAGTTTATTGGACTAGGGAATTCCACTAATCCCCTCACATCCACAAAGCATCTGGTGAAAAATAGCCTCAAAAGACAGTCAACAGTAGAGGGAAAACTAACACACTATTGTAAAACAATTATACTCCAATAAAGATGTTAAAAAAAAAAAAAAAGACAGTCAACATCTGATATTTCTATATTAGGTCCATGAAAAGAGAGTCTTTCAATTAATGACAGGAATTACATGTGTGTTATTGAGGGTTGTGTTCACAGAATGGAAGTGATTACAATGTAGTTTACATCCCTTAAAGCTAAATGATCTTCTCTTTCTAGTTGCTGGTATCAGAAAATATAGCAAGACTGTCCAACAGATAATCCCCAAATCATGACAAGTAATAAATCTGCCTGCTGAAAAATCTTTAAGAAAACTTCCTCTGAGGAAAGGGAAGACGTAGGAGGTTAAAACCACATGTGCAGAGTTGCTGATATCAAAATTGTAATATTGCTCCCTGATAAAATTTCATATTTTATCCTGTTAAAATACGAGACAGGACAATGCTGTGAAGCTCTCTTTATGGAACTTGAATTTTTAATGCAGTGTGGCCTGTGAACCAGACTGAAAGAAACCAGCTGGAAACCAGTACATTTCTGGCAATTGTTATTTTTGAAAAATAGTGGAAGGTATAAGACATCAAAATGGTCTTTTAAATTTTGTCTTCAGCATGAAGCTTCTACCCTGGAGTGGGGAAATGTAAAACTCCAACTGACTTTGTTGATTAATGGAAATTTACAATCATACAATGTCACCCCTAGCAGGAATGGGCACCATTTTGCAGATGGCAAAAATGGAAGCTCAGGAACCAGAGAGAGGCGGCTTCCTGGTACTTACCTCTAGGGAGGTCACATGATGGGGGGGGCAGGGGGCTGCTGGTTTATGGATACAAAACATGAATGCCCACCTTTCTGTGATTCCACCTCCTGACACACATTTGGGGTTGGATAGGGAAAATGGAAGAGGGCACTGTACATTATTTGATCTTTCTAGATCTATATGCTTCCCCTTCTTAAACAGTGTTTACTTTCCTAAATGTACTTAGAACGAGTCTACAATTCAAGCCACAAAATCTGCAAATCTCAGACTTCAAAGAAAAAAACCTCAAACTATATTGTCTGTCATTTAAACCCTAACCCTAACGCTCACCACCACCATCAATCCCACAACCTCTCTTTTAAAACATAGTTCTTTTTTTAAAAAAATTATTTATTTATTTTTGGTTGCATTGGGTCTTTGTTGCTGCATGAGGGCTTTTCTCTAGTTGCAGCGCATGGGCTTCTCATTGCAGTGGCTTCTCTTGTTGCGGAGCATGGGCTCTAGGCACGCGGACTTCAGTAGTTGTGGCACGCAGGCTCAGTAGTTGTGGCTCGCAGGCTCTAGAGTGCAGGCAGGCTAGTAGTTGTGGCACACGGGCTTACTTGCTCCGCAGCATGTGGGATCTTCCCGGACCAGGGCTCGAACCCACGTCCCCTGCGTTGGCAGGCAGATTCTTAACCAATGAGCCACAAGGGAAATCCTCCGGACTACCTCTCTTAAACACCAAAAACACACCAAAAACCTGGAGGTTCTCTTTAAGCCTTCTCCTCAACTTTTATACCATAAACCTCCTCACTGGTGGTGGCCTGAAAAGGCACCTGCCACATCTTTTGCTATGTTTTGTGTTTGCACAAAGTTAAAACCATCCCCTCATTCTTTAAGCAAAATGGAACCCCCAGAAGGATGTAACTGTATCCAACCTGCTAATTTGATTTACCCAGACACACCCTCAAGTCTCCACACTACAGTTTGAAAAATGCTGCTAAAAGAGAACTAGACCAAGATCCTTAACAATCAAAATTTCTCTGAATTTTCTGTAAAATTCAGGTAAATAGACATTCCTTAAGAGAGTTCCATGAGACTCTGCAGAGTTTATAAATATTTCCAGGAACGGCAGTGGGTCCAGACTCATCCTGGCAAACTCTCACTCTGAACCCCAGACATATAGGTCTCAGGGGTGAGGCATATACTCCTCACTGCAGGAAAACAGGATGAAGGAATTGCCTTTATTTTTATTTTATAATGTTCACTCGCTCAGTAATATCTATTGAACCTCTATTATTTGCCAGGCAAAAAAGTTTCTGTTTTTCCAAGAAATATTACAAGCATTTTCTTATTTACTGAGAAAAAGGTCTTGGAATTTGCTGATTATTTTTATACACAACATAAAAGGCAGTATGGAAATTAAATCCATGCAGACGGACTGATGTCCCCCACTTCCCCTGCACCCACTCACATACACACACACACATCCATTCTCGTCTATTATTCTTTTTTATGGGAAAAAACAGGGAGGATCAGATCCTTAACAACAGCAAGTAGATGTCAGAGATCCAGAGATATGAAAGTGGTCTCTCTTAGGAAACAGCCATGGAACCACTTGCCCTGGGGAGAGAGGGAAAGGCGTGCCCACACCAGGTAGGTGGCAGGAAGCCCCACACCTTCCATTCCTTTGCTCTCAGAAAGTGTCCCATGTGGTCTGGCATGTTGACCCTGAGTCAGTGTGGGCACTGCAGGGCTTGCTTGGGTGGGAGAGTTGGTGACACGGAGAGTCTGGTGCCCAGCTAAGCAAAGCAGGCTAGGTCCTCTCGGAAGCCACAGCCTGCTGACCGCCTCTTGTCCAGCATTCAGGTTCAGGAAGAAATGAAGAAGCTCTGGTTACCCAGTGCCACTTTGGCCCTACTGCTTTGGCACAGTACTTGCCTTCCTACAGGATTCCCCCTTGGGGCTGGGCATGCTCACCAGAGCTTGCCTAAAGATGGGTCAGCTAAAGCTGAAGGATTTGAGTTAGGAATTAAAAAGAGCTTCCGGGCTGAAAAGGTGAAAAGACATTAAAAGTTCTGGAGTAAAGGGAATCCTCCTGCACCGTTGGTGGGAATGTAAATTGGTGTAGCCACTATAGAGAACAGTATGGGGGTTCCTTGAAAAGCTAAAAACAGAGCTATCATATGATCCAGCAATCCCACTCCTGGGCATATATCTGGAGATAACCCTATTTCGAAAAGGTACATGCACCCCAATGTTCATTGCAGCACTATTTACGATAGCCAGGACATGGAAGCAACCTTAATGTCCACCAGCAGATGAATGGATAAAGAAGATGTGACACATATATACAATGGAATATTACTCATATTACTCAGCCATAAAAAGAAATGCAATTGAGTTATTTGTAGTGAAGTGGATGGACCTAGAGTCTGTCATACAGAGTGAAGTCAGAAGGAGAAAAACAAATACCGTATGCTAACACATATATACGGAATCTAAGAAAAAAGAAAAAAATGTCATGAAGAGCCTAGGGGTAGGATGGGAATAAAACACAGACCTACTAGAGCATGGACTTGAGGATATGGGGAGGGGGAAGGGTAAGCTGTGAGGAAGTGAGAGAGAGGCATGGACATATACACAACTACCAAACATAAATTAGATAGCTAGTGGGAAGCAGCCGCATAGCACAGGGAGATCACCTCTGTGCTTTGGGACCACCTAGAGGGGTGGGATAGGGAGGGTGGGAGGGAGGGAGACGCAAGAGGGAAGAGATATGGGAACATATGTATGTGTATAACCGATTCACTTTGTTGTAAAGGAGAAACTAGCACACTACTGTAAAACAGTTATACTCCAATAAAGATGTTAAGAAAAAAAAAATGAAGGTAACTAGACAAAAATGTAATAGATGCACTTCTTTAAAAAAAAAAAAAAAAAAAAAAAAAAAAAAAAAAAAAACAAATATAGAAAGACTATGGAAGATGGAGAGAAGAAAACAGTTCCAAAGAATTACACGTGGTGAGTTCTTAGATTTTCTTTTAGCCTTTTATATCCCAGTCTGGGTGCTGGGGAAATAGGTAATGGGGAAGTAGGAAGTAAAAAACACTAAACAAGAAAAGATGAAAAGAGTCCAAAGGAAAGACTTCTCTCTCTAGTCAAAGGACCAAGAAAGGGAGAAACATGCAAGAAAGAAAACATTTAGACAAAACTCCTTAGACTAGTCTCCACCCCTGCTGGTGTGGTCTCAGAGCCATTGAGTGGGGGAGCTGGTAGTTTCACTCCTACCTGGCAGTAATGATACATCACACGGTATCAGTAGAGATCACGTGAGGATCCTGGACCCTCATTTAGTAGATTCATCCTCACCATCCCTAACTGGACTAGTGTCAGAGGAGGCCAAATGGGAAACCAGACCTTTCACAACCATCCAGAACAATTACTGAACAACCAAATTTACCTGATTGATATTTAAGAAACACTACATCCAGCACTGTAGAAAACACATTCTTTTCAAGTGCACATGGACCAAACACCAAGACAGACCACATGTTGGGCCATAAAACCAGTCTGAACAAACCTAAAAGGATTGAAACTAGGCAGAATATATTTTTCAACCAGAAGGAAATTAAATAAAAAGTCATTAATAATAAGTAGCCCAGAAAATCCTCAGATGTTTGAAAATTAAACAATACACTTCTAAATAACTAATGTCAAAGAAAAAAATTACAAGGGAATTAGAAAATATTTTGAATTTAACAAAGATATCACATATCAAAATTTGCAGGGTGCAGCTAGAGGGAAATTTAGAGCTCTAAATGCTTAAAGAAGAACAAAATTGAAGTCTTATACTACCTGTTTTGAAGACATAAATTTATGTTAATGAGGTAAATGTTTCTTAATGGCATGAAAATGGGTAAATGGTATCTATCTGAAATAGATACACATTTATACAGTCAATTGATTTTAGGGCAAGCTACCAAAACAGTTCCGGGGGAAAGGATTTTCAACAAATGATTCTGAAACAACTGGTCATCTCTTTGAAAGAAAAAAATCTCAACTCATACCTCACTCCATATAGATGTTAATTTATAATGGATCAATGACTTAAACATAAAAGCTAAAACTATAAAGCTTTAGAAAATACATATTAGAATATCTTCACAACATGAGGATAAGAAAAGATTTCTTAGATTTCAGAAAGAAGAAACTACTGAAAATGGGTTTACCAAATTAAATAATTTTACTCACGAACGTTTAGCAGTAACATTTACTAAAAAATGAATAGGCAAGCCATAGATCAGGAGATAATGTTCACAATACATTTATCTGACAAAGGACTTGCATCCAGAATATATTAATTACTCCTGTGACTCAATCATAAAAAGACAAACACTCAATTTAAATTTTTTTTCAAAAGCCTTTAAAAATTAATTCACAAAGACAGATATACCAATGGCTACTATAAATACAAAAAAGGTGCCCAACATCAACTTTCACCAGGAAAATGCAAATTAAAACCACCGTAAAATATCACGGGACACCCCTTAGATTTGTTAAACAATCACTAAATGGTGGCCGAGGCAGGCAACAGCGAGAAGTTTCATAATTTGTTGGCGGAAAAGTGAAGCACTTTTGTTGACCCCTATGGAAACTGTTGTGCAATTTCTCTAAAGTTGTGTATACTTACCTTATGATTCATCTATTCCACTTCTAGGTATCTACCTCAGATAAATGAAAACATGTATTCATATGTTTCATACCTATAATTTTCGTAATTTATATGTATTCACACCATAGTCAGTTCTTGTTACCTGTGGTAGTTCTGTTCTATAAAGCCACTATGAACACTGGATTAGCAAATACTGCACTGTTACTCCCAGGGAGGGTAAAGGGTTAGGTCCCTGAGAGCCTCTGGTTACAACATTTTCATCAGTCTATCAACACATAACCTTGTTTTGCGTGTGTTTCTGTCTAAAGACACCTTAGTTAATATACATGGTTGATCTGTTAGCATTGAACTCATGGCCAACAGCACACTGTAATCCATGAAACAAGCTCATCTAACACACATACTTTCCCCGCAGGGCACATCACAGCTTTCTCGCACTGAGAAACACTGGACAGCCCTTCAGCACTATGCTTGAGGGCTATTTTAAACAACAAAATCACACATGCAAAGCACAAAGGGAAAAATTACACATAGGACACTTGCAGTATGCAAGCTGAAGCAAGAAGCTGAGCGTTGCTTTGTTCTGTCCCAGCTGTGAACACACACGTTAGCTCAACTCACATTTTTGGCTGCTCTGCCATGTCGATGAATGACCACAAAAGCACCCCAAGAACTGCAGTATTTGGCGGTTACAAATAAATTTTGTACAGTAGACAAATTCACATGTACAGAATCCATGAAAAAGGAGGAGCAGGTATAGTGATTCTATATAGGTAGTGTTCTAGGACAGGCAAAGCTAATCTACAGTGAAATAAGTGGAACAGAGGTTGCTTCTGGAGGGATGGGGACCAGAGATTGCTAGGAAGTGTCATGAAGGATCTTTTTGGTATGATGTAAATGTTTTATATCTTGACGGGTTGTGTGATACAGGGGAGGGTGTGGTTTGTCAGAAATCATTAACCATTACATATATGTCATCATGTGTAATTAAATCCCAGTAAAATAATAAAACGACACAAAAGGAAACTCAACACTCTCTACACTAAAAGCAAACAACAAAATAATGATGTATCGAAATTAAACAGTGAAGCAAACTCAAAGAAAAAATGATTAAAAGATACGAGAAATCAATTCACAAAAGGAGAAATACAATATTTCTATGGTGAAGTGACTGTCTCGAAGCATTTAATAGGAGAACAAGGGCTTAAATTGAGATCTCCTGATTTCTTTTCCATTATATCAAGGGAGTGGTGACTGATGTCAGCAAATGTGGAAACCATTTAAGGGCAGGAGACATAATAGTAACAACTGTCTCCAAATGAATTACACGGTTATATAATATCAGTAGAATTTTCTTCTTGTATCACAAACAGGTAATTCTGAATTTTATCAAAACAATCAATATGAAAGAATATAGAGACAATTCTGGGAGCAAATTTTTAAAACTGACAAAATGACAGCAAGTTACAAATATATTACAGCGTAGCTGTAATTAAAATGTATTGGAGCAAGAAAATAGAAATAAGTTATTGGAACATTATATACACCTCTTTTGTATACAGAATTGTTAAAAGGAAGGAGACTATTAGTAAATTGCACTGGGATAACAAGTAAGTAATCTGGGGGGAAATGTATTAGTAGATTCTCACTACACCATACTATTCATATACTATACCATATAAAGGTTTGATATAAATATTTAAAAGTATAGAAAGCTAGAAGAAAATAGTATCAAGTATAAAATAAAACATCTGGGGTTAACATTCTAGGCACAGAAGTAATTGAAAAAAAAACTTCAAGGAAAGATGTAGCATTCTCGACTTGTTAGATTATGGTGAGCTTCTGCTGATTGCTCATAAATTCAAAGATGACAACAAGAGGAAGTTTTTGCCAGGTAAAAGATTATTTTTAACTAAGATTTTAATCTTAATTGAAGTGTAATATTTAAACAGAGAGGTGAACAAGTCATCAGTGTACAGTCATTAACCTCTGCTTAAAGGTAATCTATGCTCCAACTTCTAATACCATAGATTAGGTTTGACTACTTTTGAACTTTACATACATGGAATCATATGTTATATGTTATATTGTGAATGATTTATTTCAGCCAACATTATGTTTGTGAAATTCCTCCACGTTATTGGCTATAGCAGTAATTCATTCATTTCCATGGCTGTAAAGTATTCATTCTACTATGTGCAATTTTGATGTATTAAAATAATGCTGCTATAAACATTGTCATACGTGCCTTTTGGTGCAGGTATGCTTTCATTTCTGCTGGTATACATCTAAGGTAGAATTGCTGGTTTATAGGAATATATACGATCTTAGGTACATTCACCAAACAGGAGATCAGAGTCTCCATTGTTACATATTGTGTATTTGGTATTTTTGTCACCTTTTTTAGCTGTTCAAGGATGGGAGGTGGGGAGGGAATCAGGAGTGTTGTAATACCTTGTGCTTTTATTTTCTATTTCCTCAATAATGATGTTGAGGTACTTGGTATCATCTTTTATGAAATATCCATTGAACTTTTTGGCCCATTTTTTAATTGGTTGTCTCTCTTTTCCTTAATGATTTTTAGAAGTTTTTAAAAATATTCTGGATTGAGTCCTTTGTCAGTTACTTATACTGTAAATATCTTCTTTCAGTAGGTTTCCCTTTTCCCTCTCTTATTCGTATCTTTTGATCAACAAATGTTCTAAATTTTAATGAGGTCCAAGTTATCAGTCTTTCATGCTGTTTTTGTATGTGTGTCCTTTTAAAAATAATCTTTGCTTTTCAGGATCATGAAGCTATTCTCCTATGTTGTCTTCTAGAAATGTACTGTTTTACCTTCCACATTTAGATGTACTGTCCACCTGGAATTTAATTTTGTGTGTGGTGTGAGGTTGGATTTGTTTGTTTGTTTTTTTAATGCAGATATTCATTTAACATCCCCCCTGACACACACACACACATATACACATTTATTGAAAAGACCATCCTTTCCCCTTACATTGCAGGCACATCTTTGTCATAAATCAAGTGTCCAGGTTTGCTGTGATTGACTCAGTCTATCTGTTTAGAGTTGAAGATTTAACCAACGAGCTGGGTTTTTTGTTGTTGTTGTTTATTTTTTAGAAAACTGCAAATAAAAAGTTTAATTTCAGAAACTGAGTTCACCATTTATAAATACACTAAAACATAGTCAATGCAAATTCAGATTAATAATAGGTACAGTATTTTAACAAAATGACAACTTTTCTAAAAGGTCATAGGCAAATCAGTGACTTGTTTCACCCAGAATATTTAAATGAGTTTAGTGGATTATTATTAGATGCCATTTGCTCAGGTTCTATTTATGTTTACATTTGAATGACAATTTTGTCAAAGGTCGAAAGTTCCAAAGTCCTAGCGTTGTCCATTATTTCTGTTTCCCTGAAATATAAATTAATCACCTGGTTGGAAAAAAGAATCACTAAAGAAGGAATACTTTTGTTGATGGGGTAACAAAATGAGGGGTGGGGGAGAGGAGAATAATTTGGAATTTAAGAATTGTAAACCTCTAGATACAGTTAGAACAATAACTTGATAAAAATGTAACTTTGAATTTTCAAGTTATTTAGAATTGGAAGTGACTTTTTGTGCCTGCTATATATGGTCAATAAATGTTTCATTCCCAGAGAGCTAAAAAGTATTTTGAAATCCCTATTTATACCACACACTTGAGATCCAGCCATTGGTACTTATTTAGCATCTAACATGACCATTTTTATTTCTTTCCTTCCAATGGCTGTTGGGAAGGAAAACCTGTTGAGTCGCTTAATTCCAATTAATATCTTGCTAAGGCTGAAGATTTGATACTTCGGGCCCATCTAAATGTTCTTTGTATCAATTCAATTAATCTTCTTATCATTGGAATACCACTACTTTTTTTGTGTTCATTTCCTCCTCATTTTATAAATAAAAAATGCAAAATAAATAAATAACTAAATAATTGCATGAGCCAAGACCAAGGAACAAAGATGGCAAAGTTGCCCAAATGGAGCCATGGATGGGCAGATACCATGCTCACAACACCACACCTGGAGAGGTCCCATTTTCTGCCAATGTGACCTGGGACAGAGGGGGAGATTGGTGAGAAGTTGACTGTGCAATATTTGAAGTACCTCTGTAATTACAAGCTGCTCCTGAAACATTTCCATCTTCATTTGGAGTACATACAAATAGGAGAGGCATGGGAAGCCAAAACATCATGCCCAGGTTAAAAAAGAAATAATCAGTAGGAAGGAATATCTTGAGATAAAGAGGTAGGGCAAAGAATGGGCTGGTAAACTGATTTTAAGGTTCCCTGGAGGAAGCAGGCTTTTAGCTCTAATTTAAAATTTGGGAAGATTTTGGTTTTAGCAAACCATGTGTATATAGTTGTGCATAGATATATGTACATATGAATAAAATTTTGTGTATATGTTTACATGTGTGTGTATATATGACAGAGAGAGAAAGAGAAACTAGTTTCTCCATAGCTTCTTTTTTTGGACTCTACTTGCTAGTATGTAAATAATAGTAATATCGTACCTGTAGGGTACCATCTTTTTTATTTTTAATTGAAGTATAGTTGATTTACAATGCTGTGTTAGTTTCAGGTCTACAGCAAAGTGATTCAGTTTTATATATATATATGCATATGTATATATATTCTTTTTCAAATTCTTTCCCATTATAGGTTATTACAAGATATGAATATAGTTTCCTGTGCTATACAGCAGGTCCTTGTTGTTTATCTATTTTATATATAATAGTGTGTATATGTTACTCCCAAATTCCTAATTTATCCCTCCCCCCTATCTTTCCCCTTTGATAAACATAAGTTTGTTTTCTAAGTCTGTGAGTCTGTTTCTATTTTGTAAATAAGGTCCTTTGTATCATTTTTTTAGATCCCACATGTAAGTAATATATGATATTTGTCTTTCTTTGCCTGATTTACCTAGTATGATAAACTCTAGGTCCATCCATGCTGCTGCAAATGGCATTATTTCATTCTTTTTTCTCCATAGCTTCTTTGTAAGTCTGTGTACCAAAACATTAACAATATCCCTGAATAATAGGAATTCAGGAATGGAGTTTCTTTTCTGAATTTTCTAAATTATGTATGATGAACACCTATTACTTTAATAAGAAGAATATATAAATTGAATTTAAAAGTATTGAATGGAAAAATAAATCCTCAGGGGGTGTTGTATTTTCCAGTAGGAAGACTGTGTTAGGAGTGAAGAGACTTTCTCTTTGTTGGTAGAGACCCCAGAGGGATCTCTCTTGGGAAAAGAGATCTCTACAGGGAAAAGTCTCCATGGAAAAGCTTGGCTATCACAAAGTCCCAAGAGCCCCATGTCAGCACATCATTTAATTTTTTTCATTTCGAATCAGATTATATCTGGCTCTAAGGCTTCAATTTGTCAACTTTGGTAAAAGATTCAATCTCGGCCATTTTCAGGGACCTTCCCTTCTTTCACCTTCTTGGAGTTTTATAAAAGCCTCATGGCTAATGCAGCCCATGTCATTGGAGAAGGCCTTGTGGGTTTCAGTCTTTGGAGACTGCACCCCAGGACTCTGGCTTCTGGGCAGCGTGGGGCTGGAAGGGAGATGCCTGTTAATTCCCTCTCCCTGCCATCAGACCCTCCCATGGGGACCTTTGCTGTCTCCTGCTATCTACAGCGACCGTCCACTCACCTGGAAGATCTCCAGCTTGGGAGATCTCCCAGTGTTTCCAAGAGAAGCCAGAAATCTATGGGATAATCTCCTCAATATTCTAAGCTTGGCAACAAAGTAAACTTTTTATGTGCATTATAGCTGTCCACTTGCCCAAGGGGTGGATTGGCCAGAACCCAGATCCCAGTGGGCTAGCGATTCCTCCTGTGAGGGTGCAGTAAGCAATTCAATGTTCTCTCTTTTTTTGCTGGTAAGTCAAAAGATCAAAAATGAAAAAAAAAAAAAAAAAAAAAAAAAAACGGGCTTCCCTGGTGGCGCAGTGGTTGAGAATCCGCCTGCCGATGCGGGGCACACGGGTTCGTGCCCTGGTCCGGGAAGATCCCACATGCCGCGGAGCGACTAAGCCCGTGAGCCATGGCCGCTGAGCCTGCGCGTCCGGAGCCTGTGCTCCGCAACGGGAGAGGCCACAACAGTGAGAGGCCCGCATACCGCAAAAAAAAAAAAAAAAAAAAAAAAAAAAGATCAAAAATGACAGCCCTAAAAAGGAACGAAACTGAGTTATCTGTAGTGAGGTGGATGGACCTAGAGACTGTCAGACTGAAATAAGTCAGAAAGAGAAAAACAAATACCGTATGTGAACACATATATATGGAATCTAAAAAAAAAAAAAAAATGGTACTGATGAACCTAGTTGCAGGGCTGGAATAAAGATGTAGACATAGAGAATGGACTTGAGGACACGGGTGGGAGGGGGAAGCTGGGGCGAAGTGAAAGTGGCATCTACATATATAAACACTACCGAATGTAAAAGAGATAGCTAGTGGGAAGCAGCTGCCTATAGCACAGGGAGATCACCTCTGTGCTTTGTGACCACCAAGAGGGGTGGAATAGGGAGGGTGGGAGGGAGGGAGACGCAAGAGGGAGGAGATATGGGAACATGTGTATATGTATAACTGATTCACTTTGTTATAAAGCAGAACCTGACACACCATTGTAAAGCAATTATACTCTAATAAAGATGTTAAAAAAAATGACAGCCCTACTATTAATTTTTCCGTAACTCACCCTGCCACAAAAGGGAGTGTAGGAGCTGGTCGTGTATGTTTGAGGTGCCAGGGAACACCAATATTATTATCTCTAAAATGGGACTCATAAAGCCCTTGCCTTCCAGACTTCACAAGGTTGCCGTGAAGATCAAATGAGTTAAGATATGCTAAAGAGCTCTCCATACGTAAACACAGTGCACAAGTTGGGGTAGTGCCTGGCGGAAGAAGAGAACAGTTGGTGGGTGCTTTCCTGGCCCGGCTGCAAGCGCTGTCGTGGTCAGACAGCGCTTATTGTCTTATTGTCTTCATATTTAAAATAACTGCTTGTGGCAGGGCACACCACCAGCCCACATACTGGGCAGGAAAAGGACAGTCCCCCTACCATGTCAAGTAGTTCTGGAAGAGTTGAAAGAATATCGAAGGACTGCACATAAATGGACATAGATCACAGGTTGCGTTACCCAGAAAGAACAAAATAGCGATACCTCGCAGCATCGTTCTTTATGGATGAGGACATGATCATAGCTAATATCCTTGTCTCACTATGGGAAGGTCAGCCATAAAAGGTGTGTCTAGTCTAGGGCATGGAGAGGGGTGACCTCATATCCATCACCTAACCCTCTGGTCCTTGGACAGTTGAATGGAATGGAACTGTAGCAACTAGGAAAAGAGGTTCTGAGTATCATAAACACAAACACTTGTGTTTTCCAATTCTTCCTTGTTGCTCTGCTAGCATTATTTATTCAGGATAACACGTAATTAGATTGTGTCTTTCAGGGCCGGCTCAACAGATGAGGAAAATGTGACTGGGCGTGTGTGTGATTGTGTGTGTGTGTGTGTGCGTGTGTGTGTAAATATACATGAACTATGAATGGGGGTCTGTAAAAGCTTCACAAATCACACCACGAATATTTTATATGTTTCACAAAGCTTTAAAATTTTCAAAGCACTTTCTTCTGGGTTCTTTCATAAATGATGCATCTTGATGAACATCAAAAGTCTGTGAGAACGGACTGGGGGACATGGGTATCTGAGGTCTAGGTCACAACCACTGGCAAAAGAAGTCAAGTCTCTCTTGTAAAGGCCATCAGACCCGAGGACTCTGTCCTCCTAATGCTGCATCTTCCACCAATTCATTGCAACCTATACCTTCCCGCTCTCTGGGAAGGCCTGCTAGGGACGGGACAGCATTTCAGAGGGTGCAGGGGGAGCATGGCCATATGGAGGAAGCCGCTGACATCAGAAGAGGCACAAAGAGGGCTGCATGGAACAAGTGCCCAGGAGGTGCCGGCAGCAGGGCCCTCCCCGGCCTCCCGCAAGAAATGACGTGAATGGCGCTGGTTGGCACCAATTGTGCACAGACATGCTTCATGCAAACCAGGTCAGCTGGAGCCCACTTACACCTTCCTCTTCACCTCATCCCCTTCCACAAACATGCCCAGACTCACTCACAGATACACACATGCAAACACTTTCAGGCCCTGTGTCCTCCCAAAGATTCACCTGGTGTGGACAGCTGGCTAGCTCTCAGGAGGGAGAGTCAGAATAGAACCGAGCAGATGCTATAGCCACAGGAAAATGCTGAAGGAGAAACACAGAAGGGCGTGCTGAGCCGGAGAGGGAGGACGAAGATGCTTTAGAAACTGCAGGTAGCAGAGTCACGAGGTGGGACCTGAATCCGGGTTGCACACCAGCTCCTAGCCAGAGATCTGAGGGCTTTACTAGCATCCCTGGAGAGGGGCTGTCACTTCCATTTTGGCCGAGGAAATGCATAAGGGAAAAGAACAAGACGCACCTGACCAAGGGCAATGAGTCATTCTGATGGGGAAAGCACCCAGTGTCCTTGCTTTGTACCCTCTCCATTAGATTGGTTCAAATAGCTGGGAGTCCAGCCTGCATGGTGACCCCAAGCATCCCTACCCTGGACACCCTCAGCGACTGCAGACTGTAGGCCTTTCTCTCCCATTTATAATGAATCACATGCCACAGGAAGGGAGGTCTCTAGTCAAGGGCTCTATCTTCAGCCCCACCCTGCTAAACATTTCTAACGATTTTTGTGAAACCAACATCCAACCTGATTACCAAATTTGCAGCTGCCAAAAGCTTGGGGAGAGGGCTCATTTCGTGGATGACAGAACTACACTGTGAAAAAGTTTTCTTTTTTTTAATAAGCTGGAATGATGGACCCTAAAACTAACATCATAAAATTTAAAAGGAATCAATGTGAGGTTCTTAACTCGGGTTCAGGATGTCAGCCTCACTGGTACATGATAGAAGACACCAATGATAGCAATCTCTATGACAAAGACCTTGAGCAGAAATTAACATCACATTGTAAATCAACTATACTTCAGTAAAAAAAAAAAATGGACGTTGAGTGTTTAGTTGGCTCCAGTGTTTATAAAAAAACTTTCAAGAAAGCTAATTCGACCAGTCAAGTTCATGGGTGTATATGGTGACATAGTCACAGAAAAGCGTTACCGTATGTGACATTAGAGGTCATCCGACCCACCTTTTTCATTACATGAAGTCTTTAGAGGTTACATAGACTGGTAGGTAGAAGGGACATGAGATGGGTTCCATCTTGGGTACCAATTCTAATGAATGGGGAGTCACTGCTTGGAGAACTGATTTTGAGAAGGATGCTGACTCCTTGCCTGGGTTCAGCAGGAAGGAGGGCTGTGGTGGTTGAGTGACTCTGCCATGGTCTGGAGAGGGAGCCTCAGGGCAACTGGTGCAGACACTGATGGAGCCCCGCACTGCACCCCTACCCCCAAGCCCCGTGGAGCGCACCATTCCATTGCGCACTGCATCGTGTCCTGCTGCTAGCACCTGCGGTCTCTGCCCAGGCACTTCCTGCCAGCCTGCACCTGGAGCCCGTGGATTAAATGCCTCTGACGGACGAGAGCTGGAGGATAAGTATCCTTAACTTCCGCACCCCTTGGAGGGGAATATTCAGAAGGGTGCTTCATGCTCTCCCAGAATTGGCCAGCTTGCTCAATAACCTGCCCAGAGTGTATCCTTGACTGGCTTCCTTCCTTGTGCGTCTCACTTCCACACACCCTACAGGGGCTTCCTGGACTCAGCTCCCCAGTAAACCACTTGTACTCAAATCCTCTCTCAGGATCTGCTTCCCAGGCAGCTGACCTAAGTCAGCTACATAGTTGCCATCCTAGCAGAACAAAGGAAAGAGTAATCACCCCAGAGCTAGTCAGGTGACTCAGTAGTGTGTGTGTGGAGCACGAGATCATTGTCAGACCAGGATAAACCTAAGGGCAGAGAGCAGGGCTGCGAAGGGGTCAGTGACTCTCAGGCAATAAGGCAGGGCTCAGATCCCAAAGGGCATTGTGTCCGGAAAATAGTGAGGGTGGATTTTCAATGAGATGGAGGTAGCTTAGCCCTGGCTTTGGTTCCACCATCCTTGGTATACAGGTCAGATCTGCCACCTACTAGATGTGTGGTCTTGGCTAAGTTTTTTAATTTTTTTTAAACTTCTCTAAACCTCTACCCATGATAGAGGAATGAATAATGTCTACGTCTTCAGGTGACTTTGTCAATTAAATGTGATACATGCATGACACAAAGTAAGCACAAAATCAGCACTAGTTATACATAAGAAAAATAAGACATCTCTTTCTGGCTCTTGAATATGCCACCAGACCGGTGTTTTCATATGATGGACAGTCAGAATCGGGTGTGATCATCGTGTTTAAATGATACTAGTAGTGTCGTGTCGTCTGGTGACGAGACTGGCTTCCTTATGACTGTCCAGGATGGATGACCTCTATTGGCCAAGATCTATCTGCTCCTCTGCCTGTCTCCAGGCCCCTCTGCCAGCTTTCTTCCTTATGTCCCATCCAAGGCCCTTGACTGTTTAAAACCCCCGGGGCCTCCTTTGTTTTCTCTCCTTCTAAGCATGTCCCCTGCCGGGCCGATCTCAAGAGGCTAATTTGGTGCCATCTGGAAACGGCACATCCAGCCCCCTGGCACTGCACTTCAGAGATGCGTTTGCAGGGAACCTCAAGGCAGGTCCTTGGCAGCACGCTTTCAGGGGAACATATGGAAAAGCGAAGCCACCCACAGGGATCCTGGAGCTGGAAGGGGACCTCCTTTCTGCACTGACCTGGGCCATGAACAAAAGTTGCGGGCGGGGCCCTGAACAAAACCAGTGTCAGTCTTCACCCGGGAGCGGGATCCAGACCTTCAGGACTGAGCCCCTCAGACTGGCAGGACCATAACAGCAACAAGAAGCTGCGTCCCTTCCTTACCCTCCGTGAAGCCTACCTTCCTTGCCTCTCCACATTCCACACTGTATCCTTAGACTCTTCAGAAGGAGTACACACACGCAAAATGGGTACTTTATTCAAATACCTGAAACATGAGAAAAAATTGGCTCCAGGTCACACACAAAGCACTCTCAATCATATCAGAATTAACAAAGGATTATTCACATGTTCATTATTCATATGTCCACCCATTACATATTTAAGCTAAAGGCCCTACTTACAGCCATCCTTTTATTCTACAAGGATTGACTGATGGTCCCCATGCTGTTTGAGGTGCTGGAGATCCAACCATGAATGAGAAAGACAAAGTCCTTGCCCCTAGGGAGAAAGTCTTTCAAACATGAAATACCACCCAGGGTGGGGTGTAATTACCTAATGATGTGGGGTGGAGCTTTCAAAGTCGGAGTGCCCGTGTCCACAGAAGTCTAGACCCGCCAACGCCCCCTGCTGCCTTGACCATCTTGTACATTGTTAGTTCATAACTACAGAGTATAGTGAAGTAGGAAGGGAATGTCTCATGGTGTGGAGATGTGTTTCTTTTCACACGAGGCCACCTGGAGAAAAGAGTATAGACCAGCAAGCCACAATTCCCTGGGCCCCAAGGTTATATTTTTATTAATTTTTATATCTCTAGCACTTAGCACATCATAAGAGCTCAATAAATGGTTGTTAAACTGAAAAACCTAAAAGGCAAAGCTGGTATTGCAGTTAATCTTTTTTATCCTTAGCACTTTACAGTTGAATGTGGTTTAATTTACTGGTCCGTGCACATTCCTTGATTGTGATTACACAGGAGCTATTCTCACACACAGTGAGGCATTTCTCACTTCTGTAGCTTAATTAGTCCTCATTTTACCCTTTTAAAACTTAGGTTTAGGGCTTCCCTGGTGGCGCAGTGGTTGAGAATCCGCCTGCCGATGCAGGGGACACGGGTTCGTGCCCCGGTCTGGGAAGATCCCACATGCCGCGGAGCGGCTGGGCCCGTGAGCCATGGCCACTGAGCCTGCGCGTCCGGAGCCTGTGCTCCGCAACGGGAGAGGCCACAACAGTGAGGCCCGCATACCACACACAAAAAAAAACAACTTAGGTTTAATTGCAAGAGCAGCAGAATCTACTGTGATAAATATCAATAAAAAATAAAAGAAAAAATGTTCTTTTTCCTGCCACCCAGCAATAACCAGTATATAAACATTTTGGTGAATCTACTTCTATATCTTTCGTGATGTGTGACTAGAGGATGAAAAAGTCCCTGACTCAGGCTAAGGGGATAAAGATATATAGAGATATACAGATATAGATGAGATGGATATAGATATATATATATAGATATCTCCCTTACCAGGAATAAGGGATTCCGTATCTTTATGCTGGTTATTCAAGCATTAATCCAGCCCAAGGTCATTGCAAAGTTTAGCCCTATCTTTGTGTGGCCCCAGCGTTAACCACTGGAGGTAGATGGCTCTGTTGTTAGAAAAGGCATCCTGTTGGATCCTGTTCCTTGTACACCAGGAGAGCTTCAGCAGAGTCTGAGCGCAGGAGGCTGAACAAGGTAGAACTACATTCCTCTGAGGAACATTATATCCGGTATGGGCAAGGCAACTTTTGGAGATTATGTTGCATTGACGAAATTGTGTCTCTGCCTTTCTGTGCATTTAAATCGTGGACTCTGAGATGCAAGCCTGTACCTTTCATCCAAGCAGATGGCCCCTGGAGGGTCCCGGGAAGAACGTGGTGTGTGTCTACCCCACAGCAGATGACAGACCTCATCGGGAGGCAGTGCTGGACTTGAGGTGACAAAACCCAAGAGTTTTCTCAAAAGTCTTGCCATCTCTACTCACTTCCCAGGGTAATAGCTTCACTGACTAGTTCAGAATTGGGGAGTAGAGTCTGTTATTGCCCTGATGGTAGAAGACAGTAGGATTCTAATCCTGTGAGAAGGTAATGGGATTTTTCCAAAAGAAGGATGTAGCTTGCATCACTTAAGATAGAGGTCAGTGGATCTCCTTCCAAGAAGAGAGAGGGTAGATTTCGATACAGGGGGCAACCCCATAAAAATGTTATGTAGCATCCAGGATCACCTTTTGCTATCAGCCCCTTTCGTCATGCGTAACCCTACACTTACACATGTGCAGACTTGCACAGGTGAAGTCACAGGACCTGGTGGAGGGCAGTAAAGGAAAATGTGTCCACCCACATCTCCACTCCCAGAACTCTGGTGATGTTGAGTCTTTCTATCCAGGAACATGGGATGCTTTTCCATTTGTTCAATTCTACCTTCATGTCTTTCAGGAGTGTTTCCAAGTTTTCTTCACATTTTAAGATATACCTAAGCATTTTATATGCCTCTTCATTATTGTAGATGAAATCTTTGTAGTCATCTTCTAATCGGTGTCCTACTCTTTTCAGTTCTATTCTATTCTGTTTCTCTGTGTAGAGACTATTAGATGTATGTATGTTAAATTGTTGGCTAATATTTCAAAAACAATGCAAAATAGTAGTGACTTTCCTGCTCCTGACTTTAGCAGGAATGCCAGTGTCTCCTCATCAAATAACATGCTAGGCTGGGGGCTGAGATAGATATTGAGATACTTGTATACTTTTTATGTTAGGAAATATATATTTTTTCACGGTTTTTATTCATAAATGGGTGTAATTATCCGTGTGTTCCTAGAATAAATCCCACTTGGTCGTAATGCATTACTACATATTCTTGCAACTATTCTATCATTATATGTTTTCTGGGAACAAACATTAAGTAAGGTTTTGCTTAATGTATCCATAATACTAAAATAAATAAAAGGAAAAATTAATTAAATGATAATGCACAATATTTTTCTCTCTTTATGTGATAGTCCTTTATAATTTTCTAAAGATTACTTCTAGTGGCTGTCAAATAACTTCAGCCAGCCCCTGAGCAACTTAGGATATAAATTATAGGGTTTTACAGATTTGGACATATTCTGTTAATCTGAGTAATTTTCAACGATATTCTGCTCTTATTCAGTGTGTATGGTAGCAACACAGTTGTTTTTGACACAGATTAGGTCCAAATTATATGATATTCCAGGAGGTCTTTGGAAACATCTGTACTCTCAGTCACAAAATTATTTCTTTCCTTTTTAGTTAAGAGAAGTCTTTCCTTTTAATCTTGTCATGAATCTCATACATGGACCAATATATTTCTATTTCCTCGTATGGCTCTTGAAAAATGCATGTTACTTTTCAATTTTGTTGTTATTATGTTGGTTCTTTGGCTAGCTTGTTTCCTTCCCGTCTTCTTCCTTTTTCATAAGCTGTTATGGTAGATTATTCTCTTTTTCCCAATATTTACTTCTCCCTGTGCAGCATTGCCCACAGCTATGGGACTTTCATGCCTCCAGTGACAGGAATCTCCGTCCCACCCCACTTGGACTGTGATGTTGGACTTGGCCCTGCAATGTGCTTTGATCAATGGAAAGTAAGTAGAGGTGACACATGCCATGTTTGAGCAGAAACTTTAAGAGTCTTTGCAAGTTTCATAATTTATACAACCACCAAAATGGTGTTGACTCTCTGGGAAGCTTTGTATTTTTTCCTCTGCTACTGTTATAATGCAAAATATCTTTGAAACTTCTCTTTTGGAATTGGCTTGAGAGTCATTTTTGGAAATCTTTAAGGGTGTCAGATCTTCATTTCTGGAGGCATATTTACTCATTGTAAAGAACCTAAAGTCAATCACAGCCAAGTACATTGTAACGGTTAACAGCATGAGCTTAGATTGGGGTAAACCTATATTCAAATCATGGCCCTGCCCTTTAGTTTACTCAGGGTAACCATCTACAAATGGGAGCAATAATTGCGCCGGATGTTTTTGGTAACCAGCATCCATTCTCACTCCCTTCTCATCTCTTCACTCTGGCCCAGGAAAGATTCCCAGGCTATCTTGCCTCTGACCACCTGAGTGGAATGAGATAGTCCCATGTGGAATTGGGACATGCAGGCCGAATACACATCACTTCTCTGGCCAAGGGTGATTGTGCACAGACATGTGCACCCGGGCGTGGTGGGGTTCTGCAGTGGCCTCCAGACGTTCCCTTTGCACTGTAGGTTGACTAGGACATTGGCGGAGGTTTCTTGTGGTGTACCATAACCAAAACCATAAACAAACATTAGTGGTGACCTTCCATAACTTGTTCTACTTTAGTTCTCCTAATGACTGATTCCTTACCTTAAATCTCAAACTGCTTAGAACACTTAGCAAGGTTCTGGTTCTTTTCTAAGAAACTGTATTTAAAATGCTTAAGATGTTACCCCCAAATATGCCATAGGTGTTATTACTATTATGAAGGTGATCAAAATGGGTAATATGCCCTTAAGTCAAAAAAGAGGTGTGACTATCTAGGTGAGATTGGTATTCACAAATGATGTAGAAGTTGGATCTGAAGACAATTCCAGAAGAGGAATTAGACTCACTAAAGTAAGACTGTCATCTCCTGGAAACCTTACCTTTCAAACAATAGTCACTTGCATGGATAAACTTTGATCAATTGGCTGATAAATACTTCATTAATTTTTTTGTTTGTTTGTTTTGCGGTACGCGGGCCTCTCACTGTCGTGGCCTCTCCCGTTGCGAGCACAGGCTCCGGACGCGCAGGGTCAGCGGCCACGGCTCACGGGCCCAGCCGCTCCGCGGCACGTGGGATCCTCCCGGACCGGGGCACGAACCCGCGTCCCCTGCATCGGCAGGCGGACTCTCAACCACTGCGCCACCAGGGAAACACAGTATCCACCTTTAAGCACACCTTTAAGAGCAATCCTGCAGGAACGCTGATGTAGGATGAGACCTCGGGTGATGTAGTATCCTGGAACCCCCTAGAGGAGGGAGATTCAAGAAGGAAGAGGTTTGTTTCAACACTGGACATTGCTACCAAAATGTAGAGTAGAATGAGGGCAGAGAAAATGCTGTGGGAATTTGGCAGGTCACGTGCAAGAAGAGTTTTAATGAAGTGGAGGGAACAGGAGCCACATATCAGGGGCTACAGAGTGAATGTGTGCTATGAGAGCACAGTGATGCAGAAATAACTCCTAGGACTGAATCTTTATCTCCGATGCTTCCATGGTCAAGTTTCACAGTTCTCTGGTAGCTGTGTGGGCATAAATGAATTTTTTAGCCCTTCCATCCATACGTGTAACCATTTCTTTGAGCATAGGAAATATGCCCATTTTGACAGTTCTATTCAACTTTCCATCATGGTTCAAGACCAAAGTACAAGTCTGATCGCAGCAACACCATTTGGCTGACATGTGGGAATCACGTGTCTGCCCCCGGAAATATCTGGGGAATAAAAGCTTTCATTCTGTGTGCCTTTATAAATGTTTTCTTCCTAACTGGGGAAGTCTTTCAGTAGTTCAAGAAAATCCTTCACTTCCTCTACCGGAGAGAGGCATCTCTTTATGATTGAGTAATAACAGTACAGCAGAGTGAGTCATAGTCTCTCTTTTTTTTTCTTTTTTTCTTCTTAGTTATCCATTTTATACACATCAGTGTATCCATGTCAATCCCAATCTCCCAATTCATTCCACCAGCACCCCTCCCCCTGCCGCTTTCCCCCCTTGGTGTCCATAGTCTCTTGATAGCATAACAAAGGGGAAAATAAGAACTCGGCTATTTGAGAGAGATTATTGCAATCTTCTTAGCGCTTATGAGTTCAGATTTGCTGTAACTACCACAAATGAATAGATGATTTAACGAGAAAGAGGTTTAATGAGAGAGGGAAAGGGAGAAGGGGGCAGGCTGGGGTGGGGAGAGCAAGGAAATGATTCAATGTTGGTCCCCAACCTCCTCACCTGAGTCACTCTCAATTCCCCACGTGGCTGCACTGGTGTCGCCCCGAGGACACTTGCTTTGGGTGAATCTTCCGCTGGCCTGTGCCCTAACTGCCTCTGAAATTCCACCCTGGGCTCCTGACAGAGCACAGATTCCCAGGGCAAGGACCAGATCTGATGCCCATACACCACGTTGCCCCTCAAGGACTGCTTGCTCATGGGACAGAAACATGGAACCAAAGAAACCCTTTCACTGTGACTTTGTAGCCGAGAATCTTCCTCACAGCCGAGACATACCGTGGTGCATCTGCCTCACGATGGGAAAGGACTCGGGACCTTCCCAGCACAACATATCCAGACGCCTTTAACTTACTGCAAACCGCTCAAGGTTAAGTATCTCCCTGGTGACTGCCAGCTCCTCAAGCCTGGAAGAGATGCTTTTCTACACTTGTCCTTAAAAGTCAAAACCCCACTTAGCAAGATCCTGCTTGGCCCGTGCCTTCTGCATGTCCGATTTTCCTTGTGTGGTAAAGTAATGAATCAGAGATTGTTTTCTGTGCTTTGTGTGGGACCTGCCATTGAACAAAAGTCTTTTACTTCCCCCCCCCCCCCCGTAGGCTATGACACATCATTTTCCTCCCTCTGGCCTCATGACTCTTTTCTTATTTTCTCCCATCTTTTGTAAGAGTGCATTGTTTTATTGTCATCTTCATTTTTTCCCCACATTATAGATCTTTATTCCCTATATAAAGATTTTTATTATTAATATTATTGTCTGCATTGGGTCTTCGTTGCTGTGCATGGGCTTTCTCTAGTTGCAGCGAGCAGGGGCTACTCTTTTTTTTTTTTAACATCTTTATTGGAGTATAATTGCTTTACAATGGTGTGTTAGTTTCTGCTTTACAACAAAGTGAATCAGCTATACGTATACATATGTCCCCATATCTCTTCCCTCTTGCGTTTCCCTCCCTCCCACCCTCCCTATCCCACCCCTCTAGGTGGTCACAAAGCAAAGAGGTGATCTCCCTGTGCTATGCAGCTGCTTCCCACTAGCCATACGATCCAGCAATCCCACTACAGGGCATCTTCATTTTTTAAAACAACCTCCAGCAGCGTCTTTGCCCACAGAGTGTATTATCAAGGTCTCTCCGGGTCCCCTCGTGTTCCTGTCAAGGAGGACTTACTCATTCTACTTGTAAAGCAAGGAACTCTGGGCAGACACAAAGCATCAGACACTTCCATCCCGGTGAAGAAAGACTTGACGCGGGGTCTGTATTTACAGAGGCTCCTGGGGAAGCAGAGTCTCCATTCCCAGCGCCTCCAGCTGTGTGGTTGTTACAGATGTTCTTGTCCTGCTGAGAGCAGGAGTGCCCTCTGAAGGCGAGATAAATGCCAGAGCCCCAGCCAGAGTCCCTTCAAGGTTAGTAAAGGAGGAGGGTGCTTTCGAATCACTGAGTTCACCCTGGAGCTCTCAAGTCATCAGGAACTGCCACTTTTTCTTTCCCCACTAAAGAGGAAAGGAAAATAAAGTAGGTAAGAAAAAGACATCTAAATCATCAAAGCCCCAAGGGGGGAAGTATTAGTACAAGTTAGGAAAATATGTGGTTGACGTGGGGTGGAGATAAAAAGCATGGCAAATCAAGGGGACAGGTATTGAAATGCATCTTTGGAAGGAGACCAAGAGCTGGGGTATCTCACAGGCACCTGGAATCTGCATTCCCACATTGCTCTGGGGCTAAGGATGTGAAATGGGTGGGGGTCAGGCAGGGAGAGTACTCTGGCTCTGGTCATCCGAAGCCAAGGTCAGGTTCGTGTACGAATCTGCACTGGGGAGGATGCTTTAGAAAGACCCTTGGGTGTTTATGAGTATTTACCCCTCAGCTAGGCTGGGCCGAGTAGATTAAATAGAAGTTCTCCAAAGTGCTTTCTGTTTCAACCTTTCATGTTCTCCTGAGTGTCTGAGACCACCTTGGGAGTTGGAGCAGGAAGCAGCACACAAAGCCACCAACGTGAAACACCCCTTTTTATACTAACAACAGCAAGAGCCACTTGAACGGCCGCGTACATCTCAGGAGTTATTCCTTTTGCGGGGGGACACAGTAATCTTGACTGGGTTGCCTTCCCGCTTAGATTGATTCTGTTCACTCCCTACACTAGAAATTTTCCTCATTTAAAAATGCCTGTGTGTGTTGCTTTATTTTTAAAGTCCTTCGTATATATTGACTTCTTTGCGTTTTGTTCCCATAACCCCGAATGGCAGGACTTATTATTATCAACTTCATTTTGCAGATGTTCAAAGGATCAAGAAGACAACTGACAAGCAGGAAAGGACTTCAGTTCAGACCTTTGGTCTTTAAATCCTGGGTTTTTGCAGCACCCTACACATTTTATCTGGAGACAGAAGACGACGAGAGCAGCGTCCGAGATCAGCGAAATGCAGCTGCAGAGTCCATGCTGTTCATTTTCATGGTAGAAATTGCTCACCTGTGAGTTGCCTGATGTGGCGATTGTGGATATATTCACGACAAGAGGAAACACCATGAAATCAATGAAACTAATCAATACCTGGTTGGGCATTCCCCCCAGCAGAGGAGGGGCTGCCTGCAGGGCCGGCTGTTATCTTCAATTTGTCCACTAACGCAAGTTTCATTTTAAATGTGGCACTTTTTCTTACCTTTTATTCCAGTATTCTCACTCCTGGGAATTTCTCCTAGGGACATAATTCAAAGGAAAGAAAAAGCTATATGCATGAAGATGTCATTGCAGCTTTATCTATAACAGCAAAATACTGGAGAGATTTAATGCCCAGTGACATAGGAATATCTAAGTTATAGCAGATCAGTTTGATAGAATATTATGCAGCAACAAATATAATGATTCTAACGATTATGTAGCAAAATGGAAAATACCATCATCTTAAACATAAAAAGCAGAATAAAAAACAGACCGGTTACAGTTCGGTGAAAGTATGTTTTTGTGTAGACAAAGACTGGAAAAATGAAGATATTGGTTTATACATGAACCTTTTTAAACAATTTCTTTTAAATGCTGTTCCTACAAATAAAAATAATATAGGAAACATAAAATAATGAGTAACTGTTGCTGAATACTAACGAACTGCTATTGGGTGTCTGTGTGTGTGTGTGTTTCTGTGTGGGGGCATATAATCTAATTAAATTTATCATGTAGATTTAAAATGAAGAGTCCTGAGAAACAACACACAACATTTTCGTTACTGGCTGGCTGATTTTCACTAAGCTTTTAACCTCTGTAGTCATAAATTCATTCATCGTAGGAAGAACAATTTTTATAAAAAGAGTTCAATAAAAGTTTCTGGAGCAAATGAATAGGCAATGGGAAGAGATCAAATTCCTCTGATGAAACTGAGTTTAGTTTCTAGTAGATGCTTTTCCCACTCTTGAGAGGGGAAGGGTAAAATCAAGAAGTTCTTTTGTGTTATTGTAATAATGAGGAGAGGTAAATATATTTTCTAGACTGTCCTTCACTCCAGTGTCTGTCACAACCTCCTTTCTCTAGTGTGAAAGTGTGTGTGCTAGGTATATTTAAAAGCATACCTATTTGAATAAAACACTGACTGCACAAGTAGCTCCTAAGGAATGATGGGGGACAGATGTAACTCATTCTCCCAGCTCTCTCTCTGCCCTCACAACCAACCCACCACTCTCTTTGGTCTTGTGTTTGAAGGAATGAGGCTTTGCCCAACTCCCTAATCCAGGACCAGAACTGAGATTATAGAAGGGACTGAATTTTTGGTACTTTACCACTGGACATCATTGTTCAAGTGTCAAAACAAAATTCATTCCTTGTCTTTAAAATGGTAATGTTTATAATATTAATTACTTCCGTTAGATTATCGGATCATAATATGTCACAGTTGTCTTTTTATCACCGATACGTGGCACACTCCCCCGTGTGGTGCTGGGCACATAGGGGGTGCTGACCAGGTGGTGAATCCTGCGGCAGCATGTGGGGAGGGCCCTGGGCCGGTGTGCCCTGCCCTACCCAAGGGCCCACTCCCAGTCTCCATGATCACGTGTTTTTTTTTAAGTTTTATTCTTTATTAGGCAAATAAGAATTTGGTGATCACTGTTACTGATGTATTTATCGCTTTACTGGATTAACAGTTGTGACATAGCAGGCCCATTTCCCAACCACACTTTTTTTGTTAATTTATTTTTTATACTAATAACTCTTATTAGTTGTCCACTTTATACACATCAGTGTCTACATGTCAATCCCAATCTCCCAGTTCATCCCACCCCCCCATTTCCCCCTTTGGTGTCCATATGTTTGTTCTCTACATCTGTGTCTATTTCTGCTTTGCAAATAGGTTCATCTGTACCATTCTTCTAGATTCCACACACATGCATTAATATACAGTATTTTTTTTTCTCTTTCTGACTTACTTCACTCTGTATGACAGTCTCTAGATCCAACCATGTCTCTACAAATGACCCAGTTTTGTTCCTTTTTATGTCTGAGTAACATTCCATTGTATATATGTACCACAACTTCTTTATCCATTCGTCTGTCGATGGGCATTTAGGTTGCTTCCATGACCTGGCTACTGTAAATAGTACTGCAGTGAACATTGGGGTGCATGTGTCTTTTTGAATGATGGTTTTCTCTGGGTATATGGCTAATAGTGGGATTCCTGGGTCATACGGTACTTCTATTTTTAGTTTTCTAACAAACCTCCGTACTGTTCTCCATAGTGGCTGTATCAATTTACATTCCCACAAACAGTGCAAGAGGGCTACCTTTTCTCCACACTCTCTCCAGCATTTGTTATTTGTAGATTTTTTGCTGTTGCCCATTCTAACTGGTGTGAGGTGATACCTCATTGTAGTTTTGATTTGCATTTCTCTAATAATTAGTGATGTGGAGCAGCTTTTCATGTGCCTCTTGGCCATCTGTATGTCTTCTTTGGAGAAATGTCTATTTAGGTCTTCTGCCCATTTTTTGATTGGGTTGTTTGTTTTTTTAATATTGACCTGCATGAGCTGTTTATATATTTTGGAGATTAATCCTTTGTCCGTTGATTTGTTTGCAAATATTTCCTCCTATTCTGAGGGTTATCTTTTCATTTTGTTTATAGTTTCCTTTGCTGTGCAAAAGCTTTTAAGTTTCATTAGGTCCCATTTATTTTTGTTTTTATTTCCATTACTCTAGATGGTGGGTCAAAAATGATCTTGTTGTGATTTATGTCAAAATGTGTTCTTCCTATGTTTTCCTCTAAGAGTTTTATAGTGTCCAGTCTTACATTTAGGTCTCTAATCCATTTTGAGTTTATTTTTGTGTATGGTGTTAGGGAGTGTCCTAATTTCATTCTTTTACATGTAGGTGTCCAGTTTTCCCAGCACCACTTATTGAAGAGACTGTCTTTTCTCCATTGTGTATCCTTGCCTTCTTTGTCATAGGTGCGTGGGTTTATCTTTGGTGCTTTCTACTCTGTTCCATTGATCTGTATCTATTTTTGTGCCAGTACCATATTGTCTTGATTACTGTAGCTTTGTAGTATAATTTAAAGTCAGGGAGTCTAATTCCTCCAGCTCTGTTTTTTTTCCCTTAAGACTGCTTTGGCTATTCAGGGTCCTTTGTGTCTCCATACAAACTTTAAGATTTTTTGTTCTAGTTCTGTAAAAAATGCCACTGGTAATTTGATAGGGATTGCATTGAATCTGTAGATTGCTTTGGGTAGTATAGTCATTTTCACAATATTGATTCTTCCAATTCAAGAATGTGGTATATCTCCCCATCTGTTTGTGTCATCTTTGATTTCTTTCATCAATGTCTTATAGTTTTCTGAGTACAGGTCTTTTACCTCCTGAGGTAGGTTTATTCCTAGGTATTTTATTCTTTTTGTAGCAGTGGTGAATGGGATTGTTTCCTTAATTTCTCTTTCAGATTTTTCATCATTAGTGTATAGGAATGCAAGATTTCCTGTGCATTAATTTTGTATCCTGCAACTTTACCAAATTCATTGATTAGCTCTAGTCGTTTTCTGGTGTCATCTTTAGGATTCTCTATGTATAGTATCATGTCATCTGCAGACAGTGACAGTTTTACTTCTTTCCCAATTTGGATTCCTTTTATTTCTTTTTCTTCTCTGATGGCCATGGCTAAGACTTCTAAAACTATGTGGAATAATAGTGGTGTGAGCGGACATCTTTGTCTTGTTTCTGATCTTAGAGGAAATGCTTTCAGTTTTTCACCATTGAGAATGATGTTTCTGTGGGTTTGTCATATATGGGCTTTATTATGTTGAGGTAGGTTCAGTTTATGCCCACTTTCTGGAGAGTTTTTACCATAAATGGGTGTTGAGTTTTGTCAAAAGCTTTTTCTGCATCTATTGAGATGATCATATGGTTTTTATTCTTTAATTTCTTAATATGGTGTATCACATTGATTGATTTGCATATATTGGAGAATCCTTGCCTCCCTGGGATAAATCCCACTTGATCATGGTGTATGATCCTTTGAATGTGTTGTTGGATTCTGTTTGCTAGTAGTTTGTTGAGGATTTTTGCATCTATATTCATCAGTGACATTGGTCTGTAATTTCCTTTTCTGTAGTATCTCTGTCTGGTTTTGGTATCAGGGTGATGGTGGCCTCATAGAATGAGTTTGGGAGTGTTCCTTCCTCTGCAGTTTTTTGGAAGAATTTGAGAAGGATGGGTGCTAGCTCTTCTCTAAATGTTTGATAGAATTCACCTGTGAAGCCATCTGGTACTGGACTTTTGTTTCTTGGAAGATTTTTAATCACAGTTTCAATTTCATTACTTGTGATTGGTCTGTTCATATTTTCTATTTCTTCCTGGTTCAGTCTTGGAAGGTTATACCTTTCTAAGAATTTGTCCATTTCTTCCAGGTTGTCCATTTTATTAGCATAGAGTTGCTTGTAATAGTCTCTTAGGATGCTTTGTATTTCTGCAGTGTCTGATGTAACTTCTCCTTTTTCATTTCTAATTTTATTAATTTGAGTCCTCTCCCTCTTTTTCTTGATGACTCTGGCTAAAGATTTATCAATTTTGTTTATCTTCTCAATGAACCAGCTTTTAGTTTTATTGATCTTTGCTATTGTTTTCTTTGTTTCTATTTCATTTATTTCTGCTCTGATCTTTATGATTTCTTTCCTTCTACTAACTTTGGGTTTTGTTTGTTCTTCTTTCTCTAGTTCCTTTAGGTGTAAGGTTAGATTGTTTATTTGAGATTTTTCTTGTTGCTTGAGGTAGGATTGTATTGCTCTAAACTTCCCTCTGAGAACTTTTACTGTATCCCATAGGTTTTGGATCATAGTGTTTTTGTTGACATTTGTCTCTAGGTTTTTTGTTTGTTTGTTTGTTTTTTGTGGTACGCGGGCCTCTCACTGCTGTGGCATCTCCTGTTGCGGAGCACAGGCTCCGGATGCACTGGCTCAGCGGCTATGTCTCACAGGCCCAGCTGCTCCATGACACGTGGGGTCTTCCCGGACTGGGGCACGAACCCGTGTCCCCAGCAATGGCAGGAGGACTCTCAACCACTGCGCCACCAGGGAAGCCCATCTCTAGGTATTTTTTAATTTCCTCAGTGATCTCTTGGTTATTTAGTAACGTCTTATTTAGCCTCCATGCATTTGTGTTTTTTATGGGTTTTTTCCCCTGTAATTTTTTTCTAATCTCATAACGTTGTGCTCGGAAAAGGTGCCTGATATGATTTCAGTTTTCTTAAATTTACCAAGGCTTGATTTGTGAACCAAGATATGATCTATCCTGGAGAATGTTCCGTGTGTACTTGAGAAGAAAGTGTAATCTGCTGTTTTTGGGTGAAATGTCTTATAAATATCAATTAAATGTATCTGCTCTGTTGTGTCATTTAAAGCTTGTGTTTCCTTATTAATTTTCTGTCTCGATGATCTGTCCATTGGTGTAAGTGAGGTGTTAAAGTCCCCCACTACTCTTGTGCTACTCTCGATTTCCTCTTTTATAGCTGTTAGCATTTGCATTATGTATTGAGGTGCTCCTATGTTGGGTGCATATATATTTACAATTGTTATATCTTCTTCTTGGATTGATCCCTCGATCATTATGTAGTCTCCTTCCTTGTCTCTTGTAACATTCTTTATTTTAAAGTCTATTTTATCTGATATGAGTATTGCTATTCCAGCTTTCTTTTGATTTCCATTTGCATGGAATATCTTTTTCCATCCCCTCACTTTCAGTCTGTATGTGTCCCTAGGTCTGAAGTGGGTCTCTTATAGACAGCATATATATGGGTCTTGTTTTTGTATCCATTCAGCAAGCCTGTGTCTTTTGGTTGGAGCATTTAATCCATTCACATTTAAGGTAATTATCGATACGTATGTTCTTATTATCATTTTCTTAATTTTGGGGGGTCTGTTTGTGTAGGTCCTTTTCTTCTCTTGTGCTTCCCACTTAGAGAAGTTCCTTTAGCATTTGTTGTAGAGCTGGTTTGGTGGTGCTGAATTCTCTTAGCTTTTGCTTGTCTGTAAAGCTTTTGATTTCTCTGTCGAACCTGAATGAGATCCTTGCCGGGTAGAGTAATCTTGGTTGTAGGTTCTTCCCTTTCATCACTTTAAATATATCGTGCCACTCCCTTCTGGCTTGTAGAGTTTCTGCTGAGAAATCAGCTGTTAACCTTATGGGAGTTCCCTTGTATGTTATTTGTCCATTTTCCCTTGTTACTTTCAATGATTTTTCTTTGTCTTTATTTTTTTATTATTTTTTTGCGGTACACAGGCCTCTCACTATTGTGGCCTCTCCCATTGCGGAGCACAGGCTCCGGACACGCAGGCCCAGTGGCCATGGCTCATGGGCCCAGCCACTCTGTGGCATGTGGGATCTTCCTGGACCGGGGCACGAACCCACGACCTCTGCATCGGTAGGTAGACTCTCAACCACTGCGCCACCAGGGAAGGCCTTTGTCTTTAATATTTGTCAATTTGAGTACCATGTGTCTTGGCATGTTTCCCCTTGGGTTTATCCTGTATGTGACTCTCTGTACTTCCTGGACTTGAGTGGCTATTTATTTTCCCATGTTAGGGAAGTTTTTGACTATAATCTCTTCAAATATTTTCTTGGGTCCTTTCTCTCTTCTCCTTCTGGGACCCCTATAATGCGAATGTTGTGTTTAATGCTGTCCCAGAGGTCTCTTAGGCTGTCTTCATTTCTTTTCATTCTTTTTTCTTTATTCTGTTCTGTGGCAGTGAATTCCACCATTCTGTCTTCCAGATCACTTATCCGTTCTTCTGACTCAGTTATTCTGCTATTGATTCCTTCTAGTGTATTTTTCATTTCACTTATTGTATTGTTCATATCTGTTTGTTCTTTAATTCCTCTAGGTGTTTTTTTTAATTTTTCTAGATCTTTATTAAACATTTCTTGCATTTTCTCGATCTTTGCCTCCATTCTTTTTCCGAGGTCCTGGATAATCTTCACTATCTTTATTCTGAATTCTGTTTCTGAAAGGTTGCCTATCTCCACTTCATTTCGTTGTTTTTCTGGGGTTTTATCTTGTTCCTTCATCTGGTACATAGTCCTCTGCCTTTTCATTTTGTCTATCTTTATGTGACTGTGGTTTTCGTTCCATAGGCTGCAGAATTGTACTTCTTCTTCACAGTTTTTTTCTCAAAGAACTTTATTTTTTGAGGAAGTAAACATAAGCACTTGGTACAAATTTTTAAAAGAAGAACAGGATACAGGAAAAGTAAGTCTCCTTCCATCCTTCTTCTCTAAGTCACATGGGCCTCTTTGGAGGGATATTTCTGCAAATGCAAGCAGACGTGTGTAGAAAGATCTTTTAGACACTCCAAAGCATTCCACAGTGTGACTGTACCATGAGTTATTTAAAAAGTTTACCATTGATGAAAATTTAGGTTGTTTCCCATTTTTGCTCTTACCAACAATGGTGCTGTTAAAAAATATACTGAGGCACGTTATACTTTTTAAGAGATTTTTTGAGCAAAAATCCATCTGAATCAGGCAGCGCCAAACCGGAAGTGGTTGGGAGGCACCACTGACAGAAGCAGGAAAAACTTTTACAGAGAAAAGCTGGAAGCAAAGAAAGGGGAGTATTGATTGGCTACAGTTCAAAGCCTAATTGTCTGTTTATGATCGGTCATCCTCAGGTTTCAATTTCATAACCTTGAGGCGTTTATAGGCTTAGCTTTGGGTTTGCTGGTGTAGGCTCCAGGGCTTTAGAGCCCCCTCGGGCTAATGGCCTCCTTGTTTAAGTATTTTAACAGTATAAATGCACGTGGCAACACTGCAAGTGTGTAAGTACATCTGTAGTTCAAGTACCTGGATGAAGAATTGCTTGAAAGGATGAAGCAGGGAATGGATACTGGGAATAGCTAGACATTTGTGACTCAGGATCAGGTAATATTTATGAATTAATTTACAGAGATTTGACAATTTATGTTGACTTCTTACCCAGAAGTTTCACGTGTCTTCCTCTTTATTCTTCTCTTGTGTTCTTCATCTTAAAATTTCCTTCATCTAAGACTTAGACGTTTCTTATTTAAATTTGTTCCTAGCTGTTTTTTCTTTGTTGTTGCTATTGAAAGTCAGGTCTTTCCTTATACTTTATCTTCTGATTATTGTTTGGATATAAAGCCTATTGATTTTGGTAAGTTGATTGTATTGTTATTTGTGTAAATAAATTTTGCATTTGTGTTTTTGTTAATTCTCTTAGGTTGTCTGGCTTACAGTGACATCATCTGTCATTATTAATGTTGTATCTCCTCCTTTCCAGATTGTAACTCTCATTTATTTTTCTTGCCTAACTGAATTAGCCAGTATCTCCAGTAAAATATTTCCACTGGTGTTAGTGGGCACCCTGTCCTGTTCCCCACTTAGTGGTAATGTTATTTTCAATTTCCTCAAAGGGTCTGGAATAGAAAATTCCATCGTTTTCTGACTGGTTAATATCTGAAAGTAAACACATACACAACTTCAAAGCACTGATTTATTAGAAACATTTGGTGCAATGTAAGTAACCATACAATGAATCATCCTGTAACAGAAAGATGAGATGAGGAAAGCTGATACATTTTTCTGTCATCCACACTCCAGAAGATTAAAAAATGTTAAAGGTGCACCATGGCTTGGATAACAGTTTTAATTTCACATACCAAAAGTATGTTTCATGAAGTAATAAATTACATGACAAAATTAAAAGATTAGGTAAGGTGAGGGTATTCAAAATAAGAGCACCAAATCACTTCTCAAGAAGGCATTAAACAATGAGTGCAATGTTGCTTTCTTGAATGTTTTCTGAAAAATACCAATTAGATGGGGGTTTTCAAGAAAATCTGCCTGTTGTCAGGCAGTAAGTGGTTGTTCCTGGCATGGCTTTTGAGGTGGATGGCGAATTAATGGTTGGTTAGGACAGTGGTGGATGGTAGGTCTGTTGAAGGCTGTCTGAGCCTAGGCTTCATGGCCACAGAGCAGCAGGGCTCACCTGGGGGTGTGGGAAGCCAGGGTTTCCCCAGGCTCAGTTTCTCTGATTCTCCAGTCAGGACTCCCACGGTGACCATGAGTTCTTAAGGGAACAAATAAGCTCCTTGGCTCACAGTCCCAGAAAGACATTAAAGGCACTTTAGGAAGAGCACAGTTAAGAGCAGTCTACTTATCTCTAACGGCTGCTGCTGGTCCCCCGCTCAGCAGCTCTGTGCCGTGGGGAAAGTTCATTGGTCTCCTAAGGCTCAAGTTCATCATGTGCAAACACCTACCCCATAAGGTCGGAATAAGAAGTCAGATGATAATGATTATAAAGGTCCTGGGACAGTCCCAGCACACACGCGTGAGCCCTTCTGTGCTCCCGGGGTGGGGAAACCAGCCTTACTGCACAGGAAGAAAAGTTTCCAATACGATATCCATCAGAGGTCCCCAACCCCTGGGCAGTGGACCAGGACTGGTCCACGGCCTGTTGGGAACCGGGCCGCACAGCAGGAGGGGAGCTGCAGGGGAGTGAGTGAAGCTTCATCCGCCGCTCCCCATCACTCCCCATCCCTCGCATCACCACCTGAACCATCCCCCCACCTCCAGGCTGTGGGAAAACTGTCTTCCATAAAACCGGTCCCTGGTGCCAAAAAGGTTGGGGACTGCTGATATACATGCTCACCTGATTTGAGGAAGGTCATTTTGATATTGATACTTCAGGAAGTTGGAAGGAACCAGGAGTGTCACTGACTGAGAACATGCTTGGGCTGGTGGAAGATAAATGGGTGGCATTTGGATGCTAGCATCTCAGTGCGGAGAACCATGTAATCTATCATTGATTCTCTCGCACGGTGCCACAGTGAAATCAGACCCAAAGGCATCATTTTCCACCTGCACTTGTGCTTGTGGTCTTGACTCTCCATAAAAGCTTGGATTTTTATTGCTATTGTTTTGTGGCTTTTAAGTTCAAGCCATGATCTCTTCTTATGTTGCCCTGATAGAAACTGCCCTATATAATGATTTGGGATACACAGTCCTGGGTCTTCTGGGGTCACAGTGGCAGAAGAGGGGCTTGTCCTGAGAAGGTCATGTGGCCAGAGGAATCACCCTGGCCTTGTACAGGCTTCCTGGTTGCCTCTAACACCAGCACAGACCACAGATGAGCTGTAGCATCATTCACCTGCCTTGATCCGGCATCTCAACAAGGCGATGGACATGCTGCCCACTGGGGCCACCAGAGAACCCTTATTTGGGGCACACTCAGACAGTCATTAGTTTCCAGAATTTTCAAATACATCATAACCTCACAGAATTATTCATGATGGTGTCTGAGTAATACAAAACATTTGGGTTAGTGACTGTTAAAATGCCTTGTGGGGCTTTTTAAAATGACACTTCTCAAAGTAGGGATTCATTAGAGACAATCCTGACTCTTTCCAAGTTTTGCTTCACTGGAATTAATTCAAGGATTCAAGAATTCCATGTGCCATATGACTAGTACATAATTATTTTTTAGACATGATAAATAATTCAGGAATTTGCTCCATCATTGCAAAATCAAGCATTCCTGGAAGAAACTAATTATACTTACTATTAAAATATGTATAGTATATATTTTTAAATGCTCAACAGAAAACTGTAGGAAATACAATCAGAAAATTCACCATGTTGTGCTTTTGCTTTGTTCTCTGGACTGTGGCCACTTGCTGGCTTAAGCAGGGCCATCTCCTGATGGAAGCACAGCACAGCATGGAAGGCTGAGCAAAGCACCAGCTGCTTTCCGGAAATGGCAGCATGACTTCAGGAAATGACAAAGATTGTCTAGTGTCCATGGATCCTGATGAAGGCAGGAGCATCACTACTCCTGTGAACATCAACGAGACAAAAGCACAAAAAGACCAGTTAGTCAATTACACTTACAAACTGCAGCAAGTCTTTTTTTTTTTTTTTTTTTCCTTTTTTGCAGTACGCAGGCCTCTCACTGCTGTGGCCTCTCCCGTTGCGGAGCACAGGCTCCAGACGTGCAGGCGCAGCGGCCATGGCTCATGGGCCCAGCTGCTCCGCAACATGTGGTATCTTTCCGGACCAGGGCACGAACCCGCGTTCCCTGCATCGGCAGGCGGACTCTCAACCACTGCGTCACCGGGGAAGCCCACGGCAAGTCATTATTAACTCAACACTGCAAAAGTTTTGAGTTTCATCTCTAACGCATACATAAGCGATGTAAATCAGTGTTTGGACCACGACGCTCCTGGAGAATGCGGTGCTGCACAGCACTAGAGTGATGGAATATTAATAGAATTTAAATTTTAAAAACCCTATGATCCATTAAATGTGGGGAATTCGGGGTTGGACAAAAACAAGAGGGTTTCCTCATTCCAAGCATGATCACAGGCTGATATGCTCATTGCGCTGGGGTCTCCAAGCGGGTGATGGCATGGCACACTTCCCAAATGGACTCACGCCAAAGGAGAGCCGTGCGGCTGTGGCGCATCTCTCAAGGCTGCCTTCCTCAGTGCACCTTGAGGAGCACGGCCTGGCGAGCTCAGCCTGTTTTACAGCTGCCTCAGCAGGGAGGGGCCTGCAGTGCCCCACGTTGCTGAGTACAGCACTGATTCACTGAGTACAGCACTGCCTCACTGAGTACAGCACTGATTCACTGAGTACAGTACTGATGAACTGAGTACAGCACTGATTCACTGAGTACAGCACTGATGAACTGAGTACAGTACTGATTCACTGAGTACAGCACTGATGAACTGAGTACAGCACTGATTCACTGAGTACAGCACTGATGAACTGAGTACAGTACTGATTCACTGAGTACAGCACTGATGAACTGAGTACAGCACTGATGAACTAAGTACAGTACTGATTCACTGAGTACAGCACTGATTTACTGAGTACAGCACTGATGAACTGAGTACAGCACTGATTCACTGAGTACTGCACTGATGAACTGAGTACTGCACTGCCTCACTGAATACTCTTCTGCATTGAAGGTTTCTATATCCATGTCCTGCCTGACACTAAGTGAAACAGGTTCAAGGGAAAATAGGAGAGGATTAAACGTTTAAACACGTCCCCTGACCAATTCATGCCCCTCACTCCCTTCCTGCTCTCATGGAGGGTGAATTTCAGAATGTCCTGATGAAACACATCAGGGACACATCCTGGAGAGGCAGGCAGAGCCAGAACAGGACAATCGGAGGGCTACACGTGACAGACTGTCTCTTTAAAAAATACATCTTTTGGAATTTTTCATCTTAATTCTTCCGAGATTATAGAGAATCACAGGGGAAATTAAGGTGAAAAGCTGTTAATTCCAGATTCTGGGGTTAATTAGCTCCCTTATATCATGTGCCTGTAGGAAGGTGTAATGGGTATGATAAGAGAGACATGTATGGTTTCTTTTTTTTAAGTTCTTAAATCAGGAGATATTTTAGTTGCATCAGAAAGCGAGATGGTACAGGAAGAGAGACATCTTTCTAGCAGAAATCACCCCGACTTCTGTCTAATGGGGGCTGAAATGGAAAGATTGTTCAAGTCCTGTGCAAGACGCTCCTGTTAATGACACTGTAAAGGTGCCTCGGACTGACATTTATAAGGAAATCGGCAGTTCACTCCCCCTGCCTATTCCAATCTGCAGACCCCCTGATCTCAGCCCAGAGAGAGCGGACCACTCTTCTGCTGGACGACATCCATCTCCGTAATTGTTTCGGGCACATTGGTTATGCGGAGGAGGTGGGAGAGGCCCCGCAGCACCCACGGTGATGACGCAGTCACTCACCCGCCTTCCCCCATCCTGTGACGCCTCAGGCCGGTGCTTCCCGGACACCAGCTGTCCCACAGGAAGCTGCGGCCTCCCTCTCTCCCGCCTCCTTTGCTGGTTGGAGCTGCAGGATCATGGCCTGCAGAGTCTCCTTCACCATCTGGAGCTCCCTCTTGAGAGACTGTGCACATGTTGTTAAGGAACACAGACGAAGGTGACAGGCGGCCCTCTGCAGCCTCTCAGGGATCTGGTAAGAGCCACATGCCTGCTGGAAGCAGATGGGCACTCCCCTGGAACTGCAGTTTCAACTTCCTCCAAAGTGTAGGAATTAAATATTAATACCAGTGCTACGCTTCTTTTAAGAGCAATTGCCATTTCTACGAGGCCTGAGGTCATTCACTATCTCAAGTAAGGTTTCCAAAAGGAAAAGGAAGAGTCAGCTCTTAGACCGAGACAGATGGCAAACCGGGATGCTCCATGGAATATGGTCAGCGTGACTGTAATCCTACTCAGCCCCAGGCTGGGGAAGGGCAAGTGTCACATCCAGATGCTCTGACAGCGGAAAAGGCAGAAGGCTGGAAATCAGAGCTCCAGGATTGGGGGCCACCATACAACCAGACTCCGAGCGATGAGGTACAGTCCCTACTGGTCATCCGCCAGCCTTGTCACCTTGTGCAAATCACTTTGAACCTCAGTTTTCACATGAAACAGTGACTTCTAAACCCCGTTAGGTTCTAATCTGCTGTCACGTGTTATTATACTCCCAGGTGCTTGTAAAATAGCCATTCGGGGCCTTGGAGATTTGACGGAGTGCAGCGAGCTTGCCTCTTCTGGGTTGGTTGGTTGGCTTTTCTTTAAATGGCTGGGTTTTTAGTTTCATAACCTGTAAAGTTGTTTCTCATATAAATATAACAATCATAGAGAACTCAGTGAATAATTATATGGAATAAATAATATGCCCGTCATTCTCTTAAAAGATGAGCTCTCTTCTAGGGGTTTAAGCTGGGGAACATTTAACCAACAGTGATTTTCCTGTCTGTCCAGAGTCAGGCCCCTCTGTTCTTTCCCTTTGTACCTGTAGTCAGAACAATCCTAAGATATAGGATGAGTGATGGAGTGAATTCTTTTAACTTAATAAGCAAGCTAATTTAACTTCATCCAACAGGAACTAAGAGGAAACACAGAAATATGTTGACACCACTTACATGCTGTTAAATCATCAGAAGAGGTCAGACCACTTCAATATTACTAGATCAGATGTGGAGAAAACAGAAAGCTTTGGGAAAAGTAGTTTGCAGAAATCTTACCACTCACAGACTGTCCACACCTACTACAATGTCGTTTTATTTAAGTAAAATGTCAATGCAATGTCAAGAGAAAGAGATACCTTTAGGTTATGACTATGGAAAGCTTTCTTTTTTCTTTTTTAAATAAGGAACTCCAAAGGATCCTGGGAATTATGCAAATGAATGTCACCTAAGCAAAAATGCTGAGCCACCTTGACAAGCCTCTGGCAGCTTTTCACCCTCTTGAATCCTCACCAGACTTCATCATTTATGTAATTTACATACACCTACTATGATGATTCACTCCTTGCACTTGAACCTGAGGGGAATGAGGATGGGGTTGAGGAGATGGGCAAGAGGTGGGGCAAGAGAAGAAAGTACCCAATACTTGTTTATTCTTTTTTCTTTTTTAAAAGACTTCATTTGCCTGCATTTCTCTGAACAGCTCTGCTAATCCTTAGTGAAAACACATATGACTTTATACAAGCAAGAGCATAAGTGGTCCCAGACAGAACACCAAGCTGCAAATTAATCACAAAGTTACGCTACATTTATAAAGAATAAGCGTAGAGCTTAAGCAGTTTATGAATCTTGACAAACTCCGGAGACTTCATTACCTTTGATATGCAGCCTGGGACTACAGGCCCCGCTTTGTAATATGCTGAATGACGACCGAGGTCTTTAGAGAGAGAAACTGAACTGCTTCTTAAAGAACTCGTAAAATTTCTAGCACTGGCAGAACACACTGAAAAGGTTTTTAAAAAGAGAGTGAGACTTTTCTTTTTTCTTAGATTCCATATATATGTGTTAGCATATGGAATTTGTTTTTCTCCTTCTGACTGACTTCACTCTGTATGACAGACTCCAGGTCCATCCACCTCACTACAAATAACTCAATTTCATTTCTTTTTATGGCTGAGTAATATTCCATTGTATATATGTGCCACATCTTCTTTATCCATTCATCTGTCGATGGACACTTAGGTTGCTTCCATGTCCGGGCTATTGTAAATAGAGCTGCAGTGAACATTTTGGCACATGACTCTTTTTGAATTATGGTTTTCTCAGGGTACATGCCCAGTAGTGGGATTGCTGGTAGTTCTATTTGTAGTTTTTTAAGGAACCTCCATACTGTTCTCTGTAGTGGCTGTATCAATTTACATTCCCACCAACAGTGCAAGAGGGTTCCCTTTTCTCCACACCCCCTCCAGCATTTATTGTTTCTAGATTTTTTGATGATGGCCATTCTGACCGGTGTGAGATGATAGCAGACCTACTAGAGCATGGACTTGAGGATATGGGGAGGGGGAAGGGTAAGCTGGGACAAAGTGAGAGAGTGGCATGGACATATATACACTACCAAACGTAGGGTGGATAGCTAGTGCCATAGCTAGCCGCATAGCACAGGGAGATCAGCTCGGTGGTTTGTGACCACCTAGAGAGGTGGGATAGGGAGGGTGGGAGGGAGGGAGACACAAGAGGGAAGAGATATGGGAACATATGTATATGTATAACTGATTCACTCTGTTGTAAAGCAGAAACTAACACACCATTGTAAAGCAATTACACTCCAATAAAGGTGTTAAAAAAAAAAAAGAGAGAGTGAGAGAGAAGCCACAAAAGAAAAAGACTATGTTATATAACACATCAGCCCCTCAGACAACAATCTCCAGGGACACAGGAAGGAGTGAGAAGCAGAGGGGAGATGTGAGCATGTGATCACCAGCTCTGGAACCTGGCAGACCACAAGATGCTTTCATTGTCTCACTCGTAAAGTGCACATTCCCATACCGTCTTCACAGGGCTAGGGTTAAAAGAAATATTTCTTCCTGTGAGAGTATAGTGCCTTTTGTGAGATGAGATTTAAGGTTTACTTACTAAAATAGCAGAGGCTGTCCTGTCTAAGTAGGGCCAGACCTCAGAAACCCTGGAAAACTCCTTTAGAACCTATGGGGTAATAATCATCAAAATGATTAAAATCATGTTTTATTTACAAAATACTTCCCGCTAACCAACCTGCTTGTATGATTCCATACTACATGTGAGTTCCAAAACATTTTGAATGTGCTTATATGAAAGAGAGTCCAGGATAAAATGTGGAGTGAGGGGGGGAAAAGCAAGTTGTAGAACAATGTGTATGGAATGATCCTAATTTTGCAAAAAAAGAAAAAAAAGGACAATAGAGATAAGCCATTTCTAGCTAGAAAAACACCTTAGGAGGACACAGGGGTGGACTTCTCCTAGACATTGGTACTGGGAGGGAGATGGAGCCTTTTTTTTTTCATACTTCTGTAATATTCACAATGGACATGCATCCTTTCATAGTTCAATCAATGTGTTTGTTCAAAAAGATACATGCACCCCAATGTTCATTGCAGCACTATTTACAATAGCCAAGACATGGAAGCAACCTAAACGTCCATCCACAGAGGAATGAATGGATAAAGAAGATGTGGTACACGTATACAATGGAATATTACTCAGCCACAAAAAAGAACGAAGTAATGCCATTTGCAGCAATGTGGATGGACCTAGAGATTATCATACTAAGTGAAGTAAGTCAGAGAAACACAAATATCATATGATATCACTTACACGGTGAATCTAAAAAAAAATGATACAGATGAACTTATTTACAAACCGTAAACAGACTCTCAGACATAGAAAACAACCTTATGGTTATCACAGGAGATAGTGGAGGCAGGGAGGGGGAGAGTGATAATTTAGGAGTTTGGGATTAACATATACACACTACTACATATAAAATAGATAAAAAACAAGGACCTACTGTATAGCACAGGGAACTATACTCAATATCTTGTAATAACCTATATGGGAAAAGAATCTGAAAAAGAATATATATATATATATATGAATATATATACATATGAATATATATATGAATATATATCTGACTATATATATGAATCACTTTGCTTTACACCTGCAACTAACACATTGTAAATAAACTATACTTCATAAAAAGATAAATTAATTAAAATTTAAAAAATAAAAAAGCAGATTAAGCATTTAGTGAAAATAATTTAGAAATATCTTAAGAGAAGTATCCTTTTATCACAACTCTTAAATATTAGGATAGGCTTAATTTAATCTATTATTCTGATTCAGCAATTTTAAAAAGCTTTTAAAAAAAAAAGAAAAAACCCTAGAAACATTTTCCCATCTAGCAGAGAGATCTCTATCTATCATGTAGATAGATATCCTCACTCCTTCCTTCATTCGATCAAATACTCAAACATTTCACAGCTCCTACTGTGTGCTAAGAAATATTCTAGACACGGGAAGTAGAGGAGTGAACAAAGTCACTGCCATCATGGGGCTTATGTGCCACTGAGTGAGAAGAAAATAAACACACAAGGGCATGCGGATAGATAGTGAGATGGAGCCACGGCAGGGTTTGGAGCCGGGGAGAGACGTGATCTCCCTGTCTGCTTTAATCGTTAGTAGATTAAAGGATGCAAGGGCAGAAGTCTGGACATAAGAGGAGGATTTTGCAATAATTCAGGCCATAAAAGTTAATGGCTTGGTCCCAGGCGGTGGCAGTGGAGGTGGTGAGAGATGGTCAGATTCTGGATGTTTTGAAGATGGAGCCAATGGCATATGTGACGGACTGGAGGTGAGATGTGAAGGAAGGAAAAGGCAGCAAGAATGACTCCCAGATTTTTTATCTAAGCAGCGAACTGGAAAAATAGACTTGCAATTGATCAAGAAGGAGAAGACTGGGAATGAGTCAGGGTTTGGGGGCGAGGGAGTGAAGAGGAACTGGAGTTTGGACACATGAAGTTGGAAAAGGCTATTTGTCAGCCAAGTGGAGGTGCTGAGGAAGAAGCAGACGTGAGTCTGAGGTTCAGAGAGGTCCAGGCTGCAGATGTGCACTTGGGGGTTATACTGAAAAAGATACCTTTACAAACATTTTTGCAACATTTTCTCACAGATTTATAGAAAGATAAACTACCCCACTGGATACAACTAACCAAAATCTTAAGACTACTAGAGTTGGATTTTCTGATTGCTCTTCCAATAAGCTCACTGTTTTTTGTCAAAGTGCTGAGGAAATAAAGCAAGACTCCAGTACTGGAATTTATGTGTATGAGAGGTGCTCACTGCATCTAAGTGCGAAAATAGGTCTCAAAGGAGTTAAATGATTCTTTGAACACCTGTGCCATAGAAATCTCTCTAGCTAAGTATGTGTATCATTCCTCTGTAACAGATATGCCACCAAACATTTGTGGCACCTAAGAAAATGTGCACATTAATTACAACAGTGGCACAAGGACTGACATGCCAACATCTTTAAAAACACCTTTGAACCCAAGACCACCTTGGGATAGACTACACCTGTATTAGGCAAGAGCATTACTTCTTTATTTTTCCCCCTCTCTTTTTTTAAAAATTAATTTTTATTGGAGTATAGTTGCTTTACAATGTTGTTAATTTCTGCTGTACAGCAAAGTGAATCAGCCATACATATATCCCCTCTTTTTTTGGGTTTCCTTCCCATTTAGGTCACCACAGAGCATTGAGTTCCCTGTGCTATACAGTAGGTTCTTATTAGTTATCTATTTGATACATAGTATCAGTGGTGTATGTATGTCAATCCCAATCTCCCAGTCCATCCTACCCCTCGTTCCTTTCCCACCTTGGTAGCCATACGTTTGTCCTCTACGTCTCTGTCTCTATTTCTGCTTTGCAAATAAGATCACACTCTTGATAGTAAAATGGTGCAGACCGTGTTTGCAATGAGCAAGGAATAAGACAGCAAGGCATGTTTCACAGATGTCTTGCAGTGGTTAGACAATACTGTCTTTTAGGGCAGCCATGTGCAAAGATCCTCAAATTCTCTCAAAGGGGTCTTTTGTTTATATATAAAAACAAAATTGAGTGTTTTACTGCCAGGTGAGATGCCAAGCTATCATTTTAGTAGCTGGGTCAAAAGTAGGTCTTCAGGGCTTCCCTGGTGGCGCAGTGGTTGAGAATCCGCCTGCCGATGCAGGGGACATGGGTTCGTGCCCCGGTCTGGGAAGATCCCACATGACGCGGAACGGGTGGGCCCGTGAGCCATGGCCGCTGAGCCTGCGCGTCTGGAGCCTGTGCTTCGCAACGGTAGAGGCCACAGCAGTGAGAGGCCCGCATATCACAAAAAAAAAAAAAAAAAGTAGGTCTTCAGTTCATCTGCCCTGAACTAATTTGCTTCCAAAAGAGACAACAGTATGTCCTTTGAAACAGCTACTCATGTGCTCAATTATTTCTTCATAGCAGCAGTTCCTACGGCCACAGTCCTGGGAATTTTCTTTCCCTCCCAAAGCCAAAGGTGAGGGACACAGTAGTTGAAGGGCAAAGAGGAAAGCCCCGCCTACACGCGACCTGCTTCAGTGGATGTGATGTTTGCACAGGGGCCCTCCCTGTGGTGCCCACCTAGGGCTAAGCCAGCAGCACAAGCCTGGTGCCCACACCCTCTCCTAGGCTCCCGCCTCTCCCCCACTGTGAGGCTCCAAGTCCTTGAGGCTCCAAGTCCTCCTCTTCTCACCCACTCCCTTTGGTGGGAGCCAAAGGGAAGAGCACCGGCGTATCAGGCATATCAGCCCAGTGTACCCAGTGTGCCAACAGCAGCCCCTTAGGGTCTCAGTTTTCTCATCTGTGAAACTGTGGAGCCCATGATGGTCAGCATCCCTCTTCCAGGTCTTTAGCCCTAGAAGCAGAAAGCCTTTCCAAGGAGGCAGAGCAAGGTCCTCAAACTCCCATTCCCTTTGTCTGTTACAGCTGCACATTTGAAAGCTGAACCAAGCGAGGGCTCGCTCCTAAGGGGAGGTGGTGTTTGTGCAAGTGCCTGGATGTAGTTAGAGTATTTGCACGCCATCAAGTACCACCAAAACTAATCGATTAGGCACCACGTGTTCCAAATAAACAGAAAGAACGGACGGAATTCCAGGAGAGTTTCCTGGACATGAATGCAAATAGAACCACAAACAGAATAAGTCTGTCCCTGTCTTATCTATGAATCAGAGGTGAGCAGAGCTGCCCTGGGGGCTCCGAAAGATGTTCAGTGTCCCGACCCTAGGTGTCCTTCTTTCCTTTTGAAAGGATGTTGTAGAAGTTGAAAGAGAAAGGAAAAACTCCCTGCTAAAAAAAAAATCCACTTAACCTCGATGGTTTTCAGTTAAAAGCATTATAAACAGGGAGGAGCCGTTCCATACACTCAAAATGTTTTTCAACACACAACTGCTAATTAGGATCCCAAATGACTGTGAAATTATACTAGAGAGTCAGACTAACGTCCCTGAAAATCCGGGCTTGAGTGGCAGTGAAGTCACACCTCCCATCCGCGCCTCAGACGCCAGGCGTGAGTCACCTCTGCGACGCCAGCTCTTCCAATAAATGGTGCAGACTCTTCTCAGATGCTCGCCCCCGGGTGACTGGCGGGCTGGAGGTGTTATTTGGCTACACGTAATTTAGTGAGCCCGTCAGGGTGATGAACAGACACGGCCTGTCTTCTCCCCCTCCTCCAATCTGTCAATCCAGTGTCTTCTTCATAAAAGCGAGAGACTCCCAGCCAGTTGCCCAAGGCCTTGACGTTAAGTCAGGATACCCAGAGGATCTGTTGGGAAACTCAACCCCACTGCTGGTGACTGGCCCACCTCTGCTGACGCCGCACCACCAGGGCCTTCTCACACGAGACCGTTTCTGCCAAGCTCCGTGCCTTCCGCACGGCGAATGAACATCTGGAGGGTCCGAGGCTTGAATCTTCTGGACACGGACACTGATGTGGACACACATGAATCACGTTCACTCCGCAGCTTTTGCAAAGGAGGCTCTGGCAGAGCGCTTAATGGAATCAAACAAAAATATTACACTTGCTGGGAAATTCTTTCCTGTTGCTGACAGCAAGCTGTTTCTTTCAACTGCACTCAGCTTTGTCTCTTTGACCAAGAATGGAAACACAAACCAGTCGGAGCTTGGCCAGAGGATTTCAGCAGCCTCTTGGAATCTCTAGATAAGTTCTCATTTGAAACAAGGGCTTTGGTTTGTGTCAGAAGCCTCTGCAGAGCCTTGTAAATACGTCTTTCTATCTTAGGGCACCGAGTTCCACTTGAAACTAAGTGCTGCTTTGTTAGAATTCAAAGATACCTTCTGTGTATTTACTGTCAATCAGTGACACCAAACGAAGCCACAGTTTCAGAGGAAAGTCTGGGTCGAAATCCATAGTGTGGTGTAGAGATTTTTTTGGCGGAGGGAGTGATTTCAGTACCTAAACCAGTGCTTCCCAATCCTGGTTTGACATGTCCCCTCTATGTCCTCACTTATCTCAGCAAGGATCAGCAAAATTCTCAATAAACATAACTTCACTAAACAACTTTTATTATAGCTTAATATTTTTATAGTAACGGTACATTCCACAGAGCAGGCCTGTCCAGCTACTTACAGGCATAGCTGCCCCCTGATTGGCCGCGAAGGACCATATGCGGCTGGTGGCTGGATGCTTCTGCTTCTCATCAGAAATGACCTTGGACCAGCCACAAAATTTCTAAGCCTCAGTTTTCTCCACTATCAAGTAGGAAGAATAATCCCTATCTGTCTATGGCAGTTTTATTAGAATTAAGTGACTTTTCATATAAGTCACTGTGTAGTTACCAATCAATTCTTTCAAGGGTTTATTACAAAATGATTGAATCAACTTACCTTGAAACCTCATCCATAAACGGGATGTTTGAGCTTGTGACACAGACACTGAGAATGGTTTTCTACCTAAAACCAAGCACTTTACCATGTATAAGAACTATATGAAACATATTTTCTGCATATAACCTCATTTAGCCCAAAGGAAAACCTGAGAGGTACATGTTATTATCTGACTTTACAGATGCTTCAAGAGGCTTTATCCACTCTCTGTGATTCCCACCACTCCTGCATCTGGCTTGGATTGGCTGTGGGAAAACTAAAAGCATTTTTTTAAAACATCTTTATTGGAGTATAACTGCTTTACAATAGTGTGTTAGTTTCCCCTTTACAACAAAGTGAATCAGTTATACATATACATATGTTCCCATATCTCCTCCCTCTTGCGTCTCCCTCCCACCCTCCCTATTCCACCCCTCTAGGTAGTCACAAAGCACCAAGCTCATCTCCCTGTGCTAAAAGCATCTTATTTATGCACAGCTCTGTCTCTTCTCAGCCTCTTCCCCACCACCCAAACCTGTTCAGGAGAAAACCTCATTCCCTAGAATCAAACGAACCTTCTGGAAAATTTCTAAACAAGAGACTAACACAGACTCTGATTGCAGCTCTCAGAACTGCTACCTGAGCCCACCACAAGCTGGAGGGATTTCCCACTGAGGAACAAGCCCACCTTCTAGACTGCAGCCAGGAACCCCTCTGTATGCACTGGCCCTCTGCAGGGCTTTGCTCCCAGGTACTCACAGCCGGTTACTTGCCCATCTGCCGGAGGCCATGCCACCTTACAACCGCTCAATTCTGCATGATCCATGAACGTGGAATAAACAAAAGTGCAGAACAAAAATGCTTCAACTGTTTCTTTGGCCAACTTTTTAATAAGAGCTTAAACACTAGTTTGTAAGGGGCAGGCAGTTATGAAAAACAGAATGTCTGCTTTTAAAAATCCACCTTGAGCCATGTGAAAATAATCACTGATTAAGTTGAAAACATCTCCTGCTAAGTTTAACAAGCAAGGCAAAAGATGTAAGTTTGTAAGGAGGAAGGAAACGCAACATTGAATCTGTCATTAAACTGTGGATCTGAATACTTGTGATTAAGATTAATCCTTGACCATTCAAAGCTCCTTAAACATACACATACATTCACACACACACACACACACACACACACACACACACACACACACACAGACTCCCGATAAAGCATGGTAAGAACTAGGATTCTGAAAACTAAGACAGCAATGAGAAGCGAAGCCCAAAATAGCTACATTTCTCACAAATACATCTGATAAAAGTCACACTACTGAACAGAAAGGATGAATGAATAGAGAAGTACTTTCATCTAGAGAAGTGTCAGCTTATGATTAAGTAACCAAAACACTACAGAATATGGGGCTGTACATGCCTTTATCCGTCTCGCCCCCACCCATCTGCCCTCGAAAGAACTCACCAGGGACCGACCGAACGCGCGCACACATCTCCATGTGATTCAGTGCTTCACCACGATGCACACCTAAGCCAGTAGATTCTTGTACTATCTTGCTCACCGACAACTGGTTTTGATAAAGGTTACTTGCAGATGTGACAGGAAATGCCCTGAATCTTGTACAAAGGAGTGATACAAAGGCCTGTTGTTGTGACACTCTCCTGCCCATCACATGGCAGAATTGTATGGAAAAGTAAACCAAAGATGGATTGGGGTTTCTCAGTATTCAGAACGCCCCCGGAAGATGGAGGCAGTCAGAGCCACAACCATCTGACCCCACAAACCCAGCTTCGCAGCCCCTGAAACGACATTTTTCTTTGGCCTCATTGCGTGCATGTCTGAACTTCACTGCTAATTTTTAGCAGTCAGGTTTAATAATCAAAAATGCTGACTTACCAAAAAACTAGAGAGAAACATCACATACTGAATAATCTCAGGGATCTGAGGTACGTTGAACTCTAAAGACCAGGAGTATCTACTTGTTTCCATGTGCTGAGGCATGGGGAAACGGTATAATTTTTTAACTTTCTTTTTACAAAATAACCTAACAGGTGCTTAATCTGCAGGAAAAAAAGGATATGAATGAGATCTTCATCGTGACTATGGATCGCAGTGCGAAGTTGATCTTCTAAGTATAGTAATTTCTTGCCAATGGCTTCACATTTTTCTCCAAGTTCTGCCGAAAGGACGTAAGATTCCTGGCCAGAGAAGAAGAAAAAGATCACTCATAAACTATAGACTTTTTTCAGGGCTGTGAACACATCTGTGATTTATCCAATGGTCCACAAAGGGAAGACTCCCCTACAGAGCTCCACCAGCTCCTGCACCCCATTAGAATCATGCCAGAACCTCTGTCTTCCCTGGAGGTCATTCTTGAGAATGACAATTTCAGGTTATTACCGAATGATAAGCTGTGTCTATGTAGCCCCACAGTTGACCTCCCTCATCTGGTCATTTCAAAGACCCATTTCCAGTACATCAACCCCTAAAGTGGATTTATCAAAGGGGAAGCCTGGGTCTTCAAGCTGCATCCATGGGCAAACTCACGGTAAAATAGGAATGCTAACCAAAGAGGGACTGGGCAAGTCACAAGAGTAACTGAGCTGACCTGGAGAACAAAGAGATGTTCCTCTAGGGGTACAGGAATCGAATAGGGCACAGAACGTTGTTCACATGCTGGTCACAGTGCCTGAAAGCTAGAATATTAAGGAGACTTTAAATGCCACGAGGTGTGTATTATATGTACAGCTGCTGCTACTGCCAGCATAGGTATTGATTTTCCCTCTCCCTCACCACAGCGCAAGCCCCATAAAAGCAGGGACAATGAATGTTAAGCCCCGTAAGAGCCCGGACAATCACGTCTTGCTTGCTGCTGGGTCCAGAGCTCCTGGCACAATGTCAGACACATGGTAGGTACATGGCATTCATTTGTTCCATGAATGAATCGCCAAGTCCCTCCTTTTCAAATGTTTCCCCTTCATACTTGTATTCCACTCATGAACCAGCAGAGAGCCCTCTTTATGTCACGTTCCTGTACAAAACCACCACATGGAGAACAGTATAGAGGTTCCTTTCAAAACTAAAAATAGAGTTACTGTATGATCCAGCAATCCCACTCCTGGACATATATCCAGAGAACTCTAGTTCGAAAAGAAACACGCACCCCAGTGTTCATAGCAGCACTATTTACAATAGCCAAGACATGGAAGCAACCTAAATGTCCATCGACAGAGGAATGGATAAAGAAGATGTGGCACATATATACAATGGACTATTACTCAGCCATAAGAAGAAATGAAATAATGCCGTCTGCAGCAACATGGATGGACGTAGAGATGATCACACTAAGTGAAGTAAGTCAGATAGAGAAAGACAAATATCATATGATATCACTTACATGTGGAATCTAAAAAAATGACACAAATGAACTTATTTACAAAACAGAAACAGACTCACAGACATAGAAAACAAACTTATGGTTACCAAAGGGGAAAGGGAGGGGGAGATAAATTAGGAGTGTGGGATTAACATATACACACTACTATGTATAAAATAGATACACAACAAGGACCTACTGTATAGCACAGGCAACTATATTCAATGTCTTATAATAACCTATAATGGAAAATAATCTGAAAAGGAATATATATATATATATATATATATATATATATATATCTGAATCACTTTGCTGTACACCTGAAACTAACACAACATTGTAAATTAACTATATTTCAATTTAGAAAAGCCACCGCAGAGCAGAGCTGGAACCCTGCCCTCCCACAACCTGGCGCTAGGCCCACACTTCATTTGGTGCCCTCTACTCTCTTATGTACCACCAAACCTGTGCCACCTGGAACTGACCCCACTGCCTTCCGTCACATGAGTCTTCCTGCCTGTGCCCCCTCCTCCATCCGTGTCTGAACCCCAGCGGTTCCTTCAAGGTCCCAAACAGTGCTTCCACCTGTAGCGCAGATTCTGACATGCGTTAGTTTCTCACAAGTGATTGTAAACTCCCTGTGGGCAGGGCCTCAGGGTAATGCCTGGCATCCAGAGGGCCATGGATTTTTAAAAGAAAAGAATAAACAATGTCAAGAAAATAAGGAAAGAAAAGAGAGAATCTTAGAATAAAGGCAAAGGAAAAAAAGCAGCACTATGCTTGGTGAGGTAAGCCAGACAGAGAAAGACAAACATTGTATGATGTCACTTATATGTGGAATCTAAAAAAAACTGAACTTGTAGAAACAGAGAGTAGAGTGGTGGCCACCAGGGCCTGGGGGTAGGGGAGTTGGAGAAAGGATGTTAAGAGCATGAACTTGCAGTTAGAAGATGAATAAATTCTGGAGATCTAATGCACAGCATAGTGATTAGAGTCAATAATACTGAATTACATACTTAAAAAATCCAAAGAGACTAGTTTTTTTTTTTTTATTGGAGTATAATTGCTTTACAGTGTTGTGTTAGTTTCTGCCACACGGTGAAGTGAATCGCCAATACACATACACACATCCCCTCCCTCTCGGACCTCCTTCCCCCAGCCATCCCACCCAACTAGGTCATCACAGAGCACCGAGCTGAGTGAGCTTCCCGTGATATACAGCAGATTCCTACTAGCTATCTATTTTCCACATGGTAGTGTATTTATGTCAAACCTAATGTTCTCACCACAAAAAAGAAACGATAAGTAGGTGTCGTGACAGAGGTGTTAGCTAAAGCTACAGTGGGCATCAATTGCAATATATAAATGTATCAAATCAACACGATGTACACCTTAACTTACACAGTGTTCTATGTCAGTTATATCTCAATAAAAATATAATAAATAAATAAGCAGCAAAAAGTGAGCTCAGAATTTAAAAGTAACCAAATGTAAAAGTAATATTTTCCCATCTAATGGTGAAAGTCTTAGAAGGCATACTAAAAAGAATTTTGCATAGGAAAAACAATTAAGATAGATATTCAGATTAAACTGCAGAGTTACTACAAAAACTACAATTAATGCCCAGCAAAAACAACAAAATCCCCAGGTGTGGTGATATTTAAAAAGTCCTTAGAGGCCATGAGTTATATAATATGATAATTGGAGTCCAAGGATAGCCATTTAACCCAGATATGTGATTTAACATTCACTGTATCAACTCCAGAATGCCCTAAAGTTTATATCCCAAATGGTCAACTACATCAGAAGAAAACAGTGCTGATTAGAACTACCCATAACTACCATAAAGATTGAAGAAGTCTAATAAGCTACAAATAAATGTATGTACAAAAGAATTCTAGTGACAACAACATACGATTTTGCAGACAAATGGACACAATTACACAAGAAGGCATGTGAAGCATACGTGAAGGTTTGTTCAGAATTGACCATAGCAGTGCTGATGAGAAAACAGTAAATACATAAAAATCACATATACATATATATATTACTGATCCTAAAAGCAGTAACATTATCACTCAAAGATGTAGAATTATGGATTAGACAAATTACATGGAAGTTAAGACAATGGGCAATGAGTAACGCCATAGTCACGCAGGAACTAAATGAGACATGAAGAAAAAGAACATCTGGAGAAAAATGACTGACAGCAGTGAAACCACAAGTCATACACGAAGGAAAAAAATACAGTGTGCGTGGGAAAATATATATGACTGAGAATACACTTAAAAGAGACAAAAAAGCATAGAATCAGAACGTGGAACCAAGGAATGTAAAACACTCTTCGATGGAATCAAATGATTCACTCCTTGTCTTAAGGCTAAAACAAATAGAAATGAAAGCTGAATTAAATCCATTTAAAATATGTCTTTACATCTTCCCCCAAACACATAATCCCTGCCTATTTTCCTTTTAAAATTATGTACAAATTGATAGTGATTGTATGAATTTGGGAAAGCAATTTAAGACCACGTAGCAAAACTTTAAACTCCCTATATTCTATGATCCAATATTCCCCTTTCTGGAATCTATCAAAAAGAAAATTTATATATTTAAATTTAAATAATTTTTATTAATCATTTTAAATAAATATAGAAAAATGTCTATCATATATGTTAAATAATAATTTATTATTATTTTAGTAACGCAAAAGTAATTGCATTGAGTGCAAGAAAAAGGAAATAACATAAATGTCCAACAATAAAGGGGACGGTTAAAATAAGTCCTGGTATATTCAATTTGTATTTAGCCATTAAAACCATTTTAATACAAGAATATTTAATGATGAGGAAATACTCAAACAGGCAAAGCACTAAAATATTAACAATTATTTGAAGGGGCAGCATTATAGCACATTTTTCTTTTCTTTTCTATACTTTGTTGTATTTTCCACATCTCTGGAAAATAATAAAGAAAAAATTGACTAAGAACACTAATGCAAGCCATAATGGAAAAGTATGGAAGAAATACAGCTGAATATTTTGAAAAAACAGTTTTAAAGATTAAAAAGCACAAGACATAGAAAACAAACCTTTGGCTACCAAAGGAGAAGGGGGGGATAAATTAGGAGCATGCAATTAACAGATACAAACCACTCTACATAAAACAGATCACCAACAAGGACCTACTGTATAGCACAGGGAACTATGTTCAATATCTTATAATAACCTATAATGGAAAATGTTTTATATATATATATATATATATATATATATATATATATATATATATAACTGAATCATTTTGCTGTATACCTGAAACTAACACAACACTGTAAATCAACTATATCTCAATAAAAAAATAAAAAAGACTAAAAAGCGCAAAGAGGCATAAGGAAACAAACTCAGCGAGATCAAGATTCTCTGACAGTAACAGAAGATCTGATTGGCATTCTCTCGTAGGGCTGTTCCTCCAAGTTACAGAATCTCCATCAAGTTCTTGCACAAACCACTACTGACAGATCCTGATCCTGTACTGAAAGGATACTGAGTGTGACCTGGGTGAGTATTATTTGAGTGGTTTATGGCTTTACCATAATGCTCTCACAGGGAATCTTGGGAATGAAATTAGTTTAAGACCTCAGCTGAGAAGTGACAGCTGATGAGAGGGCAGATTTACATATTTTATCAATCTGGTGAAAAATTCTGCTCCATCCAAAGAAATCCCATCTGTCCACAGAGGGCAGGACTGGAGCAGTCATGAGCATCAGGCGGACAAAGTTGTAGAGGTCCTGCCTGTGAACCCTACCCCGGAGGGGCTGGGCAGAACTTCTTGTCATTTCCATGCTGTGCCCAGGCATGGCGGAGAGTGTGTCCAGCCACGGTGGTACGGCCTTCAGAACCTTTTCCTCTCTGCTGTCAAGAGACAGTTTATTACTTCTCCCCCTTGAACCTGGCTGGGCCTTTAAGGATCCTCCGATGAAAAGACCACGGTAGAGGTGACATGCCTGACCTCCAAAGCTAGATCATAATAGGTGATATGACTCTCAGATCACTTGCCCTGGAACCCAGTCTCCATGTTGTGAGGAAGCCCAAGCCATCTGGACAGGCCAGGCGTAGGCATCTGGTTGAGAGCCCCAACTAAGGACCCAGCCGACCGCCACGTACGGGAGGAACTGAGCCTTCAGACAATTCCAGGCTCCACCTTCAAGTTATCCAGCGAACACCCAGGCATTATGGGGCAGACAGCCCTCCCCACGGATTCATGCCTATAATAAATGGTTTTTTAAGTCACTAAGTTGGGGGTGATTTGCTATGCAGTCATAGTAGCTAAAACAGCAGGATACATGGGTATATCCCTCACAGGAGCCTGCCTGGATGGACAGGACCTTTGCAAAACGCTAGCAGCAAGTACTCCGTCACCAGTCCCTAGGCCGACCGGATCTTGAAGTTCACTAAAGTGCTAACGCTCAGACTTGTCTCAGGGTGGGGAGCCGGCTGAGAACTGTGGCTGTGAGGCTGAGAAGTGCAAGAAAGGGGTTTCAATGAGTGGCCACCGCTGTTGGTCACTGGTCCCCAGATCCCTGGCTCCTGGTCGAATGTGCAGGTGCAGATTCTGAACACCACATGTGCTTATGCTGTAACCAATGGGACGCTGCTTCCTTCCAGCTTTGGGGAAAATGACTCTTTAGTGGACACAGCACAGCAAAATGCTTCCATAACGAGAGGCAGAAGGGTAAGACACGAGTGAATTCCGGTCTCGGGATCTCACACCCCCCTTGGGGGCACATTCACTGCCTGGGATGAAGGACAAAATCGCCGCCCTATTTACTTTTTTTTTTTTTTTTTGCGGTACGCGGGGCTCTCACTGCTGTGGCCTCTCCCGTTGCGGAGCACAGGTTCCGGACGCGCAGGCTCAGCGGCCACGGCTCACGGGCCCAGCCGCTCCACAGCATGTGGGATCTTCCCGGACCAGGGCACGAACCCGCGTCCCCAGCATCGGCAGGCGGACTCTCAACCACTGCGCCACCAGGGAAGCCCCGCCGCCCTATTTAAATGATCGCATCCTCCTGGGAACATGAGTGTGTGTGTGTGTGCTACAGTCACCCGGGATGGCAGGTCTCTTCAGGAAGCATAAAGCCTGTTACCACTGGTTTCTCTCTTGCTGTGAGAACACTTTTCTCAAGTGTGTCCTTTTAAGCCAGTGGGTTTTAGGCTCACTCTGCAGAGAACCCCCTGGCAGGAAAGCAGGGACCTTTACTGTCAATTCTACCCCAGTGTCTAATTTTATCCATATTATTTGTCTAAGCCAGAGTGGAAAGTTAAAAATAAAAAGGGAAATAGGAGCTATTGAAGGGCTTTCGTTTGCTTGTTTAACAGAAAGGAAACTTCTTTTCAAAAAACTTGTCCTTCAACAGATCTTCAGAAACAGAGGCATTTCTCTTGAAGCCAAAATAGTGAACTGTAAGTCAGGTGCACTGCTCTGGAGGCCCCAGCTTGGGATGTAACTGCAAGAAAGTGGAGCCCCTCATTTTTGCTCCCACCTGTTTCCCAGGACATCAAATGCCAGCATTTACAAAGGGCCACCTCAGTCAGGGCTGCTAAGAATGTCACGAGCTCGCCCCTGAGCACCTTCACACCTAGAAGCAGAGAGAATTGGAGCTGGCGGGGGACTAGGAACCTCAGCCCCATCTAGTTCAGTTCCTCCTTAAACACACATTGAAGGCGTCTCCAAGAGTCCTGTGATTTGCTGAAGGTCACACACGGAGACAGTGGTGGGGTGGGGTCCAAGATGCAGGTCTCCCCACATCTAGCCAGCTCTTTCCTCTGGATCTGACTTAGGGGGGGAAACACAGAAAGGGATTTGTGTTGGGCTGGCCCAGGGTGGGAGTGAGGGGGCTACAAAGTGATGACAGAAAGAAATCAGAGAAGCAAACGGCACCTGAAGATGTCTCTTCTCCTCCCTTCCTCCCTCAGAATTCTGCAAAGTCTGCTCTGATTCCCGGAAGGCTCACCCTCACCCAGTTAGGTGGTCCCTCCACGACTTGGATACACATCACCTAGAAGTGGCCATTATGGTAACCAGGACAACGTGGGATGCAGTGATGAGCGAGGGACCTTCGGCCCCCATGTCCATGAAACACAAGGCTGGAAGCAGAAGACAGCAGGGGACTCACTTGGGAAGGACCGTGAGTTTCTTCTTTCTGAATAAGAATATGACAGCTGTGACTGCTTATCACTCGCGTTGCCTTGCTAGATTCCCAATGAACATTCTCTGAACCACGTCCAGTAGCTCTTCACGCACGGGGCTCTTCTCAGCGTGAAATTGGTAACTTTTGCTTCCACTTTATCATTCAATTAAATGTGGCAAAAAGAACCCTACATCACTACATGACTGATACTCGAAAATTAAAACATCACCCACTACAAAGTCATTGGTATTCCTAGCTGAAATGGAGTTTTGTAGGATTTGCAATACTGAATGGACAAAGTACAGGTTGTTCGGCATTTCAAAGTGGCTTTGAAAACCCTCCAGTAATCTGTCCCATCAGGCAGTCTTTTCAGCCATTCAAATTATTATTTTTTCTTTCTATACATCCATTCCATCATTTAGCCGTAGGAGTAACTATTTTCCCCATGGGCCAGAATGAAAGAAGCAATACCAGGAAAAGGGCCTCTTAATGAGCCTTTCTTCCCTCCTCTGTCTGGCTAATGCTCCCTTCTCTCTTCGAAGCCCTGCAGGCAGGGCTTCCTCCAGGCAGGCTTCTGGATTGCTGAATCTCCTATCACCTCAACTCCGGGCTAGGAGTGTTCCTCCAGCACCACGAACAGAACTTCTTCCACACGTATATACCTGCCTGTCTCCCCAGCTACATGGTAGCAGAATGGGGTCCTGCCATCCCTGGAGCTCCAGTGCCACCTGCCTAGTTCTCAAAAGATGCTCAGGACACATCTGTCAAAGCAAGGAATGGAGACTTCTTCTTTTTCGCCAGGTCTCGAGGAAGCGATGCTGTTTCTCAGCCTGCCTTAGCCAAGGTCGCCTCTCACCAAGTGTGAAGAGCCAGGCAGAGACAGTAAGACCTCTCTGAACAGTTCCTTTCTCTGGATGCAGCCAAGAGCAGCCTTGCCTGGGAGAATTCCTTGCCTCTAGGGCAGCCGGCAGGTCCCGTGCGCCTGCCCCAGCCCTTCCACACAAACATGTCTTTTAACGGCCTCAGGAAGAGCCCTAAATCTTCCATACCGTCCCTCCACATGTCTGATTTGACAGCCCTATAACTCGGTCAGGCAATATTTCCAAGAGAATTTGCTTAACTCACCTCATGATCAAAACCCGTAGACTTCTGAGTGTTCGGGCAGAAATTTTCAGCTGTGTTGAATTAGACCTGATGTCAAATTTCTGTCCTGCTCACCAAACTCGGGAAGCGTGATTTAAAAGAGAAAATCGGATTTTCTTTGTGGGGCAGGATTTTCTCATTAAAATGACTTTCTAAAAACATCTATCTAGAAAAGTCTATACTCAGATCCAAAAATGCATTCAGTTGCTACCCTAAGTAGATGCCTGCACACACTGAAGAAAACCACAGCCACTGACTCTGGGGCCGGGCTCAGCAAGGAGTTTTTTACTTAGTGATTTTCCCATAAACAAGACTATGCCCTTGCCTATGAAATTTGGAAAATATCAACATTGAAAGTTTTAAAACTGGAGAACATATTGAAGCTCCCTACCAAGGGTAGGGACTATATTATATTATAATAATAATTGTTTTGATAAGAATGAGTATCTGGTGAAAACATCTCACCTAGCTACATCCACAGTGATAAGGAAATTTTATATATATATATATATACTTTTTTTTTTCCCGAATAGAAAATGTATTTGGAATAGAAACTGTTTAGGTTAAATTGCTAGTTAGGCAGGTACTGCTGTAGCTGCCAACTTTACTTATGAAAGGCTGCCACACCTAACAAAGCAACACTTTCAGAAATGTTATTGGAGAGCATGGACTTGAGGATAAGGGGAGGGGGAAGGGTAAGCTGGGACGAAGTGAGAGAGTGGCATGGACATATACACACTACCAAACATGGGGTGGATAGCTAGTGGGAAGCAGCCACATAGCACAGGGAGATCAGCTTGGTGCTTTGTGACCACCTAGAGGGGTGGGATAGGGAGGGTGGGAGGGAGGGAAACGCAGGAGGGAGGAGATATGGGAACATGCGTATATGTATAACTGATTCACTTTGTTATAAAGCAGAAACTGACACACCATTGTAAAGCAATTACACTCCAATAAAGATGTTAGAAAAAAAAAAAAAAGAAATGTTATTCATCAGTGGTGACCTGCCACGCATTTGAGCAGACTGGCTCCACCTTGGGTTAAGTCACTGGATGAAGAACATTGAAATAGCTGATGTTTTAAAATGCTGTCAAAAGTAGTTCTAGGGCTTCCCTGGTGGTGCAGTGGTTGAGAGTCCGCCTGCCGATACAGGGGACATGGGTTTGTGCCCCGGTCCGGGAAGATCCCACATGTCACAGAGCGGTTGTGCCCATGAACCACGGCTGCTGAGCCTGCACGGCTGGAGCCTGTGCTCTGCAACGGGAGAGGCCACGACAGTGAGAGGCCCGCATACCGCAAAAAAAATAAATAAATAAAAATAGTTCTAAAGGGAGAGACAGTATGATGTCTGGAATTACATCAAGTAGTAGAACAAGAAAAGCCTGATAACTGAAGTAAGAAGTCTTGCTATGATTTAAAAATTAATCTGAGGAAATCAACAAGTACCTTTCAGGTCTATATATCATGTGGGAAATGCATTGTGCTGGGTGCTGTGCTGAAGGAACCCATCAGTACAGATGGATGGATAAACAAGATGTGGTACATACATACAATGGAGTATTACTCAGCCATGAAAAAGAATGAAAAATGCCATTTGCAACAACATGGATGGACCTAGAGACTGTCATACTAAGTAAAGTCAGATAGAGAAAGACAAATACCATGGGATATCACTTATATGTGGAATCTAAAACAATGATACAAATGAACTAATTTACAAAACAGAAACAGACTCACAGACATAGAGAAAAAACTTATAGTTATCAAAGGGGAAGGAGGGGGGGAGGGATAAATTAAGAGTTTGGGATTAACTTATATACACGACTATACGTAAAACAGATAAACAACAAGGACCTACTGCACGGGGAACTCTACTCAATATCTTATAATAACCTATAATGGAAAAGAATCTGAAAAAATATATATATATATAACTGAATCACTGTGCTATACACCTGAAACACTGTAAATCACCTATTCTTCAATTTAAAAAAAAAGAAAAAAAGAACTTGTCAATAATTCCCATGCTTGCCAGGACCTGTGGTGTAAGGGAAGGTCCCCGCCTTGACATCCCACTCTGTGTCCAACTACCGTACTCGGATCCCTATTTTCCTTGGTCACGTAATAAGGAATCAGCAATAGTTGCCTATCCATAAAAATGTCTAATTCCTGCAATGAAATTCACAGGCACATCATAAAGAAAGGACAGGTGACAGCGCAGTCTCAATTTACAGATTGCTGAACCACAGAAATACTTAGGTTTAAAAATCAATTAAAATCTCCGCATACGCACGTACATCCTTACACACCGAAGATGCGACTTGAGCCTCATGATGCTTGTTCTGTTGTTAAGTTTCATTCCCTCTCCTATAGCTTGAGGTAAACCAGATGTGATTACCACCATCCGTGAGCTTAGCTGATGCATTAAAGCATTTCCTTAGTTGGGTATTAAAATCACAGCCTTAAATGCGTTTCTCTGGGCTGTTTTCCAAAATATTTGCTTGGCAAATACATTCCAGAAATGTTATATGGTTTTCCCTTTTTTAAATTGCCCACATAAAGAATATTTACCTCAAACTCCTGTCCAATACCACAAAGAATATCTTTCACATCTATTTGAAATAGCTTTTGTAAGTATTCGTGTTTTCACATAAATGCTGAGTTCTGCAGTCATTATGTAATGCCAATAAGCAGAGAGGCACACATTAAGACACTCATGGTACATCATTACTACTCCATATAATACAAGTATTCAGCCAACTATTCAAATTATATGGTTACACCCTCAGTAAGTGGGTATTCTTTTTAAAAGCATCCAGATGTCGTCAGTGGTAAGGAAAGCATCTGAAATATTAAGATGTCTTTAGATCAGAACAAGCAATGAATTGTCTTCAAGTATCTGCACGCTTATTACAAAGAAAAGTTCTAAATAGAAGCATTAACAGAACCAAGGATATGTATGAAAGAAGAAATGGCCTGCTAATTCATGTATGCTCATTGGCCTGTGGTTTCTAGTTCACATGAAGGGCGAGCTTCAGAAAGCTGTATTTCCTATTCCATGATCATGTGAGAGAATTTGGTCTGCTTCCGTTTTACACCAATGTCGTATAAGGCCAAACTCTATTAGAATCTTCGGAGGAAAAATCTATTTGTAAATGAGATTCATAGCATCAGCAAATACCTAAATAGTCTCTATTTAACACAAGGGTTTGGATTCTGGGGACAGTGACATCAAACCCTAAGACCTTTTTTTGTATGAGAAAATGAAGACAGAACACCTTTGGGGGGATTGCATTTCAGGGGATGTGCCCTGCCGACTGCCTGTTGCTCAGAAATACTGAACTACAAGGAGGACAGAATCAAATGCCAACTTTCATCTGTGTTCACCTTAGATTAAAATTTTTTTGAATTTCTAAATGTTTTTTGTGAACTCTGCAACTATGAGATGACTAGAATTACTGCTTTTAACAGGGTGTTAGTTCGCTTTCCAGAAACGTGAAAGCCTGGATTAAAAATCTCTCAGCTACTCAGAGGAAAACACTGCATATTCGTTAGACCAGCCGCCTGTGCTGTAAGTGCCATAACTCAATCCTCACCAGCCAGCCGGTGGCCAGCCTCTATCCACCCCTCAGCGTTCATCAATGAGTGACAAGGAATTTCCAAGGTGAAGGAGGCTCTGAGGGCTCCGCGGCTGTTTTCCTCAGAAGCACAGAGCTATTTTTAATTAGTGGAAGAAGTGCCACAGTTAGGCCCTGGAGCAAAGAAAGTGGTTTCGTAATTTTCCAAAAGCAGGAAAGGCAGCAGATCCAAGGTGTCCATTTAGTCTCCTTGGGCAGGAGGCTTGCAAGCTAACATTAATTAACTGAGAGAACCGGCATGAACCAGTTAACTGAAGGCCCAGAAGCCTCTTCTTCCCACCTGCCAGGTGTCCTGGGCTCTGCTCCCCCCCACCTCAAAGGCAGGGGCCAAGGCCAGGGCCAGGACATAGCCTGTACGCCTGCCAACTTCCGATCCTATTGGTGGAGCTGTTTCTAAACCTATTGATGCCAGTTGCACTTAAATTAATTACATAATTAAAATAAATACTATGTAAAGCAATGAAATGTTAGTGGGAAAAGAAGAGGAGTTCTTGTCTCTATAGAAACCAAGTTAAAAACCTTGGGAAAACTCAACAATATTTAAGAGAGGGAGAGAGAGGGGGAAACTGAGGACTGTTTTTTGCACGTGCTCTTGAAATTTCCAGTACTCTTTAAAGAAAGGCAAACTGGTAGTGGTAGATGATGCATTACTGGTGAGGGTTCTGCAAGAATGGCCATGGGAAAAGCCAGTCAGGAAGACCTACATAAACAAAAAGCCTGGGTCTTATAGCAAACTTAAAAAAAAAAAAAAAGTTAAAAATGCACACGTATCATTTTTTATGATTCTCTGGCTTTTTAATTAATCAACCAATTACCAATCCTGATGGCAGCCTGACTGCTTCTACCGCTCTGCTCTTGGGCTAAGGAGGATGGGTTTGCAACACGAAATACTAAATTGTAGAGAAGATGGAATTTCTCTTCACACCCAAGCTTTTTGCTTTCTCCCCAAAAGTCTTAGACAAAAAGAGTAAAAACAGCTGATGAGCGAGTGTGCAGTCCTACCCACCCCCTGGGGTTGTCTCATAAGTTCCAAGGTGTAAGAACTATCAAGACGCGTAGTTCAGGACCTGGTCTTTCAACCCCGCTTTGCTGGTGAGGCCGCTGCCCCTCTGAGAGCTCAAGGGAGCCGGAAAGTGATAGGGAAGAGAGAGAATCAGGTCTGCATCCGTCAGGACCAAAGAAGAAGCCCTTTGACGACTTCAGATGTTTCTAGAATTAGAAGCCAGTTTAAGATGGTGAGGACACACGTCTTCACCACAGATCCATTTTTCCAGCTTTCTTTTCTTGTGAAATGAAGTAAAAAGGAATTGGGAGACATCAACAATCATTTCTGGAGACCCGTATAATAAATAAAACTGGAAATCAACTAGACTTCCATAAAAAAATAAAACTTAAAAAAATAAAGCTACACTGTGTCTTGCTGCTAATTCCTTTCACTGCAGACATCTTAACCCTGGCTACTCAAATCCTGCGTGAGATGGCTCAAAGCTGCTGGACCTTTTTTTGGCCTCTTTGAGCCTCTTTGGTGGCAGCTACTGGCTGGGAAACGAAGCAGCTGGAGGCTGGGAGGGTGACGCTGTCCGGGGGAACTCTGCGGGAGGGGAGCCCACTCTGTAGTAAAAACAGAAAGCACCCCAGCAGCGCAGGCTGCAGACAGGAAAGAGACAATTACGCAGGTATAACGGCCAGTACAGCGAGTACAAAAGAGCAACTTCAGAGCAGAGGAAGCTAGCTCACTGATTTCCCCAGCTCCTGTCTGGCCCCCGTGCAATTTCTGTAATGTCTATAAAGCAGAGCCAACGGCACCTGATTGTTTCCAGAGTCTGAGAAAAGGCTTGCAGGAGAGCTGTAATGAAACTGAAAAAGAAGAGGGCTCTCACCACTGAAGAAGCACAAGAGAAAATTGGCCCTTCGCCCTGTGGCTGACTTCCTCTGTAACAAAGCTCACAGCAAATTACTACGCCTTAATGGGCCCAGCTGTAAAATGGGGAAAATGGTGCTGAGAAGCCCGGTGGGACCCTAAACACAGCAAAATCTTTAATTAATGACAAAGCACTTGTTATAACCAGTGCAATCACAATGCACGCACCCATGTGGGGCAGATAAGCACAGGGAAGGCTTTGAAAATCCATCTCCCTGTGGACCTTCATAAGAAGTCAGCAATTTTTCATGGAAGATTTGGGTTAAAAAGAAATTAAGTGACTTCTGGGCATCATGCGTCAGTAGAGAAACCCGTGCAGGGTGGCCAGACCCAGCAGGGAGTTCCACAGCCAAACCAACTCACAGCTGCAAAGCAAACCGACACTGTGGCCACAGGATAAATACACAAGGACCCAGCCTTCAATGACTCCCTAGAAACCGAAGCAGGAAAACAAAAACACCTTCTGAACGAGACCCTTGGTTATAGTTTGTGCCTTCAGTAGCCAAAGATCCTCCATCCAAATACAAACAAGACTTTTCCTTTATTAAGCCTTTCTTTTCTTGAATATCTTCCACTGATTCATTGCTCAGTTCTGCTTAATAAAGGAAGCAAGGTATATTATTTTTAAAAGGTCTTAGAGATTCTTGCGACTGCTGGAAAGAGTGATAAACACACACACACACACAAAAAACATTATTTAAGCCTCTACTATGTATGTATCACTCACTTTTTTTTCAAATTGGGATATAGTTGCTTTACAATGTTGTGTTAATTTCTGCTGTACAATGAAGTGAATCAGCTGTACCGATACATATATCCCCTCCCTCTTGGACCTCCCTCCCTCCCACCCCACGCCCCCATCTAGGCCATCACAGAGCACCGAGCTGAGCTCCCCGAGCTATACAGCAGGTTCCCACTAGCTATCTGTTTTACACATGGTAGTGTATTTATGTCAAACCTAATCTCCCAGTTCGTCCCCCCCTCCCCTTCCCTGCTGTGTCCACATGTCCGTTCTCAACGTCTACGTCTCTATTCCTGCCCTGCAAATGAGCTCATCTGTGCCATTTTTCTAGATTCTACATATATGCGTTAATATCACTTTATATGCTATTTTATTTAAATCTTCACAGCAACCTCATGAGATAGTTTTCATTATCCTCATTTTTTGTTTGGTTTGGGTTTTTTTTTAGCAGATAAGGGAATGCAGCTTGTATATAGCCCGGCAGCCTCAGCTCTGCTCATTCTGCTGTACTGTCTTCCTATAGCCCTAAGACAAGTGCAACCAACTCAAACATCTGTAGCCTCACTTTTAAATAGGGAGATGTTATTTTTTTTAATTATAGTCACTTTTGTAACATTACATGCAGTAGAGATTTGGGTGTAATTTGTTATAGATTTAGACATACGCACACAGTTATGCAGCCATTACCACAATCAAGATACAGAATAGTGCTCTCACATGCTGCCCCCCACCCTAGTTCCTTCATGTTTACCTTTGTGATCTGTCCCTTCCCCCAATCCCAATTCCTGGCAACAACTGATCTGTTTTCTGTTGCCACAATTTTGCCCTTTCTAGAAAATACCTACCATCTTAACATTCCTGCCACTCCCAAGTTCAAAAGATGCCCGCCTCCCTCTGTGAATAGAAACCCAGAAAAGCAATGCAGGGACAGCACATGGGACGGGAAGGACACAGGATGGGAGATGGCACTGAGCTAGCAGGAGCTTTCAGGGCCCCTCGTCTCTCTCCCACCCCCAAGAGAGCAACGAAAACTACAGAACCTCCTCAGCGCTTCAGCTGGTGGAGCGGAGCTGGGGGCTCAGTCCTGGAGCTTGAAGAGGCAGCCGCTGTGCTCTTCTGCTCGCTCAGTCACAGCCCGCACCTCCTCCCCACAGAAACTGGGAGAATCGTTCTGTGATAAAGCTCTACTCCATTCATCCTTGTCTCTGATTTTCCTACTTTTAAGCAAACAAGCTGTTTTCCTATAGCCAGATTGGCAGGTGCTTACAATCTTATAGAGGAAGAATAATCCTCCTATACTTAGAGGAGAGTCATACCCCAGACAGCCTCGAGGTCACATGGGCACAGCAAAGGGGGAAGGAGGAAAGGAAGGAAGGGAGGGAGGGAAAGAAACAAGGAAGGAAGGAAGGAAGGAAGGAGGGAGGGAGGGAGGGAAAGAAACAAGGAAGGAAGGAGGGAGAGAGGGAGGGAGGGAGGAGACTCCCCCTACAAGGTCAGACCTGCCGAAGCAGGCGTGACCTGCAGGGGTGCTCACTGTCCCAGCAAACCCCACCATGTACCTGGCTTGCCTCCTGTCCTGGCACTGAGCTCCCGGGAGCCCCCTTTGGAAAGCCAGCCTTATTACCTTCAAAGACTCAGCCCCAGGGCCTGCAGTTTCTTTCACCCAGGGCTCCCTTCCCCTCACTCCGGCAGGGTGTCCCTTGCACCAGAATATTCTTTAAAGCTGGCCAACTGCAACTGGCCACAAGATTTCAACCACTGTAAGCATGAGCTCGGGCAACCAGGCTTTGTGGGGGATTCCACCTGCAGGGCCTCAGCTAACAAAGGAGTTGAGATCATTGACAGCTCAGTGTAGAGCCTACCTTTATGAGGCCAGCAGGATTCCAGATAGAGTGACAACAGCCTGCTTGCTCACCAGGTTGCTCAATTCAAATATACGATCAAGTATCCATTTTCCCAGAGGTCCAGAAGACGGTGACTGTAAGAGCACACGCTGTCAGCGAGTGTGTGCTCTGTAAAGACCACGGTGCTGCAGACAGGACGGTGGGGAGGCACCCAAATGGGGTGCGTGCCCTGGTAAGTCGTGGCAGAGACCCAGGGACGGGGCACAGCTGATGGCAAACGTGAGATGTGGACGTGAAATGACACGTCCCTCCAGTTTCACCAAGGTTTTACTGTCTTTTAATATTCAGAACACCCGGGAATCTGGCCAGAAAAGCACTCTAAAGCCTCCTGTCATAGCACTAACACTGGAAAAAGATTCCTGGAGCCCTTTCGTTGAAAGAATCTTATTAGGGTTAGAGGGGAAAGTGTGAGAGGGGAGGGGAGAGAGGAGAGATGAACCAGGGAGAGGAGGGGTGGGGAACTCTTCTCTGTTGATCTAGGTCAGCCTTGGGGTAAAATGTTGAATAAGTCTACACTTTGATTTTTAATGCATATATCACAGGCCAAGTATTAGGTTGTTTTAAATGAAAAGAGCAAATTCTAACATTCATTATGATCTTGCTTTGGCAAAAACAGTTACTGGAATATATACATATATTTGTTTGATTCTAATGAATCAATATTGTAAGATATGGATTCTAAATACAAAATTAAATATCATATATGCATACATAATATGTAGTACATACAGTAGCTATATCTTATATATGACATATATAGTGTGGGTTAAATATATAGTAATTATATATTAGATTGTATATGCTAACTATAGCCATGGAATTAGAATAAAAATAGAACTAATTCTTTCCGTTCTCCTATATTTTAAACAACTTCTATAAAAATTTGACATCATTTTGTAATCATATTCAGGGGTTGCTAAATCTTTAAAGAGTCTGGGTGGTTCCGTGGGAAGCCCGCCCAGTATTTACTGTTCTCACTTGAAGTGTGGTTCCAAATCATCCCTCAGAGTAAGGCCCCTATTGAAGCTATGAGGATGGACATACCTCCTTCTGTTCACTGCCAGCACAGTGAGGGGAAGGGGTCAGGTGCACCTTCCACTCTTCAAATGCTTGCAAAGGGGTCTTCCTCTCATCTTCAGAGTGGGGCCTCGGGGGGATGGCCAGAGCTGTTGTACCAGCACCTCCCCCTAAGTCATCCGCCTGTCTCTCATCTTCTGCCACCTGGCTGCCCCTGGCCTCCTGGAGCTGCAGGCTCTCGATAAGCAACCGACAAGCTTCCAGGTCAGCTTCCCACACTTTTCCAAGCAGTGGACACTTGCAGCTAAGGCAGAGAAGAAACAAAGGCATAAAAATTAAATCAGTGATGTTTCATCATACCAAACCAATAGCTTGTCAGCCTTGCTAAAAGTGAGAGTGAACGAGTTAAGTTTACATAGCGATGGATTATTTCAACCAGAAGATTCAGAGAGGCCAAATCTGTTTACCATCAAATAACAGTGAAATAAGTATAGTCCTTCTTAGCTACTTGGTCTGTAAGGCTATCCAAGATCCTAAATGTTTTTCCAGACTCAGCGGCCCAATACAACACCCCCACTCATGTCTGTGCTCTAGTCCTGCTGCCTTAATTTGAGTCCCCAGACCTGCCCAACTCCCCCAGGGTAAGTACTTTTTCATGTGCTATTTCATCTGCCTAGATTGTCCCTCCCCCACCATTTTCCCTTACTAAACCACACTCACCCAGGTAACACAAATGAGTGAAGCAGTGCAGGGGTAATATAAACCATAACAACTGATATTCAGCCTCAGTGGCAGAAAGCAATAGAGAGAAGTGAACTCTTGCTAGTAGAAGACATATCACTGCACAGAGAGCCCTTCCTCAGCTCAGGGCAACTAAAGCTATGAGGAATGTAGACTCAATGTTCACAAAAAATTCTGACTTTCATGGAAAACCAAAAACCTGAAATTTTAAATGAAAGTATGAATTTTTCATCCATTCATTCAGCTTCAGGCTGGATATTTTCTATACACCTATCTTCCATTTAATAATCCTTCCTTCTACTGTGTCTAATCTGCTATTCAATTTATCTCTGTGTTCTAATTATTAGTTACTTTATTTTTCAGTTCTATAATTTCTATTTGATTTTTAAAATATATTTCAGTTCTCTGCTGAAATAATCCATCATGTCCTCTATCTTCCTCAACATATGAATCATCATTATTTTAAAGCCTGTATCTATAAATGATGAATCCAGAAGTAAAAAAAGAAAGAATGAGACAGAAACAATACTAAAAGAGCTAGTGTTGAGAATTTTCAAATAACTGACAAGAGACATCAAACTACACATTCGGGTAGCACTACAGTCACAAAGCAGGGAAAATCAAACTAAAAAACACACCTAGGTTCATCTTAGTGAAACTGCTGGACAACAAAGACAGATCAAAACTCTTAAAAACAGCTAGTGGAAAAAAAGACATTCACTTCAAGGAAGTATATAGGTGACAGAAACGGTGGATGCCAGGAGGTAATAAAGCAACATCTTAAAAATCGTGAAAAAAACAATCTATAAATTACACAATTATTTTTAATTTCCTTCAAAAATAAAAGTAAAAGAAAGATATCTTCAAATAAATAAAACTGAAAGAATTCCTTGGCAGTATATCCATAATAAAAGAAATGATCGCAGCTGGAAGCAAGGACATGCATAAAGGAATGAAAAACAATGGGAAGAGTAAATGTGTGGGTAAATTTAAGTGGCTGTTGTAATAATAATTACAGTAATAATAATTTCTTTTGTGATCTAAAATATATAAAGAATTAAAATACATGATAGCCAGCACAAAGAGAAGGAGGGAGTGAATTAAAATAGTTTCAGTTCCTTGTGTTGACCAGAAAGTAGTAAAGTGCTCATTTGTATTAAACTTTAAAAAGTCATGGATTCATACTGAACCCCTTATGGTAGTCATAAAACAGAGAAATTAAAAGAATGTGTAACTAACAAGCTTGGGAGAAATGTTTTTAAATTTAAAAATACTTAAGTACTGGTTTAGTGAAAGCAATAAAGAAGACAGGAATGAATGTGGTACAGATAGGGAAAATGGCAAAATAGAACTATTTATTCCCTAATATATTAGGAATTACATTAAATATAAATAGATAAATACCATATTTAAAAGTCAAAGAGTTTAGACTAGAATAAAAAATTCAAAATCTAATTACATGTTGCTTACAAGAGACATCCATAAATATAGGATACAAACAGGTTGCAGACAAAAGGATGGAAATAGGTCATGAAAGCATTAGTGATAAAGTGTAGTGGGGAAAGGACAGTCTTCTAAACATATGCACTATGTCAGCTGGATATCACTATAGGAAAAAAAATCAAATTCATGATTACTGGCTCATACCATGCAAACATCAATTTCAGATAGACTGTAGATCAAAGTGTGAAAAATAAAGGAATAAAACTTCTAGAAAATATTTCAGGCATACCTTGCTTCATTTTATTGAACTTCACAAATAGTGAATTTTTTTCTTTGCAAATTGAAGGTTTGTGGCATCAAGTAAGTCTATCAGCACCATTATTTTAATAGCATTTTCTTATTCCATGTCTCTGTGTCACATTTTAGTAATTCTTGCAATATTTCAAACCCTCCACCAGCAAAAAGAGTTTCAGCAAACTCACTGAAGTCTCAGATGATGGTTAGCATTTTTAGCAATAAAGTATTCTTTAATGAAGGTATGTATATACATTATTTTCTAGACATAATGCTATTGCACACTTAATAGACTATAGTATAGTGTAAACACTGAGAAACCAAAATATTTGTGTGACTTGCCTATTGCAATATTTGCTTTATTGCCATGGTCTGGAACCAAACCTGCAATATCTCTGAGGTATGCCTGTGTAGGATAATATCTTTATGACTTTATAGTAAACAAAGATCTCTCAAACAGGATATAAAAAATACGAACTATAAAGAAAACAGATGATAAACTTGACTATTAATATGAAGAACTTATATTCATCAAAAAAAACATTGAGAAAATGAAATGGTAAGCCACAAAGTGGGAGAAGTTATTTGTAATACATATAACCAACGAAGGACTGCTTCTGGAATATAAATAGGAATCCTACAAAACAATAAGAAAGAGACAGGCAACCCAACTTTTTTAAAGGGCAAAGACTTGAACAGACACTTCACAAAAGAGGGCTTCTAAATGGCCAATAAATATACCTTATGAAAAGGTGCACCATGCCATCAACCATCAGGAAAATGCACATTAAACTACAGTGTGATGTACTGCACATCATCAAGATGGCTAAAATCTAAAAGCCTGACAATGCGAAGTGTCAGAGAAGGTAAAGAATGATTAGTCCTCTCCTAAACTGCTGATGGGACTGTACATGAACACAGTGTCTTGAAATCTCTTTGACAGATGTACTAATGTTGAAAATATGTCAATCACATGACCCAGCACCACGACTCCTAGGTTTATACTCATGAAATGCACATATTCTCATTGTTCTCAGTAGTCATGTTCTGTAGTCACCACGAGCACTGAATGAGCAGATACTGAACCACTGCTCTCAGGGAAAAGGGAGGGTTAGCTTCCCGTGAGCCTTTGGTTACAACATTATCATTAACGGATCAATATATGACCTTGTTTTATGTGTGTTCCTGTTTAAAAACACCTTATTTAATATCTACTGTTGATTCATTAACAGTGGACTCATGGTCAGAGCACTGTAACTCAGGCCTGAACAAAGCTTACGAAACACATATGTTCTCCATACGACACAGCACAGCCTTCCTGCCCTCAGGAACACCAGACAGCACTTCAGCACTGTGCTGGGGAGGGGGCCATTTGAACAGCAAAATCACCAAGAAAAAAGCACAAAGATGTGAAAAACATGGCATTAAGTAGACAGCAAAAGGGCACTTGTCTACAGTATGAAAACTATAACAAGGAAACAGAGCACTGCCTTGTTCAACCTCAGCTAGGATCGTGCACATCAGGTGACTCAAATTTTTGGCCACTCTGGGCACGTCCATGAATGACAGGGAAAGCTCTGCAGGTACTGATTTGGGAGTTACAAATAAATTTTAGTAAGTAGACAAACTCACAAACACAAAATCCACAAATAATGAAGATCAACTGTATATATGTATGATTGGACAACATTATTTGTAACAGCCAAAACCTGGGAGGGAAAACAAATGGCCATAAATAGAAGAGTGGATAAATTGTGGAATGTCCATTCATTGGAATTTTTGCAAAGAAGATGAACAAATTAGTACAATCTGCAACATTATGGATGAATCTCAAAAACATAAGGTTAGACAAAAAGGCAAAGAGGAGGCACTATGATTCCATTTATTTTATGTTTTTAAATATGCAAAACTAATTCATGGTGTTAGACATCAGGACAGTGGCTTCTCTGGGGAGAAGAGGGGTAATGATGGGAAGAGGCATAAGGAGGGCTGCTGGTGTAACTAGAAGTGCTTTAGTTTTCTGTGGTGGTGATGAATATGTTCATTTTGTGAAAATTCATCAAGCACTATATTCACAACGTGTGTACTTTCTGATTGTGTTATATGTCAATCTAAAATTTTAAAAAGAGGGGAATTCCCTGGAGGTCCAGTGGTTAGGGATCCGTACTTCCACTTAGGGGGCACAGGTTCGGTCCCTGGTCAGGGAATGAGGATCCCACATGCCGCACAGCACAGCCAAAAACAAACAAAAAAACCCAACAACAATAACAGCAAAAAAACTCCTAAAGTAATAAAAAGAGAGAAAGAAAACACAGATATCTGAGTCATGTCCTGGAGCAAGAGAGCAGGAATGGGGTCTGGTACACATGAGAAGAGACCATCCTCATTAGAAAAACTGGACTCTATTGTCCAGTTTCCTAATTGTAGCCAATCTGATACGTGACAAGTGGCATCTTGTTTGAAGCTGTGTTTCTTCACTGCAATCGCTTCACAGCCACTCAGATCTCCTCCTGTGAACTGTCTTTACCTATCCATTGCCAGTTTATTCTTGCTTTGGGTTCCCCATCCTTTTCCTAAGGCTTTTGTTGAAGAAAGCATTTTATTGCCAGTTCAATATCTTTAATTTTTACAGTCTACTGATTTTGTTTCCTCTTGTATCCAGTTTAACAATTTATTATCTTTTATATAAATCAATCTATTTTCTCACAGGTTTCATATGTATTGTAATGTTTGTTCATAAATTTAAAAATTATTTTTAAAAATTAATTAATTACTTTTTGGCTGTATTGGGTCTTTGTTGCTGCACGCGGGCTTTCTCTAGTTGTGGTGAGCGGGGGCTACTCTTCATTGCGGTGCACGGACTTCTCATTGCGGTGGCTTCTCTTGTTGCAGAGCATGGGCTTCAGTAGTTGTGGCACGTGGGCTCAGTAGTTGTGGCTTGTGGGCTCTAGAGCACAGGCTCAGTAGTTGTGGTGCACGGGCTTAGCTGCTCTGCGGCATGCGGGATCTTCCCAGACCAGGGCTCGAACCCGTGTCCCCTGAACTGGCAGGCAATGGATTCTTAACCACTGCACCACCAGGGAAGCCCTAAAAATTTTTTTTAAAATCACTTGTCTCCATAGACATTTCTCCTTTTCATTCTGTACTTTATTTAAATATTTATTTACCTCTTTTCTGATTTATCTTGTTCAGTCTTATCAGAGGCTTGCTAGCTTATTAACCTTTTCAAAGAACAACCTTTTGCTTTGTTAATCTTTGTAATTGATTTTTGTTCTCTATTTCCTTGATTTCTCATCTTATCTTTATATTTACTTTTTTTGTCATTCTTTAGATTTATTATCTTTTTATTAGCTTCTGCTGTTAAATGCTTGTTAGTTTTCTTTCTTTGATTTTCCTCTCTTACTACTTAATTTTTAGCTAATGTATTTAAAGCTCTAAAGTTTTATCTGAGTAATACTTTAATCATCTCCAATATTTTTGTCTTTTATTACAAAAATTTTTAGTTTTAAAATTATTAAAATATTTTAAATATACAGAAAAATATGGAAAACAATTTAACACTTGTATACCTACCATCAAACTTATTCATTTTCATATTTTTCTGTAATTGAATTCCAGAATTGGCAACATTATCCCCAACATTTTACATATAGTGCTAGTTTGTCTGATATTGTAATTGTTACCCCAATATTGTTTTAGTTTCACTTTTCCTGGCTTATATTTTTACCACACTTTATGTTCAACTTTATTTTTACTTTTTTTTTTTTTCAGAAATGAATGCTATACAAAACATTTGGCTGAATTTTATAAAAATCCATTCTGGAATTTAATCTTTGGGATTACTGGCTTTACCCCAGGTGTTGTAATTACTGTTTAATTGTTGCTGTTTTTGTGATATATTACAACTAAGATTTCTAATTTTAAAAAGTTGTATGTCTTTGTTTCTTTTTTCCTACCTTCCTTTTTCTTTTTATTAATTCACATAAAATTGTGAGAAAGAATACAGAGAGATCCATTTACCAGATCATTTACCCAGTTTCCCACAATGGTAACATCTTACAAAAATATAGTACAATATCACAACCAGGGAATTGGCATTGGTGCAATCCACTGATCTTATTCAGATGTCCTCTCTCTTGTGTGTGTGCATGTGTATGTCTACAGTTCTATATAATTTTATCCCTTGTGTAAGCTCATGTATCCACCACCACATTCACGGTACAGAACAACTCCACCACCACGAGCATCCCTATATGCCGTGTTATAACCACATCACTACTTCTCACCCTAACCCCCATCCCTAGTGTCTGGAAACCACTACATCTGTTCTCCATTTCTAAACTTTTACCATTTCAAAAATGTTATATAAATAGAATCATAAATAATGCACTTTTTGGAATTGGCTTTTTTCATTCAACACAGTTCCATGGAGATTCACATACCAATAGTTTATTCATTTCTATTGCTGAGTAGTGTGCCATGCTCTGTCTGGACCACAATTTATTCAACCATTCACCCACTGAAGGACACCTGTGATGTTCCCAGCTTGGGAATATTATAAATAAAGTTGCTATGAACATTTGTGTACAGGTTTTTGCGTGAAATTAAATTTTCATTTGTCCTCTGAGGGACTTGCAGTAGATCAGGGGAGGAATGAGGCTACCTGGGCTGCATCTTAACAAACGTTCACCACCCGCTCATTCTATCCCCATCCCATCTGCAAGGTGATACATTTGTATGTATCTCAAGGCCATATTTTAGTTCTAAATTTTTACTAAGATACATTTTTGTTTTATTTGTAAGCTCTCTATTTCCTCAACAGTAAAATTTACTAAAGTTTTTCTCATGTACTCTCTCACATAACTCACACTGCCCTCCTGAACTTATTTTTCATTTAAAACTTTTTTTTTTTTTTAGTGGTTTGAGAGGTGGCCTATTTATTTATTTTTGGCCAGGTTGGGTCTCGTTGCTGTGCACAGGCTTCCTCTAGTTGCAGCGAGCGGGGGCTACTCTTCGTTGAGGTGCGCGGGCTTCTCCTTGCAGTGGTTTCTCTTCTTGTGGAGCACGGTCTCTAGGCGCGTGGGCTTCAGTAGTTGTGGCACGCGGGCTCAGTAGTTGTGGCGCACGGGCTTAGCTGCTCCGCGGCATGTGGGATCTTCCCCGACCAGGGCTCAAACCCGTGTCCCCTGCACTGGCAGGCAGATTCTTAACCACTGTACCACCAGGGAAGCCCTGTAAATCTTTTAAGAACTTACAGGTCTGACAACATCTTTATTTCACACTCAAACTCTAAATAACAGTTTGGCTTAATATTCTGCCTTCTTGCCTTCTATGTTGTTATTGAAAAGTCTGAGATCTAATTCTTATCCCTATCTAGATGATCTGCCCTTAGAGATTTCTTTTATCTTTGTTATATATAAAGTTTAATTAACAACCTATTGACCACTCCACCCTTTTCTATTCTGTTAGAGTTATTAAGCCCATCGGTAAAAGGTCTTATAGCTTTTCCTTTTTTCTGTGCAACTTTCAGTCGTTAGTCCCTCAAATATTTCCTCTCTTGCCTCTATTAATTGTTTTCTTTTCCTCTGCCTTTTTTTTTCATATGAACTTTGATCAAATAACCCTATTCTGCATGTTGCTTAACTTTTGGTTTTTTTCCTTCTCTCTGTTTCTCAGGCCCTCAGAGTTTTTGAATGGTCATCTGGCTCACTAGTTGGTTCTTCAGCAGAATCCACCTGGCTGTTCAACCCATTTACTGAGACTTTTTTCAATTTTTACATTCTGCCCTCTCTGAATTTCCATTTGGGTTTCTTTGTGACTTCCTATCTCCAATACCCTCCCTTATTTTGGGGAAATACGTGATACATCTATTGAACATCTTGTGTCTAATTACACATCAACAGGTAAGAGTCCTTCCATTGTTGTTGTTCCTTTATAGCAGTTGCCCTCCTAAGAAGTCTTGTGTATTTTCCATATGAGTTCATGTTTCCTTAGGCATATTAACCACTTTGGCTGGTGATGGGTCTTTGGAGAAGGGGATAATGCCAAGGCCCTAACTTGTGCCCAACCTAGTAGGTTTATGTGGTGGGAGGGTGGGACATCGTCTCAGGGAAAAGAACCTCTGATGGAATAATCTGTACGTCTGTGCTTGAAGAAAAACATAGATTCCCTCAGTTGTAATTATCTACCCCTCATGGAACTGGGAGGACTGGAGGAATGCTCAAGATCCAAGCCCTCCCATGGTGGCTCCTCTGAGGCTGGTCTTCTAGTCCTACCTCCCCCGATTCACTGGCCAGCAGGTGCTTGTGTCTTTCCAGAAGCAACGCAGTGGGCACTGGCCTTCCCAGGCAATGTGGGAGAAAGAAAGGGGCATGCCCGAAAACCTCTCCTCCACTTTATCATCTGTTTCTTCCCCACATGGAGACCAAATCATTTTTAGTTGCCCAGGGGGGTTCTCGGATATTTTTTATTATTAACTTGTCAGATCCATCAGCATTTCTCTGATTTCTCATGGTGTGTGCAGGGCTGGATTGAAGGGAAAGAGCCAGCAGCCGACCTCTCATAAATTTCCTCAGGGAAAAGAGTTTGCTCATTTTGTAAATAATTTTCTACATTATAGTGATTTGAATACTGTAACTTTGTGTTCATTTTCTTTTTGATGAGATATAGTATGTGTGGTCTTTGAGTGAAAGTGAAAGATATTTATCCAGAAATATCTCTTAGAATGCATATGTCAAAGTGTGGAAACCAATTTTAGAGACACATACTGAAGGGTGAGTAAATCACTGTAGATACAAAATTGCAGTGCTTCATTATAGCTCATGTAATAATTTCATGAACCTTCAGATTTTTAAAATATCTTCTTACTGAATCCATTTATAACAAAGAGAGTAGTAACTAATTTCAGAGTCTTGCAATGTTTTGCTATTCCTGTACAGAAGAATAATTAGGTCTTTAGCAATAATCCCTTAAATGAACGACTTACAGCTATTTGAGCTATGTGAGATCTTTGGTGATGTTTTCACAACTAATAATGAGGCAATTTGAAGATACAATTTCAGTGTTTGGGAGAAAGTTCTTGAATAGAGAATTGAGATTCATCATTTCTGTTATTCCTCCCAGTTAAAAGTTAAATGAGGTCCAAGAGAGATCATCTGATTGTGGCTTGAATCCTCATGGAACTGAGGCATGAGTGTGTTATTTACAGAGAATGATGTTAATAGAGGGGGTAGGTAGGAAATTTGTGGGCAAGCTTCGATCCATTTTAGAAATGGAAATACTGAATTCTAACACAGACACCTACAATTTCAGTTCTTCTTACCAAACTCTCTTTCCTGACTTATTAATATTTTCACTTAAAGAGTATTAGCATTTTGGGACTTCCCTGGTGGTGTAGTAGTTAAGAATCTGCCTGCCAATGCAGGGGACGCGGGTTTGAGCCCTGGTCCGGCAAGATCCCACATGGTGTGGAGCAACTAAGCCTGTACGCCACAACTACTGTGCCTGCACTCTAGAGCTCGCGAGCTACAACTGCTGAGCCCTCGTGCCACAACTACTGAAGCCTGTGTGCCTAGAGCCTGTGCTCCGCAACAAGAGAAGCCACCGCAACAAGAAGCCCGTGCACCACAACGCAGAGTAGCCCCCGCTAGCCATAGCTAGAGAAAGCCCATGTGCAGCAAAGAAGACCCAATGCAGCCAAATAAATAAATTAATTAATTTTAAAAAAAGAGTATTAGCATTTTACCTCATTCTTTAGAAACTTTGAAAATAACCAGGTCTTTTTCTATAACTACGATGGAGGAAACTATCAAACCGATATGTGAATGCCCAATGGTACGAAGCTTTCAACTGCAAATTGCTTAAACACTACTAGTTCTCATGTGTCTAAAAATCTTTCCATTCCTTGAGCAACAAAGATTTAATCTCCAATTTTTTTTTTTTTTTTTTTTTGTGGTACGTGGGCGTCTCACTGCTGTGACCTCTCCCGTTGCGGAGCACAGGCTTCAGATGCACAGGCTCAGCGGCCATGGCTCACAGGCCCAGCTGCTCCGCGGCATGTGGGATCCTCCCGGACCAGGGTACGAACCCGTGTCCCCTGCATCGGCAGGTGGACTCCCAATCACTAAGCCACCAGGGAAGCCCCTAATCTCCAATTTTTAAAAACTGTTTTTCTCAGAAATATTTAAATTTTATTCCTTTGTCTTTTATTTTCCAAGAAAGAAGATTAACACAATTGTCCCCTGAACAAAGACTTTTGGATATTTTAGCCCACTTCCCAGAATGCCATCTGATAATATGACAAGAGGAAATGTAGCATATGAAAAAGTGTTTGTCTAGGAAACTGTAGTGGACACTGTTGTTTTCTGAGCCAATGCCCCTTCTTCTTTTTACCCTTCCTAACAGAACTCGGGGAGTATTCAGGTAACCAACCCTGCCTCCTTGGGACTTACTGGATGGTAACCCCACCTTAGCTCCTCAGCTAAACTGTGATTAGATGAAAATAGTTGACCTATGATATTCTACTGGACAAGCCTTTATGGTCCAGGGGTTGGCAATCCCAGATAGCTGAACTTAGCTCAATCAGACCATGTTCTGTGGCCCATGCTGGGGTGCTGGTGGGTGGGGAATAGTTTTTATTTTCTCTCCCAAAACAGCAATGAACAAAGAAACCACTGTATCTATCTTGTGACCCTAATGGAAGCAGCCTACAAGCAAAGCTGATGCATTGTGAATGGAAATGGCTGAAAAAAAAAGAAATGGAAAGAATCTGGGTGTTTGAGGACAAGTCTTAGTTGCTGAAGCAACCAATGCAGGTGTCCATTCCTACTTTTGTTTAAGCCATTTAGAGCTGGTGTGCCTATTGGTTGTGGCTGAACAGAGCTGATTCAGCCAAAATCAGATGACTCTGATGGGAGTTTAGCCTCTGCTACAAAGTTGGTGACCTTTGAGAAGTACTTTCTCTCCATTTGAGTTTCTATATTCGTAAAATAATATCTCATGTCTATCTCAGAGGATGGAATATAAAAAGGAAGATACGAAATGATATATACAATATGTAAAAGAGCAATAGTAGTAGAAAAAGTATATAAGTTCTCAAATCTCGAATAGAAGTAGGCACTAATAAAATGAAAATCAGTCTTAAATGTGCATGTATGGTGGCCAAGGTGTGACCACTGTGGTCCACATTTATTTATTATTCTATTATTATGTAAGAAATATAGATTGGGGCTTCCCTGGTGGCGCAGTGGTTGAGAGTCCACCTGCCGATGCAGGGGACACGGGTTCGTGCCCCGGTCCGGGAGGATCCCACATGCCGCGGAGCAGCTGGGCCTGTGAGCCATGGCCACTGAGCCTGTGCATCTGGAGCCTGCGCTCCACAGGGGGTGAGGCCACAACAGTGAGAGGCCCGCATACCGCAAAAAGAAAAAAAAAAGAAAAGAAATATAGATTGGGTGAGACCAGCAATTAATTCCATCCAAGAGTAAACGTTCCAACAATAATAAAATATATTTTGCAGAAGGGTAGTGCAGTCACTCACCCCCACCATTCTCAACAAACACTACCATCATCATCACTACTGTTAATTAACAGTGATTGGTCAGGAGCTGTTCTTAATCCTCAAAATAACCTTATGAAGTAGATAGTATTGCAACATTGTGGCAGCTTAAAAGCACAATTCAAATTCTTTGACATTCCTACAACTGAGAGGTGGAATCTTAGTCCTTTCCTCTTGATTCTGAGCCACCTTTAGTGACTTTCTTGTACCCAACTGATTCTAGAAAAGGTCATGCAGCTTCCACCAACTCTTCTGGGACACCTGCCCTGAGGGAAGCCAGCTGCCGGTCAAGAATGCCTTCTATCCTGAGATCCATGCTGAGGAGACTACATGCAATTGCTTGGTCATTGGCACCAGCTACAATCTCAGCTGATGGCCACTCTCAACTGCCAGTCATGTGAGTGAGGCATCTTCCTGTTCAGCTGAGCTGACATGACCGCACCCTCAGTTTCATGACCACAACCCCTAGTGAGAATTGCCCAGCCATGCCCTTCCCAAGTTATGACCTACAAAATTGTAAGCAAAGTAAAATGATTGTGCTGGGACAGACCTTCATTTTACAGGTGAGAAAATTAAGGCATCCTCAAAAGCCAAAGATATATTCTCACCATGAGTCTGCTCAGTTCCCTTTCCTTTGTGGATAAGCCAATCAGCCACAAATTTTAGAAGGCTTTTCCAACTTTGCAGCCTGTTTAAAACTCTAAGCAACAAGTTACCTTTCCCCCCACCCCCTACATCACTCAGTTGTAAACACATAGATAAAGAAGGAAAGAAACAACTAGGTAGATAATTATCTGGAACAATTGAACACTCAGTTTTAGAACATGAAGTCAAAGTCATCAGGTATCTCCATCAACCCAGCTCCTCCTCTTAATTTCTCTATTTATATTCATGGTCTCTTATTCCTGCCTTATCCTGGCTTATGTGTTGCTCTTGCACCATTAGAATTCAATCCTCTGAGAGCAGCAGTCCTGTCCATGTCAATCTCAATTGACATGTACACACTGCTATATTTAAAATGGATAAGCAACAAGGACCTACTGTACAGCACAGGGAACTCTGCTCAATGTTATGTAACAACTTAAATGGGAAAGTAATTTGAAAAAGAATAGGTACATGTATATGTATAACTGAACCACTTTGCTGTGCACCTGAAACTATCACAACATTGTTAATCAACTCTACTCCGTTATAAAATAAAAAGATTTTTTAAAAAGTAAATTGATTAATACAACATTGTAAATCAACTATGCTTCAATTTTTTAAAAAAAAAGAGTGAATAGAATGAAGGCCAGAAATCATGGTCGTTTTCAACATTTTTCTTTCCCTCCATCAAACTGTAGATCATAAATGGAGAACATTGTTCAGGTCTATTCTTCCCCTTGTTGACTCTACCCCAAATTAAGCAATTCATTTCTTCACCCCTGCAGTTAATGATGAGGCTTTCTTCCTTCAGACATCTCACTCTTTCAATCTATCCCGTCTATTATTGCTCTAAACACGTTAGTGGCTTTCACTGCTTGTCAGACGGAAAGCCAAGTCCCTCAAGGCCTTTCACCAGTCGACCTCAACTCTGCTCCAGAGGCCTCCCACGGCTCTCCTGTGTGTTCCTGGATGACACCCAAGCGGACCACTAGGCTCTTCCCAGGACAAACGGACAAGTTTCTAATTTCAGACTACTACTTCCCTGACTTTTCTTTTCCAAAATCCCCACCCATTAAAAAGCCATCTAATTCATCAAGGCCCATCTCAAATGTCACTTTAGTCTTCCCTGATCCCCACACCATATTCTCCAAACTCCTATGGCATTTTATAGTACTTTTTTTTTTTTTTTTCAGTATGCGGGCCTCACTGTTGTGGCCTCTCCCGTTGTGGAGCACAGGCTTCGGACGCGCAGGCTCAGCGGCCATGGCTCACGGGCCCAGCCGCTCCGCGGCATGTGGGATCTTCCCGGACCGGGGCACGAACCCGTGTCCCCTGCATCGGCAGGCGGATTCTCAACCACTGCGCCACCAGGGAAGCCCTATAGTACTTTTAAGACAGTTATTATGTTCCTCCTTGATGTCTGGGTTTTATGTACGTATACCTTCTACTGTAGGTACTGAATGAGGTTTGAGAATAGGTCATACTCACTTTTTTACTCCTATGAATCATATGGTCTAGCAAGGTATTAACCATGATAGAACTCAGCAAGTACTTAATTAACTGAATGAACTTTCAGGGAAGTTACACTTAAAGGACTCCTCCAATTTGAAGCAGATAAAACAATTAAGTTAAAAAATATCCATGCTAATAAAGGTTAATAGGGGGAAAGCTTTCCTGATAAGTGGTCCCTGTAGACTGACTACACTAAAATGGAAAGGCTTCCAAGAAAAATTAAATGAAAATAGGTAAAGCACAGAACAAACAGTATTCTGTTAAGATCTCATTTGAGTTTTTAAAAGTAACAAAAGGGCGGGTATACACATCCATATACATGTATATATGCCTATGTATGAGTGAAATATTTCTGGAAGGATATACTTGAAACTGTTTCCTCATAGTTGGGGGAGGAACAGGGGATTTTCTTTATATTTTACCACTTTCTGCTTTCTTTCTTTCTTCCTTCCTTCCTTTATTTTTTCCTTTCAAATAAACCACATGCATACTTTACTTTTATAACAAGAAGGAAATTTAAATTATTTTTGAATTTGTCCACTTCTTTTCCTTTGGCCTTTTGGCTAAATTTTGCAGCCTTACTTTTGGTGCTAAACGTCTCGCTTTGCAGTCCCTGTCATGGTTTGTGGGGACATGTTTGATCAGTGGCAATTGTGGAAAGGGGCTTCTAAATCAGAGCTCTTCAGAAGTAGGAGAGCTCCACTGAGTCCTGAGAACCACAGGATAAATGTAAACACACGCCCACACCAAGGGCAGACAAGGAATTTTAAAGGGAAACAGGAGCAAGACGGGAAGAGAGAGTGCCTGGTAAATCGCATCCCAGCTTATCTCCTGGGCACTTCCAGTAGCTCAACCTGAAAAGAAAAGGAGCCAGACCCCACCCTGTAGGTGAAAGCTATTATTCTTCCCGCCTCTCAGAAGAGGCGCCTTTCCAAAGACAGCTCAGGGGTGGGACGGACGAGGGACCTGCCAAAGAGCTCCCACCTGAACGTTTTATGGGACCAACGTGCAGCCAGACAGTCCAGGAGGTAGAACGTCCACGCAGCTCTGCAGACACGTGCCTCTGGCCATATAGAAAAGAAAACAGAGAAATGTCCCCAAACTGTGTTCTATCAAGAACAGTAAAAGCTCCTTGGGAATGAGTGATGCCTCGATGCTGCGAGTACCAGCCTGGTGATGCTGTCGGCTCAGCGTGAGAACCGTGGGGGTACAGCGGGGCTGGAGCCGCAGAAGCTGTCAGCTCATCCTGTCATTGTGAATGCCTTTAGGTGGGCTTTCCCTGGTGTCGGTGTTCTCTGTCCACAAACCACAGGAGGTGTAACACGAGCTCCAGACAGACAATGATCACGGCTCCCGAGACGGCGAACAACAGCACATTTGCCAGGGACGGAGGCTTTGTATCTAACTTTGAAAAGGGAGCCCAGCCAGCCAGCTGCAGCCTCCTCAGGGTGCCCACAGGCTGAGCCGCAGTCCCCCAAACAAAAGGCGTGATCAGTGTCTACCTCCAGCAAAAGGAGCTCAAACGAGACTTCTTCACAAGTGATAGGCCACGCGGGTGAGAAGGAAAGGGCAAAGGGGGACACCTGCGCGGTCCGACGGCACCGGGCACCGGGGACGTGATGCACGGAGGCACCAGGACGACAATACCGGGAGCGGCCGGTATACACCGTGCCCACCCTCCAGGCGTGGCCCCGCAGCATTTTGCCCATATACCTCTGTTTTGACATATATCCTAGATTGTAATAGTCCACATACATTTGCTCCCTCCCAAAGTGAGGACGCCTTCAAGGTCAGAGCGTGCCCTGGATAGGTCACTGAGTGAACAGACTTCTCCCAGGGAGGGCTGCCATCTGCCTTGTGCTTTCCTCAGGCCACCATCAAGGCTGGAAGAAATCAAAGCCCAGAGCTCCCAGCGGGGCCTGCAGAACGGACGCCGCCAGCAGAAAGGGTAGGAAGACATGAGAAGCCTTCCTCTCCTCTTGGGCGCCCACGCGCATGCGCAGGGGCCTTGGTATTGCTATCTCTCAGCTGCTCCCACCGTAGCTTATCCTAAAGCCCCTGGCACCCTGGCCCTAAACTGAGGAAGGAGAAAGCCAGAGAGCAGAGTGGTCCCACAAGGAGTGTGACAGCAAGGGCTGGTAAAGGAGAGCTGCAGGGGTGAAGGGGCTGGAGAGGTGACGAGTGTCTAGCTGCTCCTTAAATGTACGAGATCAGGCGTCAGAGTGAAGGCTAGTCCATAGGACGACCAAGCAGCAACACGGGTCAGCAAGGCGGGGAGCCCACGGCCTCAGGGTTCCACCAGGCACACCCCCAGATCCCCAGAGAGCGGTCTGCACTCACTGAAATCCCCTGCAAAATCTTGTGTGTGGGTGCATTTGCACAGAAATAGGGTCCACGGATTTCATGAGATTCTAAAAAAGCCTTGTGATTTTAAAAAAGGGAAAAAAAAGGGATTAAAGTGCACAGGAATCACTTGGGGATCTGGTTAAAATGAAGCTGCGGTTCGCACACCAGTGTGGGCCTGAGACTCCGCCCTCCAACCCAATCTGGATGACTCTGTGGATGGTTCACAGTCCACACCTTGAGTAGCAGGCACCTGACTGGGGGGCCCTACCTGCTGAAACCTAAAGCCTCTGGATGGCCACACCACCGGCACCCACAGGGTTCCGTGTGACACGGACTGATCTGGATTTTAGCACATGTGACAAGAAACACCCGACACGAGACAAGCACAGACAGGTATTACTGGCACTTCCTAAACGCCTCTGGAGTTTAGGACCAGCTCATCATTAATACGGAAGACCTAGAAGACCGCCTTCCATCACTGCTGAAAAAAGATAACCTGGAGTCCCAGGTGTCTGGGCCCTTCTTGTTAGTTCAGAAGGAAATCCGGCAAAGAGAGAGTTTTCCCTCATTCTGGCTTTCACCAACCACCTCTGGGAAGCTGACAAGAAAAGCAAGGATGGTCAAGTGACCTCATTTTGTTTATAGAGAGCATGCCTGGTGCTGAATATCTATGCCTATGAAAGATCAGATTAAACCTTCCCGGGGAAACTGAAGCCCGGCGGGCAGCAAGTTCCACTGGCAAACACTGGCCATACAGAGAGAGTCTTAGCCCTGTCGGCCTGGCTGGGCTTTCGGCCACCAAGCAGGGCACTGAGGGCCGAGCAGTGCTGAGATCCCATCCTGAGACAGGAAGTCTGCCGGGGAAAGTAGAAAGCACAGGATCTGACAGCCAAATTGTGCATCAGCAGCTCTATCCCCGGTACACAAAGTATTATAAAGGCTGAAATCCAAATTGAAGTCTAAAAATAGCACAATGAAAATATTTCCTTCCTTCCCTCCACCAGAGAGCAAAGCAGCTGACATCAATATCCTCAGGGCACAACTGACTTCTCTGAGTTTACATGGAAAGAACGATTACACAACTGACCTTTCTCACCATCAGACCTACCATCCCAGGAAATAAGGAAGGGAAAGCAATTACACTGTTGCTGAAAACCCGTAATGGATATGTGATTACGATTATTAATGTGGAAAGAAAGAGACAGACTGCTGAGCTGCAACCAACCACTAAGTGAATCTGCATGAGATTCCAGGAGGGGGATTAATTTTTTGTTTTCTTTTCATCTCTCAGCCAGTCATTGGAATGTGACCCCAAACTTTAAGCATGGCCTGTCACATCCTTATCAGTATTCACTGCCACTGCACTGTGGTCACATTATCTCCCCTGGATTCCCAAGTGACAGGTTCCTTGCTGTAGGGGATTGTTTTCTCTTTGCATATAAAGGGGAGGAGGGTGTGGCAGGGAACCGGACTTGTCAGGTGCAGGAAATTAACGAATTTTCAAGACAACAGAAAGACATTTTGTAGCAAATACTGACCTCTCTGTTTTTTTCCTACTGATATCCAATATACATTATCTAATCTGGAGGATGCTGGATTTACAATCCCTCTGAACAAAGGGATGTTATGGCTCATTCTAAAGAAATAAGGCTGTCAACTCCTTCAGCCCCTGGTGGGGACACTACTGCAGCACGAAGTACACTTGTCGTAAAAGAATAGAATGGATAGTAAGAGGTGCAGGTAGAGAGTGTGAGATTTCTCTGACTTTATATGGCGCCCTGAAAACCCGTTCCCCTATACCACTTACCTATCCATCGAATTTCCAATTACTGTCTGGCTCAAGGTCCATATAAACATGGCAGCTTCATCCAAAGTGGGCCATTAGAACTGGAGATCCCCAGCGGGGAAGGCTGGGGACGGGGATGCCGGGTGAGGAGGAGAGGGGTGTGTTATCACCCTCTCTGTGCCTGGTGGGGCCCTAGGCACTTTTCACGCGTTATTTCATTCTGTTGTACGATTTCACCACGACGTGAGTAGGTACTCGAGATTCTGCTGTTTGCTCAGAGTTATCCAACTAGCTAGTTGGAGGAGCTGAGCCTGAATGCCACCCCGATGACAAAACCCATGACCTGATGGCACCAGATTTTCACTCATTTTATGAGAAATATTTAGTCTCCCTTCTCTGCCTGGGGAACGCGATTTCCTGTTCTATACTGAAACCAAACAAAACACAGGGACTCATTTGACTGCTCTCAAATACACTGCATAAGACCCATAAAGCCACTCTTACTCTTAGCTAATTATTTGTGGTAGATCTTGCTCATTTTTGGTGCAAATCTAGGAACATTTCTCTTGAGATGACAAGAATAATCGTAGTTGTTGTAAATGGTAACAGACGAAATGGGCATTCATTATTATGTGCAAAACTGAGCATTTCCCTAGCCTGCCTGTCACAAAAACAAAGGTTTCAACTGAAAGCTGTTTAAAAATTCTATATACGTACACACACATGCACGTATGTGTTATGAAACACTTTTTACTCTAATCCTTATTATTCTTTCCCGGACTCTAATATTCAGCCTTTTGCAATAATAATAGCAATAATAATTATTATTATGTTATAAATAATATTATTTTTGCAAATAATAATAATAACGGCAACAAACATTTACTGAGCATGTGCCATCACCGGTGAAACAGGCTTCACGTATCTCATTTAATCTGTGCAACAGCTCTGTGAGGAACATCACTATTATATTTCTTTTTATAAACAAGAAAACTGAAACTTAGATTAAATAATTTCCCGAGGTCACTAAAGTAGAAAGGATAGAGGAGGCCTGGATTAGATCATCTGACCCAGAACCATCTTCTTGGCCGGGCACCGTCTTTCTTCCCAAACCCCCATTGGTCCAGGTCCCGGCCAGACACCGGCCCCGAACCGACAGCGCCTTCCAGCTCTTCATACAACTCCCGTGCTACCTTTTTTTTGCCACCTTCCCTTGACCACCTCCACGTGCAGAACCAGCGGGCACGACCACCTTGCCTTAGACCTCAAGAAGCAGCCGTATCTCAGCCACAAGACAGCGAGCTCCCCAAGGGCAGGTCTCCCTTCCCTGCCCACCCAGCCCGGTGCCGGGTGCACCGTGAATGCTACACATTCCCATCCCACGAGCCCATCCACGGGGACCATGGCTCTGTCCCCTCCCCACCCAACAGGGATGAGAGAAACATGGTCAAGATCCTCTGAGTGACATTTCTTCACACCCATAACAGTAATTTTGCACTTTCCCCCTTTTCTCTGGTTTTGTTATGCTAAAGGAGCCCCCAATCCATCAAACCACACTCAAAATGCTATTTTCTAGTATTTTAATCACATCACCCAATTTCTTCCCCACATATCCTGTTCTATGTGCCCTGGTACATGTGTAACTTACTTTAAAAGTAATTAAAATGACAGCATTTATAAAATATATAAAATAGAGATGGCTGGTTTAATCACAAAAGGGTTGACTGCAAAGTTCTCTCAAGTACTTATCTTTCCTGACAGATTTATCTGTTTGTTCAAAGATCAGTAATGACTTGAGTCTGTCAGGCAGCCTCTGGGTCAGGCTGCTCAGGTGTGAATCCCGGCTCCGCCCCTCACCAGCATGTGACTTAACCTCTCGGGGTTAATGACAGCATCTGCCTCACTGGATTGTGAAGACAAAATGAGTTAAAATACATAAAGCGCTAAGAACAATGCCTGGACGTGACGCGTACAACTACCAATACTTGCACTGTCATCACCACCATCACCTGCATTACAAGGCCCTCCGGGATCAGGGCTCTATGTGCCAGTTACGAGTCCACTGCCTCTCAGCTCCAAATCTATGCCTCACTGCCTGCTTTGCAAACGTTTAGCTGGGCCCTTTAAAAAATTCTCCTTTGTCGGTAGAGGGGGCGGGGGAGGCTTTCTAAGAGGAGGCAGTTTCCTTCCTTGTTCCAGTGTGCTCTCAGCAGGCTCCTAAGGGGATGGCTTCCCTAGACCCTGGCCCCCAGAGCACACACAGCTGCTGCAGTGCCCAGGTCCCGGAGCAGCTGCGGTTCCCCAATTCCCAGCTCTTGCAAGTGGGGCTGGTTTCCCCAGTGCTCGGCTTCCGTGGCTTCTGCTGAACCAGGATGCCTCACACACAGCTTCCCCAGCATCTGGCTCCTGCTGTGTGGACGGCTTCTCCTGCACAAGCCTCTGCAGGACGCACAGCTGCTCCAGCACCTGCATGTCAGCTGCTCCCAGGAGCCAAGTTTCCCTGCAAACTCCTTCAAGCTCTTCGTTAGCAGACTGCCTCTGGTGAGACAGCTCCCCGTGAACAGTCTTCTTTGGAACCCTGGAAGGTGGGTCCCAGAAAGTTCTAGGTAGTCGCCTGCCGGCAGGTGCGCTGCTGCGGGACTCAGCACTCCAGACAGCATCACCATGCCCTCTTTAAGGAGGTCTGCATCTTAGCCTGGGGGCAGGGGGTTCCCGATCTTAGCCCTGTGGGTGGTGGCTAAGTTCTCTTTACTTCTTCCTGGTGGATCCTCCATTACTCCAATCCTTTGTTGTAATGAATAATTCTTTGTATTATGCTCTCTGTGTTCAAGTTACTTGCTTGGGTTCTGTCTCCTGATTAGACCTTGACTGAAACACTCTCCGCCCTCATCTCCTTGCCCTTATTGGGAACCATCTGGTACCCTCAGCCTTCTTTTCGTTTCATGCTCTCCAAGTGGGTTCTTGTCTTAAGATACTTTTTTTTCATTTTCCAGAACGTCCTGAAACGCCCCCAAGCCTTCACATGGCTGGTTCCTGTGAGTCACTTTCCAGAGTTTGCAACCTGCAGTTTTCCAACCCAGGCCCTACAAACCTCAGTCACCATCCAGCACATGGGCCTGTTTCACTTTCTTCACAGCACTTATCGCTGCATGAATTCTCTTATTCTTTCTTGGCCTCCTTCCCTAATTAAATGCAAGTTCTGTGAGAGCAAAGACCGTGTTTGTATTGTTTACTACTAGAGCCTCAGGGAACAGTTGTCAGATATGAAAGCACTTGATAGAGAGTTGTATTAAAAAGATGAGAAGGAAGAATAAGAAAGGTTTACAAAAAAAAAGGAGGAATCTGGTTCCCAGCCATTTAATGCTCTTGATCTAATGAATTGCTTCCATTACCCATTCTCCCAGTCAACTGCTGCCTCAAATCCTGGAAGCACCACTGTCTGTTACTTCCCACAATCATAGATTATTTTCTTTAAATTTGCCCTTCCTTCTACTCTCTCTTCTCCTGTAGTTTCATCATTCTCCATACAGCAGTCCTGTCTCTATGAACTCAGGACTTTATTAGCTGAATCGCCTCCTTGCTGGCCCTAGCAGGCTCTAAGAGACTCATCTGACCCAAATCACAGTCTTTCTCATTATTCATATATTAAATCTAATATGACACACTATGCATGTACCTCGTATAAAAAATTTTCTTTGGAAAAGAAACAGAAGTGAGAATTTTTCACAAAGGTTTTTGTTCTGTTTAAAGGTCCTCCTCCTGTCTATTTTCATCCTGTGTATGTTTTGTATTTTCCTTCTTTTGAAAGTGTTAAGAAAAAAGACTTTCTTTGGGAAGAGCTACATCTTTCCGCACACTTCCACCCCTGGAAACAAAGACCTGAGGAAAGAACACAGGTGCCTGTTAGGTAAATGGTGTCAGTCCCATCAGTTCAATAATTCAAGGCTCTTGAGCAGAGAGAAATTAATTTTTAAATTTGCCATATAACAAAAAAAAAGTGGAAAACTACAAAATGCCCTTCAATGAAATATGGTTAAGCAAATTGTAATAGGTGTACTTATTGAATGTTAATTACTATTAAAACCGTGGTTATAATTGTCATGTAGTAACATAGAAAAATATTTTTGACAGACCACCTGGTTGAAAAAAACAAAACAAAATGGTATTTCCAGAATCAGTACATGCAATTAATTATAACTGTTGTTGAGTCTTGGGAGATGTTGGGGGTGGTATAAGCTAAGTATGAGGAAGAAAATAAAAATGTCAGCACAGAATGGGTGCTGACAAACAGAGCTCAGCAACGTTGAAATCTAAAGAGGATTCTGGCTCCCAGCTCTTTAGGAATTGACCCCTTTCTGATTAAATGGACTGCTGGGTTTACACTACAGTATGTGGGTTCTATTTCCTATTCTCAGGAAGTTGTACATTCACAAGTCATCTTGGCAGGTGTAGAACAGCATGTGTAGTACTGCACCTTTTGTCTAAGAGAGGATATAAATATATATGGCTATGTCATTAAAAAGCAGTGGAAGGATAAAGCAAAATTGAATTAAAATGGTTTCCTGTAGGAGAAAGTCAGGAAAAGGCTGAAGAGAGGGAAAGACAGCTATACTTTTCTGATTGCACCTTGTTTTGTACATTTAACTTTGAACCATAAAGTTTGTGTTATATATTTGTTTGTGTTGCTAAAAGAAGCAACCACTAAAATAAAAGGCAAAATAATAGAGGCTTGCCTACTGTGCATTGAGCTAACTATGCATTGAGTTGATGGTTGAACAACACCAAGGGGAATTAATTAAAGGGACTTTAAACCTCTGTAATTTAACTGTGCATCCCTGGTGGGATATATCCTAAGAACAAAAAGAACGGCAAAGAAATCTTAGGTTGTTTTCAGTTATCATATTATTAATAAAAATGTCAGTATTATTATTCTGAAACCATACATAAAATGGATGTACCAAATATAATATAATATATATACACATGTATATATAGTCAGATATACTACATACATGTAATCAAATATACCTCATAATAGAGATAGATAAATATATAGATAGGTATAGAATTCTTTTAATGATATAAGGAATAAAATTTTTCAGCATAAGAGAAAAGAAATACCAGTATAAAATCAAAGAAGTAAAACTATGTAACCCTAAACGTGAACTGGAAATAACAGTGTGAATCTGTGATATAATTTGTCTGAAAAAAAATCCTAGCTCTGTCGACTGAAAAGTTCAAAAATAATGATAATCCAGTAGCTGTGGGCACCCCCAGGGTCCAGTCTGTGGTCTCTAAGTATCATTTCCTACTAAAATAATAAGAGCTCCTTGCAGAAAATGCTGATTCTAGATCTGGGCCATGAAATGTGCAAGATGAGCCTGAAATAGCTTGTTCCATCAGAAAACAAGGAAGCATTTAGGTTGATGTTAAAAGATTCAGGGGCCAATTTGAACGGGATCTCCGCCAAAGATGGGAAAATTTGAAAAAGAACACTTTCTGCAAAGAATTGAAACATAACAAATATGTTAAAAATCCATGACTTCATAATGCTACATTCACACACACACACACACACACACACACACACACACACACACACACTCTTTTTGTTCACCTTTAGAGGATTCTAGAAAACCAATTATTATTCTGAAACAGGTGCATAAAGAGAAAGAATCAAACATTTCTTTCTTTTGTAAGTCATAACTCAGGACAATTAAACAGATGTTGAAGGAAATTTTGTTTTTAAACTTTGAGACATTTACTTACTTTCTCACATCACCAATCATGGATTATTATGAGTGAAACTGAGTGTCTGTATCTTTCATCTCTTCAGGAAGGCAGCACTACTGAGTGCCTATGACATCCTATGAAGAATTTTAATCTTTGGTCATAGCATTAAGAGCTCCCAGTTTCACAAACCCACAGACCCTCTTTGAAATAACCTGAAGAAATTTCTTTTCTTATAGAAGAATTTTATGTAAAAAAAAGATGACTGTGATGGAATTAGAATATTAGTATTTCACAATCCACTAATGAAATAATAAGTCTAGTCAATAATCACCAATTTAGGTATAAAAAGCTGATGGAAAATCTGATACAAAGAGGGCAGGGCTCCCAGTCTTGAACCCAACAACCAATCTCAACACCACAGGAGAGAAAGAACAGATAATATTGGCTTCCTTATGTAGAAAGTAACAACGCTATCAGTGAAGCACTGTGACAATAAAATCAGACCTCAGTGTAATCAAATCTATAGATCTAACTACCAGTTTATAGGAAATACATGGGAAAAAGAAACATGTTGACCACAAGGACACAAGTAGCCAAACTCTGTAGGACAAAAATATTGGTTAATTTAACAACAAGAAAATGAAGTAAAACGAGTAGGAACCTGTAGGTTAAAGAGCCCTGACACATTTCTTGATGTGAATAAGACACCTGTCAACATAAAATTATGAGACAATTTGGGAAAATTGGATATCTGATGATATTAAGAAAGTCATGTTAATATTTTTAGGTGTGATAATGGTATTACGGTTAATTTTTTCTAAGTCTTTATCTTTTTGAAGATATGTGTTGACATATTCATGGGTTAAATAAAATGAGATTCACTTCAAAATATTCCTGTGGGGGGCAGGGTGGATGTGGTAGGCTGAATAATGGCTCCCCAAAGATGTCCACGTCCTAATCTTCAGGACCCGTGAATGTTACCTTATATGGCAAAGGGGACTTTACAGATATAATTAAGTTAAGGATTTGGGGATGGGGAGATTACCCTGGATTTTCTGGTCAGCCCAATGACATCATCCAATGGTCCTTGTGAGAGGGAGGGAGAAGGGTCAGAATCAGAGGAGAAGGTGATGCAGAAGCAGAGACTGGAGTGATGTGCTCTGAAGATGGAGAAAGAGGCCACGAGCCAAGGATTCCAGCTGGCCAGTAGCAGCTGAAGAAGGTAATGAACCAGATCCTGCCCTGGAGCCTCCAGCAGGAAGCAGCCCTGCCAACACCTTGACTGTAGCCCAGTGAGACTCACATCAGACTCCTGGACTCCAGGACAGTAGATTTGTGTTGTTCCAAGTTGTTCACGGCTGTTTCAGCAGTGATAGGAGACTAGTACAGTGAGAAAGTGGAGGGGAGTACGGCTGAAATCAGTTCAGCCATGTACTGAAAATTGTGGAACTGGTGAGAAGTGCACATGGGGGTTCGTTATAAGTTCTCTAGTTTTGCACGTGTTTGAAAAATTCCACAATATTATTATTATTAAATAATATTAATTATTAAATTAATAATATTAATTAATTTATAAATTATTAAATATTATTATTATTCCACAATAATTTGGATTTTTAAAAATAACGTCTTACTAAGGGAACCGAAATCAAAAAGTTCATTCTTAAGACACAGTTTTCAAGTTTCATACCTCTGTCCCATACCCAACTCCAGAACGCTGTGGTAACATCAGTCTTGGAGAACGAGGTGCTGAGGGAGTTTGAGACAGACAGATTACACACCTACAGAGTAGTCCCTGGGGCACCTGAGGGAAGGTGCCTGATCTCTGCCAGCCTCAGCCCCCTTATATATTCAGATAATAACAGAGCCTGAAGCTCACTGAGTGGTTGGGAGGCTTCAGTGAAATAATCCATTTAAAGTGTTTTGTGGATTACCTGCATACAGTATCTCTGAATAAGGGTCAGCTATTGATATATATCATCATTGCATGTCATTCCTACAAACATTTGAAGAATGTCTCCAGTCAGTCTCAATCCTAATTATCACAATCCTCTAAAATGTACCTGTGAGAAAAGACACATGCACCCCAATATTCATTGCAGCACTATTAACAATAGCCAAGACATGGAAGCAACCTAAATGTCCGTCGACAGAGGAATGGATAAAGAAGTTGCGGTATACATACACAATGGAATATTACTCAGCCATAAAAAAGAATGAAATAATGCCATTTGCAGCAACATGGATGGACCTAGAGATGATCATACTAAGCGAAGTAAATCAGAAAGAGAAAGACAAATATCATACGATATCAGTTATATGTGGGATCTAAAATATGACACAAACGAACGTATCTATGAAACAGAAACAGACTCACAGACATAGAGAACAGATATGTGGTTGCCAAGGGGGAGGCAAGACTGGGGGAGGGAAGGATTGGGGAGCTTGGGATTAGCAGATGCAAACTATTATATATAAGACGGATAAACAGCTAGGTCCTACTGTAGAGCACGGGGAACTATATTCAATAACCTGTGATAAATACCATAATGGAAAAGAATATGAAAAAAGAATATATATATGTATAACTGAGTCACTTTGCTGTACAGCAGAAATTAACACAACATTGTAAATCACCTATACTTTAATAAAATTTAAAAAACGAAAAAGAAGCACCCCTAAAAGGCCCTGTTGGGTGATGAATGAGAGCTACAAAGTTATCTTTTGAGGCTTAGCATATAATGCAATCACAGAAAATTCTTCCAGCTCAAGAAATGGCATCTCAACATTAGCAGCCACAGAAGGAAAAAACCGCTTTCCTCCCTGAGGTGTGTGTGATCAAGGATTTAGAACCCACCCTGGGGTGAGCTCCCTGACAGAAGGGGACACAGCACAGCACAGAGAGCGTCTGCAGCTCATCGCTTGCTGCTTTGCAGCTAATGTTTGCACAGCTGTTGTATGACTCAGGGTGGCTGGGAGGGAGGGATGCGGGGTCGGGGGGGGGCGGTAAGGAGGAGAAAAGGAGCAAAAATGAGTCACAGACAATGTTGTGTGTAATATTTCATCTAACCCACATTTGCCAAGGCTGCTGCAAACCTGTCATCTCATTTTACGCGAGCTAAAGGCACTGAGCAGAGTCTTAAAAATGACTGCACACTGAAAGTGAGCATCGGAGAAATTCCAGGAGGAGCTCTACTTCTATTAATCATGCGTCTGAAGCTAACAGGTTCATCCCATGTTAGCAAATCAAACTATCACACAGTCTTGACAATGCTTCCTTGAATCGTTAAAAGTCTTCTCATTTTAATTAATGACAAATTGGATATCTACCTGCTGGGGTTTCCATTGATACAGCAATTAATTTTTCTTTAAGATTTCTCAACTCCCTGCCAAAATGCATCGAAAACACTCAAGCTATATGGTTTCTCTTGAGCTTGTAAAAGTCATCTTAGTTTGGACATTCCGTATTGATTAGTCGTAATCGCCTTTTAAGAATGTAACAGGCCTACTGTGAAGCACACTGGCATCTCTGGGGGACAAGGGCACACGGGCCCCCAGAGCACAGTGGACAGAACATCCACCTGACTGCCTCCCCAAGTTCAGGTTTACATAGTAACTGCAGTGGAACGGCTTTCCACCACCTAAACCAAATGGAGTAAAGAAAGAGGAATCACTGGCCATCTTGCCAAGCCTCAGGCCTCCTTAAATATTGGTTGATTTCTTAATTGATCTCAGTGGGGAGAATGATCGTATCATTGCTTTAAAACACACACTTTGGGATGAACTGGACAAACCACAGGGGAGTCTGTTAGCAGAGCCTTCTGTTTTAATAGTCAATCTCGGGCTTCCCCGGTGGCGCAGTGGTTGGGAGTCCGCCTGCCGATGCGGACGTGGGTTCGTGCCCCGGTCCGGGAAGATCCCACATGCCGCGGAGCGGCTGGGCCCGTGAGCCATGGCCGCTGAGCCTGCGCGTCCGGAGCCTGTGCTCCGCAACGGGAGAGGCCACAGCAGTGAGAGGCCCACGTACCGCAAAAAAAAAAAAAAAAAAAAAAAAAAGTCAATCTCCTATTTGCTATTAGACAAAATCACGGCCATCTTTTTTATTTTTCAGGCCATCTTTTCAGAACAGCCTCACGTCCGATGAAGGGTTGAAATATCAGTGACAGAAAATGATGCCAGAGGACCAAGACCTTTGGTACACACTTTTAGTTCTGATGCTGCAGTCAAAAATCTGTCTTCTCCCATACAGATGGCCAACAGGTACATAAAGAGATGCTCAATATCACTAATTATTGGAGAAATGCAAATCAAAACTGCAGTGAGGTGTCACCTCACGCTGGCCAGAAAGTCTACAAATAATAAATGCTAGAGAGGGTGTGGAGAAAAGGGAGCCCTCCTACACTGTTGGTGGGAATGTAAACTGATACAGCCACTATGGAGAACAGTATGGAGGTTGCTTACTAGAGTTACCATATGACCCAGCAATCCCACTCCTGGGCATATATCTGGACAAAATTATAATTCAAAAAGATACATGCACCCCTATGTTCATTGCAGCACTATTTACAATAGCCAAGACATCGAAGCAACCTAAATGTCCATCGACAGATGAATGGATAAAGAAGATGTGGTACGGATATGAGATAGAATCCTACTCAGCCATAAAAAAGAATGAAATAATGCCATTTGCAGCAACATGGATGGACCTAGAGATGATCATATTAAGTGAAGTAGGTCAGACAAAGAAAAATATCATATGATATCACTTATATGTGGAATCTTAAAAAAAAGGATACAAATGAACTTATTTACAAAACAGAAATAGACTAACAGACAGAAAACAAACATATAGTTACCAAAGGGGAAAGTGGGGGAGGGATAAATCAGGAATTTGGGATTAACAGATACACACTACTATAAATAAAATAGATAATCAACAAGGACCTACTGTATAGCACAGGGAACTATAGTCAATATCTTGTAATAATCTATAATGGAAAAGAATCTGAAAATGAATATATATATTAATATATATAGCCATATATATACATAACTAAATCAATTTGCTATACACTTGAAACTAACGCATTGTAAATCAACTATGTTTCAATTTTTAAATAAATAAATACTTTAAATTTAATTTTTTTCTAAAAAATCTGTCTTCTCCTGTGCCAACCACATGGCTCATGCTACCTGCATCCTTCCCATCACACGTCGGGAAGAAGGGCTCTCCCCTCTCTGCAGCCCCTCACCAGACAAACCCAAAGGGTTTCTGACTAATTTTCCTCTTCTTTCCTTCTGCCACCCTCTTCTCTAAAGCAACATTTTTACTCTCTCAAAGGAAAATATCAGAGGGAGAGAAGCAAATATATTGGAGCTACTTTCTCCCCAAAATGCTCTCTCTCTCTGAGCTCCATTGACGGTCAAGATGAAGGGCTTTGGGCTCCCCTGGTGGCGCAGTGGTTGAGAGTCCGCCTGCCGATGCAGGGGACAACGCGTTCATGCCCTGGTCTGGGAAGATCCCACATGCCGCGGAGAGGCTGGGCCCGTGAGCCACGGCCGCTGAGCCTGCGCGTCCGGAGCCTGTGCTCTGCAGCGGGAGAGGCCACAACAGTGAGAGAGGCCCGTGGACCGCAAAAAAAAAAAAAAAAAAAAAAAAGATGAAGGGCTTTGAAGCTCCGTGAATTGCAGAAGAGATGATAAATTCCTCCCAGCACCTGAGCTCTGGAGCCTGGCACCCATAACTTTCTTGCTCTCAAACCCCCCCAAACCAGCCAGGATGCTTCTAAAGTCAGTAGAGTGTTGGAAGGATCCTAGCCCTTTGGTCACAGAAACCGTGGAAGGCTCTAACCCTCAGCCATTAACAAGAACTCAATTTCCTCACCTCTCTCCCCTTCCAGCCTCTGCAGGAGGTGCTAACAGCTGGCCAAAGGGCAAGCAGAGGAAAAAGCTAAGCATTTAAATAATCAACCAGGTTTTGCAGCCCTTCAGTGGAGGCTATAAGCTCCAAGCAAACATCTCTTCTCTCCCCATACTTTCACCAGGAGGATAAGAGATTCTCTTCTGGTTTTATAAAGTAAGGATTTTTTGAAATGTAGATATTTTGATTTCATAATTTTCATGGTGCCATAGCTTCTACTAAGGTAATAACAGCTAGCATTTATTAAGTTCTTTTTGTATACGGAAACATTCTTTATCTTTGCTCTATTATTGGTCTTTTTTTTTTTTTTTTTTGCGGTACGCGGGCCTCTCACTGTTGTGGCCTCTCCCGTTGCGGAGCACAGGCTCCGGACGCGCAGGCTCAGCGGCCATGGCTCACGGGCCCAGCCACTCCACGGCATGTGGGATCTTCCCAGACCAGGGCATGAACCCGTGTGCTTTGCATCGGCAGGCGGACTCTCAACCACTGCGCCACCAGGGAAGCCCTATTGGTCTATTTTAATTGGCCACACATGAGCCAGACAATTTGACTCCAGAGCCTGAACTTTATCTAAATGTCTCTGGTTCTCCACATTCATCAGGAAAGAGATTGTTTGTTTGAGGGTTTTTTTTTTTAATGGTAAAAACTTAGGAGGAGGGAGACCCTTCATCTTAATTCCCCTGTCTAGGCCCTGCTTCTCAGCATCCCTAGAAAGGAAGAGTGGACTCCATGCCCTCTTTGTGGACCGGACGTAAAGGCCGGGTGGGATTCAGCAGGCCACAGCTCCTTTTCTTGCCCTGAAGGAAAGACTTGCCTAGTTGGGGCAGTTGCAGGGGTTCTAGAGGCAAGAGCTCGACTCTCTCTTTCTGAAAAACCTCAGTAGGCTTCTCTAAATGGACTGAAGTGTTCTGGATACTATACTCATCATTAACTGAACATTTCAGGGGAAAAAGCTATTTCTGAGTAAAAATTCATTACTAGAGTTCTTAGAGAATGAAAAGTATTGTAGTGAACTGCAGTGCAAATGCAGACCTCCAAAGTTTATTCTAAATTCTACCATTCACATAAACTTTTTCAAACATTACTTAGTTTTATATACATATCAGTCATACTTAATGTCTAGAATAGTAAACGGCTGTGGTGGTGACTCTAATCCCCATACAAATGTTACCAATACTTTCCCTACACTTGTTTTTCCTTCTTTTTTCCCTACTTTTTAAATTCATGCCATCTTCTTGTATTTTAAGTATTATTTTTCTGTAAGTATGTATTTTTATATGTTTAACCATTATTATTTTAAGTATACTGAAGGATTTTCTGTTATAAGATGAAATAAGATTAAAAATTAAATGTGAACAATCAACGGTTACATATTAAATTAATGATTATGTAGACCTTTGTAGAATTAACTGCTTTAAGATTTCTTATCAGTCTGAATTTCAAAATAGTAATGGTATTTTAGATCCTTGTTTCCCCTGGAAAATTAGATAGTATAGCCAAATTGCTTCAATATTCAAAAGCGGGCAAATCTAACACGAATATTTTCACAAAGGCTTTCGTGTATATGATGTGTAGGATCAATTTATCCAGTTTTAGAAGGAAATGTGGGCTTGCTACAAAAGATCAGCAATGGATGGAGTCACAGTATCTCCTGGGTGGAAGGACTGAGCCCTGAGTGGGCAATTGAGGTGAGAAGGCAGAACAGGGACATAAAAGGAAAATTCATGTCCCAAGACAGTGCGATCAAAGGGCAGGCGAGAAGCAGACGGGAGACAGGACAGGAGCCAGAGGACAGAGAAGTCCCTGTGGGCTATACCTCCCTCCTCAACAGAGTCTGAAAGGACAGACAGGAGTCAACCCAGTAGAGAGATGGCTTATCGGGAGGGGATGAAAAGGGGTGATGCACTTCTGGCCTCTGCATCCCAAACGTCCCCTTCTGCTAATGAGAGAGAGAGACAGAGAGACAGAGACAGAGAGACAGAGACAGAGAGAGAGACAGAGTGACAGAGACAGAGAGACAGAGAAAGACAGAGAGCCAGAAAGAGATAGACAGAAAGACAGATATAGAGACAGAGAGACAGAGTGACAGAGACAGAGAGAGATAGAGAGAGACAGAGTGACAGAGACAGAGAGACAGAGAAAGACAGAGAGCCAGAAAGAGATAGAGAGACAGAAAGACAGAGAGACAGAGAGACAGAAAGACAGATATAGAGACAGAGAGACAGAGTGACAGAGAGAGATAGAGAGACACAGAGAGCGACAGAGAGATAGAGACAGAGAGAGACAGAAAGAGATAGAGAGACAAAAAGACAGAGAGACAGAAAGACAGACAGAGAGACACACAGAGAGATAGAGAGACACAGAGAGAGACAGAGACAGAAAGACAGAGAGAGACAGAAAGACAGAGATAGAGACAGAGAGACAGAGAGAGATAGAGAGACAGAGAGACAGAAAGAGATAGAGAGACAGAAAGAGAAAGAGACAGAGAGACAGAAAGACAGACATAGAGACAGAGAGAGAGTGACAGAGACAGAGATAGAGAGAGATAGAGAGACAGGGAGACACAGAGAGACAGAGAGAGCTAGCACAAATAAAAATAGCTCCCAGCTGAGAATAGAGGTGAACGCGGGAGGGTCAAGCCAAACAGGGGAGGGAAAAGAAAGAAGCTGAGAATCTGCCTTTCTGAGATGCAGAGGAAGAAAAAACGGGGCTGAGGCTGTGAAGATGGGGTGAGTGAAGCCCTGGGCTCCCAGAGAAGCAGTGGTGTCTGGGGAGGTACTAACGTGTCTGACTCGTGCCTTCTAAGAGGAAGAAGGGACGCCTGGGTCAGCAGCAAAACAATACAATAAAAGTGCAAAAAACACAAGCAGGTGTCTGCCCACGCCTGGTCACTTATCTCCTGGCTGTCATTTCTTATAGTCACTTCCCCCGGCAGCTTTCGAAATAAGGTCAATGTGGGTCGAAAATGGATTGTTTCAAGGTGCACCGAAACGTCGGAATTGCTTTGCAGAATTCAGAATAAGGAACGTTCTATATGGGTTCCTAAAGAATTCTAGGCATGGTTAAACTCCTGTTGGGAAGCTGGTGAGCAGCCCCCAGCCTGCTGGGAAGCACAGCTCGGCCAAGTTTGGAATGTACTCCTGGGAGCAGCAGCCTCCCAGGCTTTCAGCTATGATGCTTTTAAGGGGCACACACCTGAACAAGGCTCGTGATTTCTGGCCTGAAGTTACCAATAGCTCCACACTGTAAATGCCCACCCCACCCCCCGCCTTTTGTAACTCTGCCCGTTCCTTCTTCATGTCTCTGCCTCTTTCATCTTCTTTGTGTATGAGTGCCAACTCTTCTGTTAACCAATTAACTCCTTTTGTTCCTTTGTGGACGTGAAGACAAAGACGGCTGCTGCCTAGGCTGGTCACACGCTGAATGTGACATCTGATTCAGTAATCGGAAAATAAGCGAGTGTTGACGTCAGCACTGTCTCATCAGTGAGAAAATTACAACCATGCACTCTGATTTTTGTTTCACAAATTGTATGCACGTACTACTATACACATATAAAACAGGTTCAAGGACAAACCTTACATGAGTGAAATGAAAAAGTAAAACAGAAATTCTAAAATGTTCTTCCCACACCCTAGTGGACCATCCCGTAGGCAGCTGCCTTGGAAACAAGTGTTCCAGGGACCCCGTCTTCAGCCCTAAATTCCCATCTTCCTGAGATCGTGGGCATTTGGTCATCAGCACTTGCTTTTAATCGTGACTGACCGGCTCCAGGAGCCTTGGGTGAGGGGACAGACCTTGACCTCTGAGGCACACTGTGGGTAGCACCGCTCCCACTCTAGACGGCACGTCCTCTGGGCAGAGAAACGGTGCCTTCGTCTCTTGATGTCGTCCATATGGTACACACTGTGCCGACTTAAGAGAGAAGGTCAGGACAGCATTGCCCAACAAGTACCCTCAACTCCAGGAAGCTGGGTGCCTCTCAGGCCTCGCTGGCTCCTGGGCTGAAGGCAAAGCCGTCCAGACAGACCAGCGGGGAAGGTGATGGTGCCCAGGCAGCAGCCACCACGGCCCTGCCTCCCTGCTTACACCCCGCTGGCCACTGAGCAGTGAGTGCCCTGAGCTACCATTTTCTGGAAGGCTGTCCATATTGAAACTGTAAGATAATGAGAAACTAAACATTAATTTAAAACCAAAAAAAAAAAAAGAACCAAATCACCTTTAGAAAAATATATGTCTCTAAGTAAATTTCAGGGAAGACCAATGAGTTTTTAATAGTTCCCTCTAAAGCTAAGAAGACCTCTGAGAAAGTCTCTATTTCTACAGTCAAAACAGACTTTAATGATTTTTCTATTTTCTTTTCTGATTATGCAAGTATGATGCACATTCCAAAAAAAAAAAAACCCCAAAAACAACACTCACTTGAGAAATACAGAAGAGCACAAAGAAACAAAAATCACCTATAATCCACTAAACTGTGCCTATAGTTTGTGGCAGTTTTTATGTTTAACCTTAGAAAAAATGCTAGAAAAAAAGAGAGAAATTTTCCCATCAGTCATGGACACAAGAGACTCTGTGAGTTTAAATGGAGCCTTAGGGTGGAGGGCTTGGCACCCATGAGCCAGAGACGTGAGCTGGCCATTAGACAGTAATAAATTTCTCCTGTACAGTGGTTAGATACAAGATATAACATAGGATCAGTAAAAAATGTAACCCATCTACAAGACTTTTGAATATTCCTTTTGCCTCTTTGAGAAAAATGGCTACCAGAGAATACGAATACTTGAAAAAATAAATACCACATCTTCTATATACAATGGAATATTACTCAGCCATAAAAAAGAATGAAATTCTGCCATTTGCAAAATGTATAGACCTGGAGGGTATTATGCTTAGTGATATAAGTCAGACAGAGAAAGACAAATACCGTATGTTTTCACTTTTATGTGGAATGTAAAAAATAAAACAAATGAACAAATATAACCAAAAAATAATAATAATTGAAAAAACAGAAATTCAAGCAAGGTTCAGCTGTAAGGAAAAACGAGCAAGGCCAAAATATCATGCTTAAGTACTACCTCCGGAAACAATAAACCTCGGGAATAAGAAGAAGTGGAGAAAGCTCTTTAAGAGTAGATTTTTTCTCCCTTTTCTATTATATCCCACTAAGATTTGATGTCAAGACAAATGGATTTCTGGAGCATTACATCTTCTTAGGCTGCCTTGACTTTTTTTTTTTTTTTTTTTTGGTACGCGGGCCTCTCAGTGCCATGGACTCTCCCGTTGCGAAGCGGACGCGCAGGCTCAGCAGCCATGGCTCACGGGCCCAGCCGCTCCGCGGCACGTGGGATCCTCCCGGACCGGGGCACGAACCCGCGTCCCCTGCATCGGCAGGCGGACTCCCAACCGCTGCGCCACCAGGGAAGCCCGAGATACTTTTAAGTACATCAAATATTTGGCAGCCTTAACATTGTTTGATAGCAAATAAAATCATGGTTTAAAAAAAAACCTTGTTAACGTTTTTACGAACATTCAAACTTAGAGGGAAATTTCCTTTTTTATATAACTCAGATTATTAAAAGGCAAATCTTTGTTTACTATATACTAGAAGCCCCTATTTAATATTTGCCCACTCTTTTGTTCCGTACTGTGTAGGAGATCCTTCTGAGCTGCTGAGAGCATCAGTTACTTCTTAATTTCTAATTCATTTGACTTTTTTGATAGAGAGGGAGACACTGAACCCACCCCAGTTTGTCTCAGTACTTGAGTCTCCAGGTCTCAACAAAGATATTGTTGTCATTTAGATCTGTCTCCAAAATCATGACTGGCCAGATCCAAATCTCGCTGTGGCACTGATGATCAAGTGTGTCCTCAACAACTTTCTAAGGGGAAATAAGCATTTTATTCAGTTCTCAGCAACTCTCCTTCTAAACCCCCGTAAGGCCCAGAGATGCTCCAGAAAGTGCAAAAAAATAACAAAGAGTTTCCATCGGCATCTATCACCTTGCCCTCGCCAACATCTTGCAGTATTAATTGAGCAGTTTTTGTGTTTTAAGATGTTGATCCTCTTGAAAAGAAACATGACTGAGGCAGGATCGTGCCACCATCATGCTTCAGGCCTGCTGGGGAGGGCAGTTCTGTCCCAGGAAGGAGAGCCGGACATTAACCACACTTCCGCCGCCTCCAGGCCGGCCTCCCGCTCCAAGGCAGCAATAACCCCCCTGCACGCACCTCAGGGCGCAGCAGTTCCCAGCCTCTGTCTGCCCTTCTGCCCACGGCCCAGGGGTTACAGAACCTGCTGCCTTCTCTCCTCTCTATTTGGGTGGTTCCAGCACAGCAGTTCAAACACATCTGAGCCAGACCTCCTCACAGCTTGAAACAGCAATGGAAAAGAGCCCTCAGGAAGTAGGCTGGTGGCCAGCCACCATCCTGGTCCCCGGAGACTGTTGACGGATCCCAAGTAACGAACGTATGTGAGTCATGCATCCACATGGCTGGAGAGGTGATGGAAATGAGACCGGGCTGTCTACAGATTGGCTGCATTCATTCAATCATTCATTCAGCAAATATTGTTTGTCACCTACACTGTTCAGACCTATCAAATCACTGAGGATGCATCCTGAACAAGACAGACATGATCTTCCAACACCTGACATGAAGCACTTTGAAAGCAAGAAGAATAGTTCACTGCAAGCACATGACTCAGTCCTGGGGAGTCATGGAAGGCTTCAAAGAGAAGACGTCTAAAATTTGAAGGATGCACGAGGCTTAGACACATGGAGGGCTGGTCAGAGCTGAGCTGGGAGAGGCCCCCAGGGGCACATGCCAAGGGAGAGGTGAGAGCCCGCACATCCATGCACGGGCCAGCGTGCCGTGGGGAAGGACACTGGCCCGTCTCAGGCCGTAGCATCAGACCTACTGAAGATTACTCCAGATCGCTAAATATTGGGTTGCACTGTGAGAGAGTACCATTTTTCTAGGTCGAAATGGTCTGATATCAGTAATTTCACATGGTTCAACCTAATACTTCCCAGAACAATACTCCCTTGACCATTTTCCCTTCTAAATGAGTTTCTCTCTAGAAAAAAAGAAAACCACAGTGGCATTGAGAAACATATGAGAATCAGTGGGACTGGAGTAGGGCGGTGACGGGTGGTGATGGTTGATTCCGAAGGACCCACAGAGGCCACGTGGAAGAACACATGAGTTGCAGTGGGACATTTAGGCTTTATCCTTCGGATGGTGGGGATACACGACGACCAGATGTGCATTTCAAGATGCTCACTCGAGATCACCTGGAGAATGGAATGGAAAGGGCAACACTGGACACAGAAAAATGTAAGAAGCAGCCCTCACGGTCATTCAGTGAGAGAAGACAGACCCACCCTAGCGTGGTGAATGCAGGTGGGCTGGAGGATGCTTCTTATAGGGGCCTAAGTGGCAGGACTCCAGACGGACTCCGAGGGGGAGATGAGGAAAAGGGCAGTGAACGTGAGTCCTGGTACCACACAGGCGCCAGGTGGGAGGATCTCAACAGGTAGGGGAGGGGCCATTCCCTGGACTGCATACACAGCACAGCGAGCTGGCTTGGAGGGAAAAGGATGAGTTCTGGGCATGACTGGTCAGCCAGTCCTGACGATCAGGACAGCAAACACCAGAAGCAGCGGGAGGTGACGGGAACAAAGGTTTGCTGACAGCTGACTAGGACAGTGCTTTATATACAGTGCATAATGAAAGGCACACATCTGGAAGGTAGGTACCCACCCTTCTGTTTTTACAGATAAAGAAATTGAAGGTGAATGCTTACCTGAGCTTAGGTAGCTGGTAAGTGATAGAGCTGCTATTTCAAGGGGCACTTCTCTACCTACACCCACGTCTTACAGCTCCAACCTGCCACCCACTCACCTAACAGAACGCAGGGCGTGTGGGATGCTTACGGCTAAAAAAACAGTAAGCAGAGTTAAGATCAAGAGGGATATGCAGAAACCTGCCCCGGCAGAACACACGGTAGAGGAGGACACCAGACTCAGGGCAGCGCACCTGACCCAGCTGAGTGCCCTACTTTCTACGGAGGAGTGACATTTCCTTAGAGGATGCCTCTTACCTGCAAGCCCTCTCGCCCCCTACCTGCTACAGACCACCTTCGTTGAGGTTCCTCCCCACATCTAGGGCACAGGGGTCGGGGCAATACCAGTCAGTGGTTGGAAGAACTTGCTTTCCAAGCATTAGAATCAACCCTGCAGCACCTCACTTGCCCTGTAGAGCAGAGCTCAGCTAGGCAGCCCCCCTTAACACCTCTTAAGGGAGAAGCAGTATTTTAGCCAATGGCATTATCCTGGCAGACAAAGGTTTAAGGCCTAGCCTGTTGAAAGAGTTATTTAACAATTTCCAAGATAGTAGCAAAACATTTTCCATAGAGCTAAATGAGTCCCAGGGAGGAAAGCACATATTACATTTTCCTACTTGTTTCCTTAATTAGGAACAGACCCCAGTGGCTCTGGGATTTATTTTCATGAGTACACGACCACAAAAACCAGAAACATCTTGACACGATGCAGCATCCCTAATGTTTCTCAAATCTGAATTCCTAATTGGGTTTTTTTAAAAAAAGGCACAAGAATTTTTCACACTTGTTTTGATTCAGGATTCAAAACAGAATCTAAGATGTGCATTTTTATATTGTTCTAAAACATAGAAAAGCTGGGTCAAAATCCATAACATCCACTTCAGACATTTCAAAGAAGAGAAAGACAGACCAAGGCATGAATTCTGAATTTAACATACCAAGGAAGATTCTTCTTCTTCTTCTCAAGAAACATGAAAACAATCTTGTGATCGCCCCGGACATTCCTCAACATCTTAATCTACTTACTTTTCATAAAAAGAGAAAAGCTCTGGGAGATGTTTGTATGGCACCTGCTTCTTCTGCAGGTGCAGAAGGATTTTTGCCATACAAAAATCCTGTAAAACAGGATTCAAAGGACCCCTTTTTGTGTGTTTTTCTTTGTTAATTTATTGCAGAAATTGGCTAGCCTTTTACTTTGCTTTCACCAAATTCTGTTATCATAAAGAATCCAGACGTGCCATGGAGTCTGTAATGAAGAAGGTACTATCCCTACCTGTGCAGTTTATCCTCAAGCATTTCCATGTACTTCATAGTATTCACCTTCACACTGGTTTCTGCAAAACAAAAATCCAAAATTAATGCAAATGGAGTCAGAGATTGAACAAAACCCGGAACTGCTCAACTAAAAGCCAAAACCCAAAGGATCACAGTTGAGCCGCTAGTAATGATAACATCCTATGATTGGAAAACACTCGAATCCATTGGACGGCTTGCCTGGAGGGATGCTTTGGAAGGGGTCTGAGGCCTCCAGGCACTGCCGGAGTCGGAGCCGGAGCCGGGGATTGAGGGTACGATGCCTTTCACTACGAGCTTTCAAAGGCAGCTTATCCGGTGTCTGGCATGGATTCCGTTGTGTTCTGCGCCCCTCACCTTTTCCACCTGGTAGCCAAAGGCTTGGCTGTAGAGTTTGGGAAAGAGTGAGAGACAGAAGAACACCCCATCCTGTGGTTTAACCAGAGAACCTCACCAATGGTACCTGAGGATTACAGACCCTTCCGTTGAAAAACAAACAGGAACCTGATCCAGCCAGTGAGCTGACATCAACTGCTCAGCTCCCAAAGCTGTGAGATCAGCTTCTACTAGAGGTAAACTCAGCGCCTCATAACCACCAAACACTGAAGGAATAGATGATCTTATGGCCCAATGGGTCAAAGAGGCACTTTGCTAACGTAAAAGAGATTTGGTACCTTTGGAGCAAGCTCTGACACCCTCCGTTTCCTCCTCCTCTGAGGGGTGAAAGTGCCTTGGTCTCCAGGTGATCCCCGAACGAGATGTGACTAGCGGCCCCAGAAGAGCGGCCGGCAGAGATGTCTCCGGAGGATGGTGGCGGTAACCTACTGATGTCGTTCCCTTTCTGTCCTCACTGGTATTACGGCCACTGTGATACTTACCATTATTTTTATTCCAACCTCTTCATTCTCAAAGGTAATTTGTGCCGAAGGGCTCACGAACACTCAAAAAGTTGGGGTACCAACCAAATATTCCCAGGAACTAGTACTTCATTGATCCCATTCTGGGAAACACTGCTCTAAGAATATAAAAGCCAAATTGATGACCTTTCCGATGGGGGAAAACACACCTTATCAATGAATCAGTAAGACTATTATTAAAAGGCTACGGTTAAACTGATGATTCTGCTTCAGTTGGAGTCACATGAAGTTATTTAATAAGGCATTGCAGTTAATTTTTAAGAATAATTAAGCTACTCTTAATCCATACTCTCAGACCACTCTGTTTTGTTTTCATCAGAACATTTACCACTACCTGTTTTTTTTTTGTTTGTTTATATGCTTGTTATTGTCTATTTATTCCCACTACAAGGTAAGCTCCGTAAGAATTGGGATCCTATCTTACTCAGTGCTGTATCTCCAGTACTTTGAATAGCATTTGTTTGTACTAGTTTCTCAACAAATGTTGATAGAATACTTGAATAAATCTAGTACTTTTCTCTTTGTTAAAAAGAAAAAAAGAAAGAAAAGAAAAGCAACCAAATATTGAGATGGAAATGACAACAAAAGTTCTGGTTAATTCGTTGATGATAGTTAAAACAGAGATACATCCAGTGAAAGGAACTGTTTAAGTTGATCTCTTACTGATTTGTGCTTGCCTAAGCTACAAGTTAAGGTGTGCTAAGTTTTTTTCTCGAAATAAATCAGTTAAGTATGTGTTGTCAGTTCCTACTATGAGTCAGGTCGTGTGCCAGCATGGGGATTAGTCATGGGGATGTGGTTCTTCAGGGCAGAGATCTCACTGGCTCACCTGGAATAAGTACTGCAAATTCAGAATATCCCAACCAGACATGCTCTGTTTCACATCCTATATGCATTTATGTGACTCACACTGTTCTCAGCCCTGGGTATAAACCAGTGAGCAGGACCAATAAAGATTCCTGCCTATGCAGTGCTTCGTTCTGGAGGGGAAGGTAATAAAGAGGAGAGATAAAGTTCCATAGGCTACTAGGGGGGTGATAAGTATTATAAATCAAGAGAAGGGGATCAGAGTGGGACTGCAGAGTGGTCCGGGTAGGCTTCGTTGAGAAGGTGACATTGCGTAAAAGCATGGAGATGGCGGGGAAAGCATGTAAGAAGCACGCCAGGAAGGGCAGAGACACAGAAGGGCCAGCCAGGGCAGGGGTCTGCCCTCAACAACATGGGGCCAGAGCAGAACGTTCCCTGGGGAGAAGGGATGAGGGCAGACAAACAGCTCAGGTCCAATCACGCAGGCCACTGCAGCAGACTCTATTTCCAAACATAGCCGCGGTAATACTGCTGGCCCCATACACTCTTCCAGGACTTGGCCACGGTCCATCCAACAGGGAAACCTATTTCCCTCTGCTTGAATCTGAACAGGCTAGGACTGTTCCCCCAGCTGTGTGTGGCAGGAAGGATGCTGTTTAACTTCTGAGGCCAGGGTCCAGCTCCTGCCTGGCTCCTCCTCCTGGGAACCCAGCCGCCATGCTATGAGGAAGCCCAAGCCACAAGAGAGGGCGTGCGGAGCTGTTCTGGCTCCCGGCCGCTGGGGCGAAGGGCTCAGCCTACAGCCCACATTTTTTTTTTTTTTTGGCCACAACATTTTATTCAGTTAAGCAGGCTCATGGAGCAAGAGAGAAACGCCAGCTGCAGGGGGCAGCTCCTGCAGATCCATGCCCTGCATCCCCTCAGAGAAGGATGTGGGGTCCTGGGGACAGCTCCCTCCATCCATCTGTGCCTCCATCCAGAGTCCCAGGGAGTGGCTGCCCCCGGGCAGGGAGTAGTTACTGGGAGGTAGGGTAGGAAGAGGGTGGCTGGCTCCCTGCAGCTCCCAGCAGAGTCAACCCTGCCATGGCTGCTGCTGGGCCTCCACTAGACCCTGGGCGGGGCTGTGGGCCCAGAAGCCCCAGCACGTGGCTGGGGACAGGAAGGAGCCAGTGTTGAAAGCACACGCCACCAGGAATTGCTTTTTAAAAAGTATAAAGTGTTTTGGAAAAAAAAAGGAAAAACATCTATATAAAAATTTCTTCAGGGCTTCCCTGGTGGCGCAGTGGTTGAGAATCCGCCTGCCGATGCAGGAGACACGGGTTCGTGCCCTGGTCCGGGAAGATCCCACATGCCGCGGAGCGGCTGGGCCCGTGAGCCATGGCCGCTGAGCCTGTGCGTCCGGAGCCTGTGCTCCACAACGGGAGAGGCCACAACAGTGAGAGGCCCGCATACCGAAAAAAAAAAAAAAAAAAAAAAAAAATTTCTTCACATATAAAATCCTGAAGAAGGTGCAAGGTAAGACCCAGTGCTAGGGGTGTGCTCAGATACGCAGAGTGTGTGTGTGTGTGTGTGTGTGTGTGTGTGTGTGTGTGTGTGTGTGTGTGAGTGAGCGAGCTTTCAGATGATTTGGGCCTTTCAGTCTGAGGGACCCGGACATCATGGAAGGGAGACAAGCCATCCCTGCTGCTCCCTGTCGAAACCCCTGACTCACAGAATTTGTGCACATAATAAATGGCTGTAAGTCATTAAGTTGGGGGGATAAGTAGTTCTACAGCTGTAGTAACTGGAAAGCCATCTCGGGATTTGGGGTGTTCTGAGTGAAATGGGAAAGCACTGCATAAGAATGGCAAGAAATTGGCTCGTGGCTGCTGTGTTGAGACCAGACTGTAGGAGTTGCTGAGGTGATGGGGACTGAGACCAGGGCATCAGCAGGAGGCGGCGATAAGAGGCAGATTTTAGGTACACTTTAAAAAATAGAAACAACAGGAGTTCCTGACGGATTGGATTTGCATGTGTGAAAAAGAGCCACGTCAAGAATGACTACAAGGTTTCTGTCCCGAGCAACTGAAATAAAAACAGAGTCGCCATCAACCGAGAAGGGAAGATAGCGGTGAACCCCATTTGGGGAGACAAGCAGTTCAATTGTGGATTGAAATTTGCTAAGAAAGTAGAACTCTAATGTCCCCCCCCCCACCAAAAAAAAAAAGATAAATATGTGAAGTGATGGATGTGTTAATTAACCTGATGTGGGGAAACTCTTTCACCATGTGTATCAAACATCATGATCACGTACACATTATCTCACAATGCTATTTGTCAATTATACCTCAATAAAGCTGGAGAAAATAAAAGCAATCAAAAACCTTTTAAAAAGAGTCCAATTTTGGATACGATAAATTTACGTTTATTAGACATCCAGAAGGACTGGCAAGTATAGAGTTGGATATATGAGTCTAGAGAAGGTCTGGGCTGCAGATGGGCACTCAGAAGACCCTGGCGACTGAAGCAAGGTGACGAGATGTCATCACGCAGGGAGTTAGAGTAGCTTAAGAAGCCCTTGGTGATCCCATATAACTATGATTATATCGTGATAGCACCTTTAATACAAGGGACAAAAATTCATAGTACCTCCCTTGAGGACACGACAGCCATATTCTCATGTTTAAGATAATCCAGAGGCACACCCTATGAATGATTTTGTTAAGAAATCGGACACTAAATACTTGAGTCATCTAAGCACTTGATGCTCCAGTTAGTGACCTGCTAGACCCAGACAGGAACATCTTGTCCACTGGCCCAGAGGCTGCCATCTGCAGAGGATGCTGTGTTGATTGCCTTCTCTGGATCCTGACTCATCTCCCAGGCCAGTCTTGCTCACATATTCCTGGGTTGACTCACAACCTTCCAGAGAGACCCAGACCATAGACGGGGAGTTTAGGTTTTTAACTTCCTACGAGATATGCAACTTCCTAAGAGATAGGCCCAAAGAGACACTGACTGAGAACACAGCACATCCTTTCTTCCCTTAGCACCATCCCTCCTCTTCCCTCCTCTCCCCAACATCTTAGAGCAGGGAGCCAGAGAATGGTAGTGGTGGTGAGGCAAGATTCCAAGAACCAAGGATGGTACCAAGGGAAGCTGAGTGCTAAAGGGAAAAGGAGACCAGGGGTCACCAAGCATCCTGATGTGCAAAAGGTAGGAACACTTCCCCTCCTCCCCACATGCTAAGAGAATCTGATATCCAGAATCGGGCCAAAATATCAGAATGGAGTTCATATAGTTTTAGGAATCCAGTTAAACAAGAACTGATTGATCATTAAATGCAGTAAATCTGCGAAAACATTTATGGGAGTGCATGGCACAGACACAAATCAACGTTCCAGGAATGGAATCTGGGTCCTACTTCATGCAAGACACTACGCTAGGCACTATTAAGTATAATAGAGATACGGCCTCAAGGAGCCCAGAGAGCGCTGTAGGGCCAGACGCTAACATTGATTTCTCCTGGGAGTGCATAGCAACGTTTTCCATAAGTCTTTATCATAAGTGATAATCCAAAAATATCCCTATGAGTCTAATGAAAAAAAAAAAAAAAATTACCAAGCTACCCAGCAATATCCTTTTCAGGATAAACTAGGAAGATAGGAGGATGTTAAGTAGAAGCAGGTCTAACTAGGTTTCATTGCATTAGATCCTTTGTTTGCATAATAAAAGGACAGCAGTATTTGTCATGATAATAGTACAGGGAATGAGTAACACCCAGGCAGCCTTGCCTTCAGATTGAATGAAGCAGTGGTTCCAAAGAACTTCAGCCCCACCACCCTCAATTAATAAGGCAGCATCACGAGATCGGTACAAGATGATCTCAAATTTGAAAATGGAAGCCTAAGGGACCTCATCAGTTTAGCATCAATCACAAATTTTGTCTAACATTAGCCATTTTATTGACATTTTTCTAAAATAACCTAAGTACCAAGTGCGGTCTGACCTCGTTTTATGAAAATACGTCAGCAGATTTCAAAGGTAGATTTAGACAAGACGAACACCCATTAGTGAAATCTTCCAGAAGGAAGATGTGAAAGACAGAGGAGAAATTTTAGAATTCTGAGAAACTTTTGAACATCTGAAGTATTATTCTTCCGTTTGAGTTAATGGAAGGACTTCTGTTTACCTGGGTAATTAAACCACAGGAGGAGATGGAGTAGTAAAGTAGCACTAACAAAGAGCCAGGTAGGGCAACAACATGGAAAAAATGGACTTGCAGTTGGATTGTCTTCGTAGGTGGGATGGAACAAGACTGTATGACCTTGAAATCTGTCAGAATCTGTTATAGGAGGTGCTACACAACTCAAATTTTACACTGAAGATGGAAATACCAGCCTGAACCCTTGCTGGTACCAAAGTGATCTTGACTGTCACTTGGAAACCCAAGATGCAGAAATACTTGATATCAAATTAATGACATCAATCTAGTTAACATTTTATTGAGCACTTCCTACATGTCAGGTACTGTTCAAAACATCTGCTCTAAATGCCACACAATAATAGTACCTATGAAGCAGTTATTATTATCCCCATTTTGCAGTTAGAAAAACAAAGGGGCAGTGAGGATCTTTAGCTCACACAGCTAGTGAGGACAGTCCCAGAGCTCACTGTTATAGAACACAACCTCAATTTTAAATAATAGGAGCGAGGAAATGCACACTGAATAAATGCATGTGAAATTTCAGCTGCCAGCAAAATGAAGCAGGTGTTCAAAGGCAATAAATTCAGGAGAGGCCAAAGACTGCTGTAAAAAGTCAGAGTTACAAAGAGCACTGACAATTACAAAACAGCCACCAACAAATGGAAACCTAATAGCTTGTAAACTGTGGGGAAGAATACTGCTAACATATCAGCATAAAATACATTACCATTGTGTCATATATTTATATCATATATCTGCTAACATATCAGCATAAAATACATTACCATTGTGTCATATATTTATATCATATATCTGCTAACATATCAGCATAAAATACATTACCATTGTATCATATATTTATATCATATATCTGCTAACATATCAGCATAAAATACATTACCATTGTGTCATATATTTATATCATATATCTGCTAACATATCAGCATAAAATACATTACCATTGTGTCATATATTTATATCATATATCTGCTAACATATCAGCATAAAATACATTACCATTGTGTCATATATTTATATCATATATCTGCTAACATATCAGCATAAAATACATTACCATTGTGTCATATATTTATATCATATATCTGCTAACATATCAGCATAAAATACATTACCATTGTGTCATATATTTATATCATATATCACATATATACGTGTGTACATATACGTATACGTGTGTGTGTGTGTGTGTATCTATATGTATTGTATAAGCCAAGGTGATTTCAAAGTAGTTTGCAATGAGAAAATGATTACTAATTTTCCCAGGCTTATATTCAGGTTGGGTCATTCCTCCCAATAATAAGATGTCAAATTCATGTGGTTTTACAAGATTTTTTGTTTGCCCCTATAGAGTTGTTTACAGCATTTTTCTGCCATCACTATGTGTAGTGGTCATTTACGAAGAACTCTCAAGAGAGAGATCCTGAATTAAACAGGATATAATCCTTCCTAGGCTTTAGACTTGTCAGTGCATATCTGCTAGGGTTGGAACCAAATGAACACACCATCACTAGATCAGCAATATGGACTCACGTCTCATCGGTAGGACATCATTCTGTGTGGTGCTGTTAATTCTCTCTGAGGTTGGTAAGAGATTTGCAGAGAGAAGAAGAATTATCAGATATGGGTCCTACAGAATTAATAAACACTAACAAAGAGCAGGCCTCTCTTTGAGGTTGTATCTGACTCTCATTCTTACATCTATCTAATGTTTCTGAAATGCCCACCGCATGCCAGGTTCTGCATTAGGCACTGCAGCTTCACACATGAACGTGATGCTGCCCTTAGCCTGGAGAAAACCAGGTTTGGTGACAGTCACACAAATAGATAGCTAATAAAAGCAATGCGTTTGGTCCCATGATAGAAACGTAAAGCAGCGGTCACTCTGGGAGCATCGCGGAAGGTGATCCAGCCCAGCTTGAGGGGATAAAACATGAGTCCCAGCGGAAGTGACTGAGCAGAGATCTTAAAGGATTTTCCACGCTGGCTGAAGCCGGAAGAGGCGTGCATAATCCAAAACAGCAGTTGCACATAAAATAAGATTTGCGTTTTAGAATATCAGGCATTTAATGCCGTATCATTTTACCTTCCCAATAATTTCTGAATCATTTTTCCCTAAGCTTACACGTAGATTACTCGGTGTAGCACATGATCCCACACCAAGGGAAGATGAGGTAGTTACAGGAGATGGGCAGCTCCAAATGTCCCAAAGCATGGGCTCTAAGCCTCCATCACCACTGTCACGGCCACTCTCGGAAGTGGAAGTAGAGATTAACAATGCGTCCAGATTTTCTCCTTTGGGCAAGGTGAGTGGGGCTGTCCTGTTAGGGTAACTTCAAAGGCAGAGAGCGGGAAAGCCTTTCCAGAAGTGGAGCATCCTAACATGATTCAGTTGTCCGTGAAGAAAGGAAAAGCAATTATTCCTAGCAGTGTTGATGTTTATGCTACCGCTTCCTACCGTTCTGTGCTGTGTGACGGCGTCTGGCTGCAGCTGCCCCGCGAGAAGCCCTGCCCTGTCACCCTTGAACCCAGAGTGCAACTCGGGGACTTAGCCCGGTCACTCATGTCAGTAGAAACCACGCCTGCTTAGATGGGGAGAGATCGTGGGCAGGAGGAAAGGGAGGAGAGTGAGGAAGGAAGCTCCCCGAGGTTTAAAAACATTAACTAGATCGTAAGCGCTTGCTCTACGTAACAGATATAGCCCCACTTCCAATATGACCTGCTGTGCTTGTCACCAGTTAATTGGGTATCATCTGATACAGTAATTCTCACCTTCCCTGTTCAAACCTGCCCCTACATGCAATCTCCCCGTGTCCTTGAAGCACACAGCCTATAAATCAGCACTATTCAATGACAATAAGAAAATCAAAGGGCACACGGTATGGAAAACTAGTCGGAAAAAAGCTAACACTGTCAGTTCCATGCAGCCTCCCTCCGCAGCTCCCCTCACTCACACACCCTCACCAGCCACGCGCCCCCACCGATTCCCCAGCTTTCCCTGATGACAGCAGGCCTTTGGTTTGCTTTCTTGCTTCCTAGCACGTATCCTTGAAAGAGCTGTGACCTGGAGACCCATTTACAATATTTTGTAAGTTGCTTAAAATGTCTATTTACTGGTTTTGCCTGGGAGTGTCCAGTTGAGACTATACACTCACGTTCTGTGATTCTTTCTCCTCCCTTCCCTCAAAGACACGCACACCTCACACATGCCCACATGACTTACTTCTCTTCGTTCTTTTCAAAAGGCAGACAAGGAATAGAATTGGGGACTTTATTTTTTAAAGTGGAACGCTATTTTCTTAAACAACTAGTATTAAAAACATTTTAAGCCCAAATGCACACTTGATCTTTTGTTTTTTAATTTTTATTTTATATCGGAGTACGGTTGATTTACGATGTTGTGTTAGTTTCAGGTGCACAGCAAAGTGATTTCAGTTATACTTTCTCAGATTCTTTTCCCATTTAAGTTATTACAGAATACTGGGTAGAGTTCCCTGTGCTATATGGTAGGTCCTTGTTGATTATCTATTTTATATATAGTAGTGTGTATATGCCAATCCCAAACTCCCAATCTATCCCTCCCCCTCGACCTTGATCTTCTCAAGCTAAGGAGAGTGAGCTCACACTAGCTGTCGGTGTGATGCTTTCAGTTGTGTACGTTATTAATTATGAGAATTATCTCTAACTCTCATGGTAACTCCCTAAATCCCTTCTGAGGATAAGGAGACAGGCTGAAAAAAGTTCATTCCAGGAGTAAATAAAAAATAAAGGTTCATTCGGTTTTATTCCAGAGTCTATGTGTTTTCAAATGCACAATACTGCTGCCCAATTGTTAGGGAACATAACTTATGAATTTCACTGAAGGAAATCCTCATTTCACAGAAGGAAAGAATTTACTTTTCCCTCTAAAGCAGAGGCTTTACATCCATTAAAGGCTTGAAGCTGGAATCTCTCTATCTGACACAAAACCATCCTAGTCTGACGGTCTGTCTGAGCTATTGCCCTTGGAAGAGAGATCCCGGAACGTGGGTGGGGAAACTCAGATTGTGCTCCAGGGCAAGGACCAGACCGTGTTAAGCTGATCAGATCCCCAACAACACGGCGTATCCCATGCTGAAGATGCTCTGCTGCACCGTCTTGGGACATCACTTGCGCCCAGCAGATTTTGGCAGGGTGGCGCCGGGGAGGGAGAGGGGAAGATTTTAACATCAACCCGTCTGCTTACGTGAATCACACCCACGTCCCCCTCCTCCGGCACGGGGGCTCCCTGCCCGACACCCTTCCCTCTGGGGGCTGATCATCTTCAACCCAGCCCCCCGCTAGCAGGTCCTAGCCCTCACCTGCTTCCCAGCAGCCTGCCCTCCACTGAGGGGACAGGGCTGGGAACAGCCAAGCTCCCTGCCCCGGAGTTTCCAATGCGGCACTGAGTGAAGAGGCCCTTCCCTTTGCAGGGCCCAGAACGAGGGCTGCAGCCGCCGCAGCCAGGCTTCAGTCGCAGCGGGAGGATGAAGGGGACACTCAGCGGTCAGCAGAGGAGGGGCGGAGGGGAGGGCGTCCTGACGGCTCCTGAGGCCGTCTCCACCTCCAGGAGGGTGACCTGGGCCAATACAGAGCCTCCGACTGTCCCCTCTGTCTGGAATATCCCCCTCACGTGTTTCTGCCTTTCTGTCCCCCGAGATGCTCCCTGCTTCCGCGTTCTCCCCCTTTCTGGACTCCTACACGCATTTCCCACCTTCCTATATAGCCTTCCAGCTCATTTTGGGCACGGCTATCCTCTCTGCCGGAATCATGGACGCTACGTCCTTTGAACCCTTAGCGCCCAGCACAGTCATGGGCCCAGAGAAGGTGCCCAGCGCCTCAGGCACCAGGTCCCAGGGGCCGGCGCTGTGCCAGCCTCGACGTAAGACACGTGTATGTTCTCAAGGAACCGACAGCCTGATGAGACAGAAATCAGAAGAGGTTCTCAGGAGGCCGAGTAACTGAGGTCATCAGACAGTGAATTACTGGAGAGTGGAGGACACACGAATGCAACCCAGCCTGAGAAGGAGGGCGGGGGGGCCTCTTGGGCTCCCTGGAGCTGAGAAGGATGTGAGTACAGGGCTATAGTTCAGTCTCTAGTACAAACAAAGCAACGCATGTGGAAGGGGAGAGGGGGGCTGTGATAGGGTGAAATAAAGAGGGAAGATTCCCCAACTCCCATCTTCGGCACTAAGCCATTCACAAGGCCACCAGCATCACAGACCACGGGCATCCTGCCCACCCCTGCTCCAGGGATCGATCTGCCGGGCACCCAAACAGTGCAAATCCAGATGAAATCCATTTAAACGTGGACTACACAGACGTTCCCAACCTCTTACAGGCTGGGACAAAGTCCAAAAGTGAGCCGGCTTTTTTTTGTTTTTTTCCTAGATAAGGGCCAGACAGGGGCCAGCACTACACCTGAGGTGGAAAACTTGGAATCTGCCCATCCGATGAGTGCATGTCACTCGCCCCCCAGGCATGAGCACAGCTAACTCAGCCCCAGGGTCCAGTTCACAGTCTCCCAGCCCCTCCCCGTGAGGGCAGGTAGACTCAGGCATATCAGTAATACACCCCAAGAAGACCAGGTACCTGTGAATTTAAACTCTAAGATGCAGTGAAATGCAATGATTATTCTGATAAGTCTTCTATCTACAGATGCTTTGGAAAGACTCTACCTACAGTTTTCTTACTGCCTTATTTTCTCAAGCCTTTTGCAGAAGAAGTGGGTTTGCAGTTGGCTCTGAGATTCCACCCCCAACACACGTGCACAGGGTGGCCACGTCCAGGACCGTGAATCACTCCCACATGGCCGCACAATGGGACCACACGTGGCTGGGCACCTCTTGCTCACAGGCCAAGTTTTGTCAGAAGCCAAACGCCAAACCCACGTGCCTGTCCTCTCCTTCCACGCTCAGACGACGCATAGGCAACAAAACAAATAGCTTGTAAAGATTAACAGAGAAAAAAATATGAACCTTTGCATGCCTGCTTCATCAGGACAAACACATGCCAGGTGAGGAAGGACCAGGCAAGATAAAATCTTACAGCAAAACAGCCTGTATGGAGCCTCTTGCTTCTGTCCGAAGCAACCCATCCTCCCAAACTCTTGAAGCCAAGATTGCATTACGACGCATGCAGGAGCGTCACCTGCACGTTCCCACAAGATGCTTAGCGTCTGGAGGAGGCTGCCTCTCCTTCCAGGAGCGGGGGCAGGGTAGTGCAGGAGAGCCTCACCACAGAGGAGTGGCCAGAGCTAGGACATGCAAGCTGGACCGTCCACACGCTTGTATGCGAGGAGCTCATGGGGGCAGATGACAGAGATGGGCAGAGACGGGGAGGCTGGGGGCTGCAGCCAACTCTCCCTCCCCTCTGCTTTCCAGCACAGGATCCAAGGGCTCCGAGAATTCTAAACTCCCACCTGGTCTCCTAGCCGTTAGAGTTATATCTGTCAAGTGTATGCATCATATTTTTTTATTTTCTGCATTTTAAGATACTTTGACACCTGAGCCTTGCTGACCCTGGAGGGACTGCCCCTCCCCAGGGCTGGCCAGTTCCTAGAGAGAGAAAACGACTCCCCTGAGAGCAAGCCTATCTAATATGCAAAGCAGACATCCCTGAGAGCACATGCCCCACTATCTCTTCTGTCACCCTCCAGGCCACTCTCCCCCAGCCCTAATCACCCAGGCCAGGTACCAGACAGCTAGGGACAGCTCCTACGCCCCAGAGCCCTGAAATGACTCAAACCAGCCAGTCTGACTGGCCCTGCCCATCGCTTCTCAGGGAAACCACAGTGAAGGCAATTGGGCACGTTTCCCCCTTCCTCCGCCTCCCAACAGAGCCTGGCGCTTCCCCCTGTGGCCCTCCCGTGACATGGTGCGCCCCCTTCTCTAGGGAGCTGTGAGCAACAAACTGCCTTCTCAATAGCAGTGGTCTCCTGATCTGTTTTGGCCTCACTATACCTGAATCATAAGAAACCCTACATGTTAAACCTCAGGTTAAGACAATAGAACACGCCGTATTTAGCCATTCACTAGACTGATTCACAGCTTTAAGTATCCAGATCTACAGTATCTGCGCCTCGTGCTGTGTCTCTGCCCCAGCCCCGCAGGTACTACTCATAAGCCTGCTGTCACCAACATTTGCAGTTAATTCTATAACGGACAAGGGGAAAGAAAGAGACAGGCTTTATCAGCTCCCAACACAACACTGTGAAAGAGCTGGATTTCAGCCTTATCAAGACAGCCGACAGGGAATGTGATACTTGATCTCCCAGAGCCTGGGCAAGAATGTGTGTTATGAGACGGCGGGGGGGGGGGGGCATCTGGCACAGAGACAGTGTAGGGGGCTCAGCACAGGGGTAGTGAGTTGGGGGCTGGGAATGCCCACCCTGGCTGTGCCTCTGCGGCCCCAACACGGTGCCCTGAACCAAGGTTTGGCACGTCTGGCTACTGCATTTTCCATTTCCACGCAGTAGAGCTGGAAGGCAGAGGAGGCTGAATGCAGAACTCGGATGGAGACCACGAGTTCTCCCTCCTCCAGACCGCTACAGTGGGTCTCCACCCCCCCTCTTCACATGGGCCCTTCTCACTGGAGAGAGAGCCCACAAAGTGTGGCTTAACATGCTGCGTTGGCTTCTCTTTGCCCTTGGAGCAAAGCACAAACCCTCCGGATAGCGCCCTATCCGCATCTCGTCCACTCACCCCCTCCACCCACGTCTGGCCTCACCAACACACCGGGCTCCTTCCTCATCCTCGCCTGGCATGCTCCTCCCCTGCACTCCCTGCAGGGGCAGTTTTCTTTTCCTTTAAGCCTCCGCCTAAATGTCACTGCCTTCGAGGGCTCTCCCCCTACAGCCAGCCATTGGCTATTTGCCACTCGGTTATTTTCCCCCTGACCCCAGATTGTCGCCTCTGCAGGCCTTAGAGCTTCTCTCTTCTAACTATTTTATTTGTGGGTTCATTCACAGGTTGTTTTTGGTTTTCATTTTTCTGTCCCTCCCATTAGAATTCAAGTTCAGGAGGACCGCACCCCACCGTGGGTTCCCGCTATGTGTTTGGTTTTGGTTTTTGGTTTTTTTGGCTGTGTTGGGTCTTCGTTGTTGCGCGTGGGCTTTTCTCTAGTTGCTGCATACAGGGGCTACTCTTTGTCGCCGTGCGTGGGCTTCTCATGGAGGTGACTTTTCTTGTTGCAGAGCACGGGCTCTAGGCACCCAGGCTTCAGTAGTTGCAGAACGCAGGCTCAGTAGTTGCAGCACGCGGGCCCTAGAGCGCAGGCTCAGCAGCTGTGGCACGTGGGCTTACTTGCTCCGCGACATGTGGGATCTTCCCAGACGAGGGCTCGAACCCGTGTCCTCTGCACTGGCAGGCGGATTCTTAACCACCGCGCCACCAGGGAAGTCCGCTATGTGTCTGTTAGTTAGATTATGTGTTCACTCGATTACAAAGCGTGTCCGATTTCATGTTCCTGGCCTTGCTGCTGAGTCCCATTCTTGCTCTGTAAAGCCGAGAAGGGCACGTGGGGAAGACATCCTGGTCATGAGCACGGGCGCTGAGCATTTGGCATCCTCGGGGAAAGCCGGCAAGCCGGCTGTATGCCGGGCGTTAGGAGACACTGGTGCCTTACACACTGGATTTCAGTGTCAACACGCAGCACCTCCCGGCTGCAAGGAGTCTCTAACTCACACCCCAGGTGTGCAGAGCAGCTGCAGGTAGAAATCTATGTGAAATCGGAAGGTTTGGTACCCACTCCTAACCCGAGAGCAGGGATTCAGGACCGTGGGTGAGGAAGAGCCCCCAGCCACCAACCTGTTCACAAGGATGCTTAAGTGAGCAGTGTTTGTAAACTGGGGCCTCAGGCCCCGTGCTAACGCTCTCATCTTCATCTGCTCCCAGTGCAGTGGGCACAGTGGAAATGGGAGAGTGTCGACGGGGAAGTAGAAGACAGAAGGTCAAAACTCCTTCCAGGACTCAGGGTGCAGGCCGGCCATGGCCCCTTGTCACAGTTGAGGACGGAATGCAGCCAATGTTGAGGCTGGCTCTGATTTTCAGTCTTTGTATTTGGGGCAAATGCTAAGCGTGAAAACCGAAGGCACTACGAGTGCAATAACACCTCTAACAGCTTCTGAGGGCCCTCCCTCTCCTCCCTCTCACGCACAGCCTGAGGAGCACAGGATCCATGAGAATTTACAAATCGCCTAACATGGGTTTCAAATAAAGTAAACTAAGTGAGTCCAATTTTCTATGCCTTTCATTTTAAATTATGCACTCACTCTCTAGAAGCAAACGATGCGAGTGAGGAGGATGGGACATTCAAAATCTAATTTTCAAAAACTGGGTCCTAAGGCAGAACACTAAAGATGCATTTACACGTATAATTGCGCCTGCAAATTGATCCCGGCTGAGCAAGCGGCCCTCTGGCGGGCGAGGGCGCCTGGCCTGGGCTCACCCAGCCTCAAGAAGCCAATTCACGGGCTCGCGGGTACCTACTGAGCCCCTGCTAGGTGCCAGCCGGTGTGCTAGGTGCTGAAGGAGACCCCGCTCTCCAGCCCAGTGCCTCAAGAACCTTGTGAACTATCAAGAGGATAGCACAGGTAAAGGGGTCTTTACAGCACGTGGGGAGGGGCCAGGACAGACTAGCTGGTGAGCGAAAGGCAGGCACTTCACGTGGTGGAGAGCACGGAGGTGTCACGGGGAGGGGGGGTAGCCAAGCAGAAGTAGGAGGGATGGGCAGGGAGCAGGGAAATAGGCATAGCTGGGAAACTGGATGTTGGGGCCACTGAAGATCGAAGTGTAAAGAAGGAGGGGAGGGTGAGAAATGAAGATGGAGAAAGCACGTCAAGAAGGGCCGTTCAAGCGTCTACCAAGAAGCATCGTGGGCCCGGGTTCCTAGTCCATTACACTGGCTGCAATGTACAGAGTGGCTTGTAGGTGGGTGGCATTAGGTGTAAGAGGACCAATGGAATAGTGCTGCTGAAATGCAAGAGGCCTGGAACCAGAAAGTGCTTGTGGGATGGATAAAGGCGGGCTGATATCAAAAATATTAAGAAAATAGAATTGACAGGATTCAGTGTTAGGTTGAATCAATTCATTCATTCATTCACTCAGCTACTGCACACCGAGCAGGCACTCGGTGCCAGGCACTGTCATCCAAGCTAGAAACACCACAGTGAAAAAGGAGCGTGAAATAAGTGGGTATTTGTAAAAATGCTTAAAGCGGTGCCTGCTATTTGGGAACCATTGGGTTATTGCTTAAATAGAATGAATAAAATAAAACAGACATGGAGCTTACGTTCCAAGTGGGGAGAGAAGCAAAGAAGTAAGTATGATACGGCAGCTGCTGCTAAGGGAAAAGGGACCACCCGTGTAACAGGCGAGGGCTGCCGTTGTAAATAAGGTGGTCAGGGGAGACCTCCTTGAGACGGTGACAGTACAACAAAGACCCGGCAGAGGTGAGACTACAAGAAGAGTAAAACAAGAGAAAAGGACCAGCCTGATGCCAGGGCTCTGGCTTGGTGAACTGGCAACGGACAGCACCAGAAAAAAAAGGTTTGGGAGGACAGAAAATTAAGTTCACTTTCCAACATGTAGAGCCGGACTTGTCTTTAAGATATCCAAGTGGAGTTGCCCAACAGAAGGTGGTCGTGAGGGGCAGGAATTCACGAGGTGGAGGATAGAGACCCAGCCAGGAGTGGGTCTTGGCTTCTAGACGCTGCCCACGTTCCCCAGCGCACGGCCCCCTCCTTCCAGCCTCAAAGCCAGCAACCCCGTGCCAGGTCATTTCCTACCTCAGGTTTCTCCACCTCCCCTTCTGCCTCATCTCTCCTCTGCTTCCAGCCGAGAGAGGCCTCTGCTTTCAAAGGCACTTATGATTAGACTGGGCCCCTCTTTATGATCCAGGACACTCTCCCTTCCTCAAGATCCTTAACCTCAATCATGTCTGCAAAGCCCTTTGTAACATCACATATTCATAGATTCTGGGGACCAGGGAGTGGATATCTTTGGGGCCATTATTCTACCTAGTATGCCAGCCACGTAGCATGGCAAGAAAAGGTAGCTGGGGACGGAATCCCAAATGGAACAAAACCTTAAAATGATGGGCAGAGAAGGAGGAGCTGGGAAATATGACAAAGATGGAGTGGCCAGAGAAGTAGCAGGATCTCCGGAAGGGCAGGGTCTACAGAAGCAAATGAAGGACGAAGTGTCCCTAAGTGTCACCATGACTGGACACTGCCAAGAATGCTGGAAAGGATGGCCTGGCACAATAAAAGAATTACCGGGGATCTACAACTGCCTTCACACACACACACACACACACACACACACACACACACACACACACACACACACACACACACTTTCTCTCTCTCTCTCTCTCTCTCTCTCTCTCTCTCTCAGAAACCCCTCTTTCACATGGCTTCCTACCAGGCTGCTGCCCACCAAGCCCCACCCAGCACAGGCCAGCAGAGCTGCGTGAAGGGGACAGGCCTTCGATGGTGTCACACAGGCTGGGTGCCAGGACCTCACCCAATAGACATGAACCTGGTTTTGAAATAATCAGCCTGACTTGCATCCTACATGCTCATTCTCCCTTCTGGGGAACAAAATGAAATCTCCGCGTGAGAAGTAGGAAAGGATGGAGCCCCTGGCTACTAAATCTGCTGAGACTGATCCCCCCCTGATACGAGAAACACTAAATGCCGATGGAAAATCTATTCTCCAATCCCCATAATTACCTGGCATTTGTTTTAGGTATTTAAAATGCATTTGCTTTGACTCTGGGATGGTTAATGTCCTAGATATTAAGGAGAAGGTAGGTATAAAGTCATTGGCTTAAAATGATCCCAGTGAAACCATTTCTTCTGACGAGATCATAAAATGCACTTTCCCAGTGAGCCATACATAACTGGCTCAACTCTGTAATAAAGCGGGGCTGCAGGTTTAACGGAAGACAGAACCTGTTCCACTGCAGATTGAAGTGCAATTTTCCTCCTGCGTCGCCTTGTGGTTGAGGGATTGCGGTGTCTTTTTTTCTGATACTCTTTCTGTCATCGGACCCAGAGATAAGTGAGCAGCTTCTCCTTATCACGGGGCCACATTATAAATATGTGAGTTGGATGGTGACCCCTTCGACCAAAATGAAAAAGAAAAGATAGGAAGTCTCAGCCATGTTTTTGATTTTACAGACAATACCAGAAAGGCCCTGTTACCATCCCAGGATCCCATTAAGGTTTTAACAGGGAGTTAGTTTTAAGGGTTATGAAAGTAGATCTGTTTTGTTTAAATATCAGGAAATAGGGTTTCCCTGGTGGCGCAGTGGTTAAGAATCCGCCTGCCAACGCAGGGAACATGGGTTCGAGCCGGAAGATCCCACATGCCATGGAGCAACAAAGCCCTCATGCCACAACTACTGAAGTCCATGTGCCTACAGCCCGTGCTCCACAACAAGAGAAGCCACCGCAATGAGAAGCCCACGCACTGCAACCAAGAGTAGCCCCCGCTCACTACAACTAGAGAAAGCCCGTGCACAGCAACGAAGACCCAATGCAGCCAAAAATAAAGAAATAAAATAAATTTATTTTTTTAAATATCAGGAAAAAACATGGGTGAAACTCCTATGGACTTATTCTTTTCTTTCTAAATTTATAGTTGCTTTCATATATTGTGTTAGTTTCAGGTGTACAGCACAGTGATTTGGTTATACATATACATGTATCTACCTCTATTCTTTTTCTTCTGATTCTTTTCTGTTATAGGTTATTACAAGGTATTGAATATAGTTCCATGTTGGGTTTGTTCTTTTTTTAAAAAGATAAATTTATTTATTTTATTTATTTTTGGCTGCGTTGGGTCTTCATTGCCGCGCGCGGGCTTTCTCTAGTTGCGGCGAGCGGGGGCTACTCTTCGTTGCGGCGCACGGGCTTCTCATTGAAGTGGCGCCTCTTGTTGCAGAGCACAGGCTCTAGGCACGAGGGCTTCAGCAGTTGTGGCACGTGGGCTCGGTAGTTGTGGCTCGCAGGCTCTAGAGCGCAGGCTCAGTAATTATGGCACACGGGCTTAGTTGTGGGATCTTCCCGGACCAGGGCTCAAACACGTGTCCTCTGCATTGGCAGGTGGATTCTTAACCACTGCGCCACCAGGGAAGCCCCGGGTTTGTTCTTAATTACAGGTGTTGGGATCCAGGGACTTTAAGGAAAGTGGCCTCGGCCTCTGGTGTGACAGTGGCCATTTTGACGGTTGACTATTTTGAGATAGGTTTGTCTGCCTTTTGGTAAACCCAGCCCTGCCAGTTTCACACATATACCACTTTAATTATGTGATTTTTTTTTGTCATCTTCCACCAATAAAAACCTTTAAAAACTCACTGAAAACAGAGACTACAATGTTGTCACTGCTTTCCCTGGTGTGTGTGGAGGGCCTGCAGAGGGACAACATCTACCCCATATAATTGCACATGGCCGCCTGGTGCCCAGAAACGCATCGCTGACTCCTGGACAGAGCATATTGCTTTGTCCGCTGTGACATGCCCACCTCTATCCCTGCTTGGCTGGAGAGTGACAACAGTGCCCAAGAGTCTGCCCTGAGGGGTTGCAGAACTACGAACTGGGGCCAGGAGGGGCTGGATGCTGGGTAAGCACAGGCAGGGTGAAAACAGCCGGTCTGTGTGTGGGAGATAGCAGAGGGCGGCTGAGCTGGGTACAAGGTGCTGCGGGTAAGTTCCATACATTCAACTAGGTGAGTTTTCAGTCATGCACCAAAATTACAGGAAAAATCATATTTTGCATGCATTTTCCATTAAATGTTGTGCATTGTACATTTATATATACTCAAATCAGGCGGTATACACACACACACATATACACACACACACACACACACACACACACACACACACACACACACACACATATATAACTTTAAAACATTATCTATTTTATTTCACGGGCAGCTTAAGAGATTTTCAAGGGCAATTTTAAATGTGCTTAATTTTTTTTTTCCCCTCTTGTCTCGCGGGATCTTAGTTCCCCGACCAAGGATTGAACCCGAGCCACGTCAGTGAAAGCACCAAGTCCTAACCACTGGACTGCCAGGGAACTCCCTAAATGTGCTCAATTTTTGCCTTAAGTGTCACCTTTAGAACCCAACCGCTGCACAAGGTGAATGGTAGTCCCTCTACCAACTGACCTGGCTTTGTAAGGCTGACCAGTTAACACCAGGATTAGACAGGGATGCAAAGTAGTTGAAAGGTGTTGTCCTGGCTTTCCTGGTAAAAGGCTTTACACAGGTGTGTTCCCTGAAGTCAGCTCTCTCTTGTTGAGCAATACTGTAAAGGACAACATGCGTAACTGGGGAGATGTTCCTGACCTTCAATCTAAACTCTTCCTGCTTTGGAAAATTCAGGATCTGAAGTTTGAGAACCACTTTAATAAAATGTAGCACTTTCTCCCCACCCTTTTGTGGATTTGTTTCCCTTGTATTCATAAGATTGTTGAAAAAAACAATCTGTGTTTTAAAAAAAAAGGAAGGAGCCACCCACCATTGTTCCCAAGTGGCTTGACTTCCCTAGTCTTCTGTCACTTGCATATTATACTGTGGGGATGTGCTCCAGTCCCTGGAGGCTCAGCTCAGTGCTCCCCATAAAGCCCAGAGAACAGATGGGATCATCCTGCTGTATTAAGATGTCCTGAACTCTCTTTACCACAATCCTGCCTTGTCCCATTTTGGCAAGAGCTCTCTCTGAATGTGAGCACACAAGGCTTGTGTCATTTATCTCTCTGGCTCAGACCCAACCAGGAGTTAATCCCTGCAGGCTGCACAAACAAGAGCAGGAGGATCAGAGATAAACCCTTTCCTTGGTCCTCTCTCTAAATCAACTCCAGTGGAAGTTACATGTCCAGAACAAGCTCCATCCTCCAGTGGGGGGAGCGTGGACACCCCCTTCACTGCCTGGAAGCTTCAGATCACCTCCTCGGAAATGGAACTCAAGCTTTGATTGTGAAATTTAACCATTTCCCATCCAAGGAAAATAAGAATATATATATTTCTAACGGAGTCGCTTTGCTGTATAGCAGAAATTAACACAACATTGTAAATCAAATATACTTCAATTAAATGTTTCAGAAATTTAAAAAGTAAGGAACTACATATTTTCTATCATTTCATCAAATCATTCACATAAGACACCTAAGAATAATTGATTTAACTGCTTTTTATCCAATTAAGTAGCAATATATAAAATACACATCTTTCAACTTCAAAGGACTGTATATTTAAGAAAAACTAACACAAAAAAGATTTCACCTTCTAAGTTTAATATCTCTACTGGAATTTTTGTTGCTTAAAAAAAAAATCATTCCCTTTTTCTTTCATTTATCTGTACAGCATGGTGTCCATGCACAGCCAGAACATATACTCTAAGAGTCCCCGTCCTTGACCGCAGGTACTGTTTCCCTGAGCATGGCTGTCAGGTGGTGGATCTACGTTGAGGCTGAAAACTACTCCCATAAAACCAAAAGAAGAAGAAGATGGGGATGGAAGCGGTGTCCCTAGAACAGAGGGTGTGCCTACCTGCGACTGGGTGGCACTTACAACCACTGCTACACAGCGTTTCTCCACCTTTGCTCCTCCTTCTTCTCCCTCTCCCATTCCCTTTGCTGTCTCTTTCCTCCGTCCTTCCTTCCAAAGACATAATGGGATAAGTCTCAGCTGTGCTGAAGGTTGTAAACATAAGTTAACATTGGCTTCCTGCCTTCTGCCTCCTCTTCGAGTCTCATTTTCACAACTAGAATTTTGGGGGCTCTGAGAAGGAAAGCCTGTAGAAGGAGTATAGAGTGGCTCTTCCACGCGCCAGGGAAGGTTCTCAGTGACCCACACGCACACAGATTTGGGGAGGGTGGGAGGCCCGGCCAAGGAGAGGACTCTGGCCAGTGAAGGAACTGCTTGATTTTGTCCCAAACTTTTGGGTTCCAAGTATATCCATACTGAATTTAGGACACCAAGCCTTCCCCACTGTCTTGGTCCATTCAGGCAGCAATAACAAAAATAACATAGACTGGGTAGCTTATAAACAACAAGAATATATTTCTCATGGTCTGGAGGCTGGGAAGTCCAAGATCAAGATAACGCCAGGTTTGATGTCTGATTAGTGTGATACTTTTCTGGTCATTTCACTGTGTTCTCACATGGTAGGAGGGGCAAGTGACTTCTCTGGGGTCTCTTTTATGAGGGCACTAATCTCATTCTTGAGGGATTCACCCTCATGACTTAGTCACATCCCAAAGACGCCCCCTCCACATACCATCACATTGGGCATTAAGATTTAACACATGGAAACTTGCTAAAGCCTCTTAGATAGCCTCATCCACCAGAGGGCAGACAGCAGAAGCAAGAAGAACTACAATCCTGCAGCCTCTGGAACAAAAACCACATTCACAGAAAGACAGACAAAATGAAAAGGCAAAGGACTATGTACCAGATGAAGGAACAAGATAAAACCCCAGAAAAACAACTAAATGAAGTGGAGATAGGCAACCTTCCAGAAAAAGAATTCAGAATGATGATAGTGAAGATGATCTAGGACCTTGGAAAAAGAATGGAGGCAAAGATCAAGAAAATGCAAGAAATGTTTAACAAAGACCTAGAAGAATTGAAGAATAAACAAACAGAAATGAACAATACAATAACTGAAATGAAAACTGCACTAGAAGGAATCAATAGCAGAATAACTGAGGCAGAAGGACGGATAAGTGACCTGGAAGACAGAATGGTGGAATTCACTGCTGTGGAAAAGAATAAAGAAAAAAGAATGAAAGAGGGAAGAGATATGGGAACATATGCATATGTATAACTGATTCACCTTGTTGTAAAGGAGAAACTAACACACTATTGTAAAACAGTTATACTCCAATAAAGATGTTTAAAAAAAACAGTTGTAAAACAATAAAGAGAACTGAAGAATTGGCACACACACAAAAAAGAAAGAAAGACAGCCTAAGAGACCTCTGGGACAACATTAAAAGTAACAATATTCACATTATAGGGTTCCCAGAAGGAGAATAAAGAGAGAAAGGACCCGAGAAAATATTTGAAGAGATTAGAGTTGAAAACTTCCCTAACATGGGAAAGGAAATAGCCACCCAAGTCCAGGAAGCGCAGCGAGTCCCATACAGCATAAACCGAAGGAGAAACACGCCGAGACACATAGTAATCAAATTGGCAAAAATTAAAGACAAAGAAAAATTATTGAAAGCAGCAAGGGAAAACGACAAATAACATACAAGGGAACTCCCATAAAGTTAACAGCTGATTTCTCAGCAGAAACTCTACAAGCCAGAAGGGAGTGGCACGATATATCTAAAGTGATGAAAGGGAAGAACCTACAACCAAGATTACTCTACCCGGCAAGGATCTCGTTCAGGTTCGACAGAGAAATCATAAGCTTTACAGACAAGCAAAAGCTAAGAGAATTCAGCACCACCAAACCAGCTCTACAGTAAATGATAAAGGAACTTCTCTAAGTGGGAAACACAAGAGAAGAAAAGGACCTACAAAAACAAATGCAAAACAATTAAGAAAATGGTAACAGGAACACACATATCAATAATTACCTTAAACGTGAATGGATTAAATGCTCCAACCAAAAGACACAGGCTCACTGAATGGATACAAAAACAAGACCCTTATATATGCTGTCTACAACAGACCCACTTCAGACCTAGGGACACATACAGACTGAAAGTGAGGGGATGGAAAAAGATATTCCATGCAAATGGAAATCAAAAGAAAGCTGGGTAGCAATACTCATATCAGATAAAATAGACTTAAAAATGAAGAATGTTACAAGAGACAAGGAAGGGCACTACATAATGATGAAGGGATCAATCCAAGAAGAAGATACAACAACTATAAACATATATGCTCCCAACATAGGAGCACCTCAATACATAAGGCAACTGCTAACAGCTATAAAAGAGGAAATCAACAGTAACACAGTAATAGCGGGGGACTTTAACACCTCACTTACACCAATGGACAGATCATCCAAACAGAAAATTAACAAGAAAACACAAGCTTTAAATGACACAATAGACCAGACAGATTTAATTGATATTTATGGGACATTCCATCCAAAAAGAGCAGATTACACTTTCTTCTCAAGTGCACACGGAACATTCTCCAGGATAGATCACATCTTGGGTCACAAATCAAGCCTCAGGAAATTTAATAAAATTGAAATCAAATGAAGCATCTTTTCAGACCACTACACTCTGAGATTAGAAATCAATTACAAGGAAAAAAACGTAAAAAACACAAACACATGGAAGCTAAACAATACGTTACTAAATAACAGAGAGATCACTGAAGAAATCAAAGAGGAAATCAAAAACTACCTAGAGACAAATGAAAATGAAAACACGACAATCCAAAACCTATGGGATGCAGAAAAAGAAGTTCTAAGAGGGAAGTTTATAGCAATATAAGCCTACCTCAAGAAACAAGAAAAATCTCAAATAAACAATCTAACCTTACATCTAAAGGAACTGGAGAAAGAATAACAAACAAAACCCAAATTTCGTAGAAGAAATCATGAAGATCAGAGCAGAAATAAATGAAATAGAAACAAAGAAAACAACAGCAAAGATCAATAAAACTAAAAGCTAGTTCTTTGAGAAGATAAATAAAATTGATAAACCATTAGCCAGACTCATCGAGAAAAAGAAGGAGAGGACTCAAATCAATAAAATTAGAAACGAAAAAGGACAAGTTACAATAGACAGCGCAAAAATACAAAGCATCCTAAGAGACTACTACAAGCAGCTCTATGCCAATAAAATGGACAATCTGGAATAAATGGACAAATTCTTAGAAAGGTATAACCTTCCAAGGCTGAACCAGGAAGAAATAGAAAATATGAACAGACCAATCACAAGTAATGAAATTGAAACTGTGATTAAAAATCTTCCAACAAACAGAAGTCCAGGACCAGATGGCTTCACAGGTGAATTCTATCAAACACTTAGAGAAAAGCTAACACCCATCCTTCTCAAACTCTTACAAAAAATTGCAGAGGAAGGAACACTCCTGAACTCATTCTATGAAGCCACCATCACCCTGATACCAAAACCAGACAAAGATACTACAAAAAAAGAAAATTACAGACCAATATCACTGCTGAACATAGATGCAAAAATCCTCAACAAAATACTAGCGAACAGAATCCAACAACACATTAAAAGGCTCATACACCACGATCAAGTGGGATTTATCCCAGGGATGCAAGGACTCTTCAATATACACAAATCAATCAATGTGATACACCATATTAACAAACTGAAGAATAAAAACCATATATGATCATCTCAATAGATGCAGAAAAAGCTTCTGACAAAATTCAACACCGATTTATGATAAAAACTCTCCAGAAAGTGGGCATAGAGGGAACCAACCTCAACATAATAAAGGCCATATACAACAAACCCACAGCAAACATCATTCTCAATGGTGAAAAACTGAAAGCATTTTCTCTAAGATCAGGAACAAGACAAGGATGCCCACTCTCACCACTATTATTCAACATAGTTTTGGAAGTCCTAGCCACGGCAGTCAGAGAAGAAAAGGAATCCAAATTGGAAAAGAAGTAAAACTGTCACTGTTTGCAGATGACATGATACTATACATAGAGAATCCTAAAGATGGCACCAGAAAACTACTAGAGATAATCAATGAATTTGGTAAAGTTGCAGGATACAAAATTAATGCACAGAAAATCTTGCATTCCTATACATTAATGATGAAAAATCTGAAAGAGAAATTACAGTAACACTCCCATTTACCATTGCAACAAAAAGAATAAAATACCTAGGAATAAACCTACTTAGGCAGACAAAAAGACCTGTATGCAGAAAACTATGAGACACTGCTGAAAGAAATTAAAGATGATACAAACAGATGGAGAGATATACCATGTTCTTGGATTGGGAGAATCAATATTGTGAAAATGACTCTACTACCCAAAGCAATCTACAGATTCAATACAATCTCTATCAAATTACCAATGGCATTTTTTACAGAACTAGAACAAAAAATCTTAAAATTTGTATGGAGACACAAAAGACCCCGAATAGCCAAAGCAGTCTTGAGGGAAAAAAATGGAGCTGGAGGGATCAGACTCCCTGACTTCAGACTATACTACAAAGCTACAGTAATCAAGACAACATGGTACTGGCACAAAAATAGAAATATAGATCAATGGAACAGGATAGAAAGCCCAGAGATAAACCCATGCACCTATGGTCAACTAACCTATGACAAAGGAGGCAAGGATATAGAATGGAGAAAAGACAGTCTCTTCAATAAGTGGTGCTGGGAAAACTGGACAGCTACATGTAAAAGAATGAAATTAGGACACTCCCTAACACCATACACAAAAATAAACTCAAAATGGATTAGAGACCTAAATGTCAGACCAGGCACTATAAACTCTTAGAGGAAAACATAGGAAGAACACTCTTTGACATAAATCACAGCAAGATCTTTTTTGATCCACCACCTAGAGTAATGGAAATAAAAACAAAAATAAACAAATGGGACCTAATGAAACTTAAAAGCTTTTGCACAGCAAAGTAAACTACAAAGAAAGCGAAAAGACAACCCTCAGAATGGGAGAAAATATTTGCAAAGGAATCAACAACCAAAGGACTAATCTCCAAAATATATAAACAGCTCATGCAGCTCAATATTAAAAAAAAACCCAATCCAAAAATGGGCAAAAGACCTAAGTAGACATTTCTCCAAAGAAGACATACAGATGGCCGAGAAGCACATGAAAAGCTGCTCAACATCACTAATTATTAGAGAAATGCAAATCAAAACTACAATGAGGTATCACCTCACACCAGTTAGAATGGGCATCATCAGAAAATCTACAAACAACAAATGCTGGAGAGGGTGTGTAGAAAAGAGAACCCGCTTGCACTGTTGGTGGGAATGTAAATTGATACAGCCACTATGGAGAACAATACGGAGGTTCCTTAAAACACTAAAAATAAAATTACCACATGACCCACCAATCCCACTACTGGGCATATACTCAGAGAAAACCATAATTCAAAAAGACACATGCAGGCTTCCCTGGTGGCGCAGTGGTTGAGAGTCCACCTGCCGATGCAGGGGACACGGGTTCATGCCCCGGTCTGGGAAGATCCCACGTGCCACCGAGTGGCTGGGCCCATGAGCCATGGCCACTGAGCCTGCGCATCCGGAGCCTTTGCTCTGCAACGGGAGAGGCCACAACAGTGAGAGGCCTGCGTACATCTAAAAAAAAAAAAAAAAAAAGACACATGCACCCCAATGTTCATTGCAGCACTATTTACAATAGCCAGGCCATGGAAGCAACCTAAATGCCCATCAACAGATGAATGGATAAAGAAGATGTGGTACATATATACAATGGAATATTACTCAGCCATGAAAAGGAACGAAATTGGGTCATTTGTAGAGACGTGGATGAATCTAGAGACTGTCATACAGAGTGAAGTAAGTCAGAAAGAGAAAAACAAATATCGTATATTAACGCATATATGTGGAACCTGGAAAATGGTACAGATGAATGAGTTTGCAGGGCAGAAATAGAGACACAGATGTAGAGAACAAACGTATGGACACCAAGGGGGGAGAGCAGTGGGGGGAGGGATGAATTGGGAGATTGGGATTGACATATATATACTAATATGTATAAAATGGATAACTAATAAGAACCTGCTGTAAAAAAAAGTAAAGTAAAATTCAAAGAAAAAAAAGATTTAACATATGAATTGGGGGGGGACACAAACATTCGGTCTACAGCACCCATAGATATGCTTAATGAAATATATTTCATTTTGAAAGAAGCCAGGTTAAAATGAGTTTGGAGTATTTTTTCCCAGAAATTCACAAATTCAGATACCATGAAATATCGCAAAACTAGGAATAAGAATAAATGCTTTAAGAAGATGTAGCTGATGTATCATGATCAAAAGGACAGATGCTTTACCCAGAATTGCTTTAGAGGTGGCAATAGATGGCTAGATAATTTATTTTGTGCAGGGTCATTTTTAGGCTCATTATTATAGTACTTAACTTGTTTTTGCTTTCAAAGCAAGAGTCTGAAGCTCTTCTTATAATTGAGAGACTGTATAAGTTGTTAAGAGTAAGGCCTTGCACTCAGGCTAACCTGGGTTAGCTCTGACACTTATCAGCTCAGTCAACTTGGGCAAGCACATCATTTCCTCTGAAAATCAGGTCAATACTTGTACTTCCCTCATAAAATGGCTGTAAAGAGTCAAGGAAATAATAGGTACTCAGTAACTGTTAACTTTTATCATCTCCCGCTATTGTCATTATCATCAATTTCACTGTCGTCATCATGACAGTGGCCATCAGCAGGTGGCCCAGGGACATTAGATAGCCTCCATTTCACATATCATTACATTGGGTTTTTCTAACATGAGTATAAATTGGGCTAAATTTGTAAAGGAGCTTCACAACTTGATTGGAGCTCCCCAGGGTTGAGAATCAGAGGCATGATATGATTTTTCACAGGTTGCAAGAAAAATAGAAGTTTTTAATTATAGTATATTAATACTAGATAAATATTAAATATATCTAGTATAAGATATATTATTATGGATTTTAGGATTATTTCATAGCCTCAGTCACTCATTGAACCTAGAATACTGAACAGACTTAAGAAATCAGCTCCTGAAGGGGCAGAGGGGTGAGGTAGAAAGAGGACAGCTGCAATTTGCACAACTCCAGAAGTACTGTGCACATGACCTCTAATGTGGATGGTGCCCCTGGAGTTGGGTGGTGCCACTGAGGCTCAGAGAAAGAGCATAGGCAAAATGTGATCCAAACTCAGCCCCTGCCATGGGCTCAGGCATGTTACCAAACCTTACATTCACTTCCTAACATGCAAAATGAGAAAAATTATTCCTATGTGTTAGGTTACTGTCAGAATCAGAAATTTAATTCAGACCATTTAATCAGATGGTCCTAATTATGCACCCCTAAGAGAAGACAAGAGACTCATGGTCATTTTGGTAGATCATTTTGCAAGGTTACATCTTCCTAGGTAGGGCTACCACTCTGCATAACTCCAAGGGCACCATTCTCAGGAATACCATGCTTAGACACTGCCACTGATTTAATAGGCACTTTGCTTGCAATTAAGGACACTGCCACTAGGTGTCAGTGCTGAGCTATAACCACATGGTACAAATAGTCTGGCTCCCCACAGGCAGCAGCAATACACAGGCCAATGCTGAAACTGAGCTATATAGTAAGTAGATTAATTGTGTTTCAGAACAGTGCAGACTTCCTATTGCTCTGGAAACACTTCTCAGCCTACTTTGGTTCATTCAGTCACTCAATGAATCAACAAATATTTATGGACCCTGCTGGGAACTGCTGAGTCAGGTCAAAGGTTTGTAAGTGAACCCTCTCCTGGTCACTACATCATAAGCAAGTCCCTAAGGCATCTTCTGTAGATCCACATGCCTACAAAGGCATAATAACAGGAGGAGCTGTGCAGAGTTGGACTCTGTCTCTCCTCTGTCTGAGATTAGCATGATTCCTAACAGGGGCTCTGAACATCTTGAGTCCAGGCTGCTTCTGGCTTCTTTCATGCAAGGGACCACCAGGAAATCAGGACCACCTTAAAGAGGGCAGGGGTGGTCTGGCTCCACTCTGGGCAACTGAGAGTGAACTCAATCTCCTGGGATTCCTCCCAGGATAGAACATGACCCCAGGACTCAGCCAAAGTGGGTCTCTGAAGCATAGTCTAGTTTGGGAATTGATATTCAGAAGTAGACCAAAAGCAGAACGACCCAAAGGGAGGCAACTTGCCCTACCTTGAGTTTGTTGGGTGAGATACAGGAAGTGCGATGCTGGCTAGTCAAGCAGCATGTGGGGAAGTGACAGTAAATCTGAGCGGTTTCTGGGCCTCCATCCAGACCTCTGCTCACCTGTGCGCTCCTGAAATAGACTTGCATCAGGCTGGCAATCTCCACTCAGTCCCCAAGCCATCAGCGCCTCCTGTGACATCATTCTGCTCTCTTTCTGCCCAACAGCTGCAGCAAGCAACAGTCCTGAGTTCCCGGGTCCCCTGGTGCCTATCTGTGCTGATGGGTCCTTTCTCTCTTAGGACCCAGAACACATGTTTCCCCAGGGATGGGATGTTATAAGTGGTGGTTAGGATCTCAGACCAGCCACCAAAAGGCTGAGCAGGCCACGTGGGGTAGTGACCAGGGCACAGCTCCCAGGGCCCCCTGCCCAGCTGGAATCCCACTGTCATTTCCCAGCCATGGGACTCTGGTCGACAGACTGAACCCCGTTATGCCTCAGGCTCATTGTGTAAAAGTGGATCAAGAGAACAGCAGCAACCTCACACCATTACAGTGAAGACTCAACCTGTTTAACGTGCAAATCACTTAGAGGGATTCTGGGTGAAAAGAACACTGGACCAGCAGCCGCAAGATCCACACGTGGCCATGGGCTCCCTGTGAACTTGAGCCTCTGAAGCTGCCACTAAACTTGTGTGACCTCCTGTGCCTGATTTGTAAGTTGCAAGGGTTAAAATACCTGCCCTCTGTGGTCCTTCCAGTTCAAAACCCAAAGGAAAATGTTAATGGGAACATTTTCTCAACTTGTTTTCTGAAATTCCCCATTTAACTTTTTTCTTTTCTTTTGCAGTGATGTTGATAGTGCGTGCCTGCTTGATCTCAAATCCCCTGCCTTGTAACAGGTCCCAGAGGTTTTGGGTGACCTCTCACTCCAGGCTGGAGGTCCACAGCCTGTGGCTGGCTCCACGGACCCCTCTGCCACTGAGACCCATATTGCAGTCCGGTTTGAGCAGCCACTGCACCTACTATGCCCCCATCAAATGCCCCTGAAATACAAGACCTGGGGAAAGTCAGGAGTAATTGCCCCTCAAGGAAAAAGAAAATCTGGAATGCCCTCTTCCAAAGCAGCTTCCTCTCGCAGTCTCCAGAGAAAACCAGGCTTCCCCTGTGTGTGTTTCTTTCTTCCCATCTGATTTTTAAAGCCACCAAAAGCCCCTGTTCTGCCCCCCCCCCCCCCGAACTCCTGAGCCACACTGGGCTTCCTGACCCAGATCCACTGCAAACAGTCTGCAAAAAGCATCTGGGGGCGGGTCCTGAGCTCGGCGGTCCTGAGCACCTTCCCTGGGCCGTTCCGAGTAGGCTGATAACTTGCACTTGAACGAGCCGTCCCGTCTGTACCCGGAGCCGGCCATGCGCTCTGGGCAGCGGGGCTGCGAGGCTTATGACTCCTGGGAAAAATAACAAGCCGGCAGCAGACTAATAGACGACAGCCGGAGTGATTTAAGCCATTTTCGAAGACTCCGGGTTAAAAATACATTCTTTTGGCTGTGTGACGGGGTATTGTGATCACGACTACTTGGGGACAGGATTTCCATATTTTGTCAGGAGTTGGGGAAGCAAGCAGGAGAGGAAGGACGGCGAGAACAATAGCGTGGCTCTGTGGACGGCTCACACGGTGCAAGCCCGGGAGGGCACGGCCTTCCCACCGGGGACACCCGGGCAGAAAGCAAGCAGAGGGCATCTCTGCGTGCCACTCCGATGTTCAGAGCAGCATTATTTACAACAGCCAGGATACGGAAGCAACCTAAGGGTCCATCAATAGAGAAACGGTAAAGAAGATGAGTTATGCATATATATATATACACATACATATTCTATAGAGAGTCCATATATATATATATATATAAAATGGAATACTGCTCAGCCACAACAAGGAATGCTACGACTTGGATGGACCTAGAGAGTTTTATGCTGAGCGAAATAAGTCAGACAGAGAAAGACAAATACTGTCTTATCACTTATATGTGAAATCTAAAAAACAAAACAAACAAATGTATATAACAAAACAGACTCAGATGTGGAGAACAAACTCTCCACTGGTTACCAGTGGGGAGAGGGAAGTGGGGAAGGACAAGATAGGGGGAAGGGATTAAGAGATACAAACTACTATGTATAAAATAGATAAGCAACAAGGATACAGCACAGAGAAACACAGGCATCATTCTGTAATAAATTTAGGTGGAGTATAATCTATACAAATATGGAATCACTGTGCGGTACACCTGAAACTAAGGCAACATTGTAAATCAACTCTACTTCAATAAAAAGAAATAAGTAAAAACTAAATCAATAACCTGATGATCATGTCTCAATGTTCCTAATCTTTTTTTTTTTTTTTTTTTTTTTTTGCAGTACGCGGGCCTCTCACTGCTGTGGCCTCTCCCGTTGCGGAGCACAGGCTCCGGACGCGCAGGCTCGGCGGCCATGGCTCACGGGCCCAGCCGCTCCGCGGCACGTGGGATCTTCCCGGACCAGGGCACGAACCCGCATCCCCCGCATCGGCAGGCAGACTCTCAACCGCTGCGCCACCAGAGAAGCCCAATGTTCCTAATCTTGAAGTGTGCATATGTGCCTCATGCTTTGGAGCAGCCCTGGTCTTGGAATTATAGGCCAATAATGGGCTATCAGTGGAGATCCTGTGACCCAGCTGCAATAGGATGGAAATCCAGACAGGGAATGAGAATGCTGAGGCTTCCCATCCTTTGTCTCAGAGCAAAGGGGATTCTCTTCGCAGTTAGACAGAGTTGAGTTGGAAGGACAATATCAACTGTTCCCAAAGGCTTTATGATTGGGCTACAGAAACACACTGCAGCAAACACATGTGCCATCCACAGTGTGGGTGAAAACCATGGTACTTAAAACACTATTGTTGGACTCTCTGGAATTCTAAGTAAAAATTCCAGGAAACCAATGGATTTCTGAGAAACGTACATGAAGTGATAAAGACAATGTATCATACCCCTTGGGAAAGTCTCATTTTTCAAAGCCAGCTTTTCTTAAAGGAGGTCATGAAGGGAGCGTGAGAGTTGAATTCACATTTGAACCCTCTCTCCATCCAGGCTCTCAGTCCTTAGATTTGGTGGAAGATAAATCTCTGCCCCTGTCTTTCAATCCAAGGAGCTTCCTCTCTCTTTGTTCCCCTTGGCTTTCCTCCTGTGTGTAAAAGGGTTATTACCTGCCCTCCCCCAGCTCTCCTTCAGCCTGATCTCTTGACATTCAGACTCAAAGGCAGCCACTGAAACTGGGTCAGGTACAGATATGAAAGCCTGAGACCGATCACCAAGTTTATAAAAGTCGCAACAGCTAAATCCCCAAATCCAGCTGTCCTGGGCCAGGAGGATAGGCAGCTGTTGGATTGTGTAGGTAAGACGGTCATCCAGGAAGAGCTCTCTCCCCGCCATAACTGACGTTGTAACGCTGGATCTGGCATTTGGACTTTCACTACCCTGAACTTTATATTCTATACTTCATGGAGATAACACACTAGTGCTTTTTATATAAACCTACTTTTGATATGGGTTTGGATTGTAGTAACATTCTATTGATTAATATCAATGAGTCTATTGATTATTCCTAAATAAGCACCCTGTTCTCTGAAGTCTATCCACAAAGAAGAAATAAAAGTTGAAGAGCTTTTACTTTCAGTAGGTCAGCTTACAACATTCTGGGGCCTGGAAGGTTCTTGGAAGCGGAATAACTAATTCTCTGCAAGAACACCTCGACCTCCTGGGGCTAGCAGTCACCATAGAGGCAGTCTTCGTAGCTAGCGTTCATGGGGTGCTTATTATGAGTCAGGTATTGAATTCGTTTCCTGAAGCTGCTGTAACAACGTACCACCAACTGCATGGCTGAAGATAACAGAAATTTGTTGTCTCAAAGTTCCACCAACCAGAGGTCCAAGATCATGGTGTGATGGGGTTGGTTCCTTCCAGAGCCTCTGGGGAGAATCAGTGCCAGGTCTCTCTCCCAGTCCCTGGTGGTGGCCACCGACCCTGAGCATCCTTGGTTGCAGACGCCTTCACCTCCACATGGCTTTCCCCTCTGTGGTCTCTGTGCCTCAAACCTCCCTCTCCTTTCTCTTGAAAGAGGACCAGTCGTTGGATTCAGGGCCCACCCGAACTCCAGGACAATTCCATCTCAAGAAGCTAAAATTAATTAGCTCTTCAAAGACCTGATTTCCAAGTAAATTCACATTCACAGGTACCAAAGGTTAGAACTTGGACGTATCTTTTTTTGCAGGGGGACACAGCCCCATTACAGGTATAATAAGGGGGGGACTTTGTATGTGTTATCTCACCTGTGGAGGAAATCTCTGAGGTCATCTTGTCCCCTCCTCCATGACTGTGAACATTCTCTGTTATGATCCCTGACAGCAGCCAATCCGCCGCAGCTTGAACGGCCCAGTACCAGGGAATTCTCAACTACGACAGAAGCCTTGCCCGCTTCACACGGCTCTGGTGTTTCTAAAGATCTTCCTGGGTGCACAACTTCACCACGGAGTTGCTAATCCTATTATCACCAACTTTCTAGATAAAGAACAGAGGCCAGAGAAGTCTCCTGTAGGAAGAATGCAGGGGAACAGGCAACGTTTCCAGACAAGTTCTCAAGTCCCTCCGTAGCACCATCAAGATGAACCTCAAGCTGCCACCAGAATTATCTTGCCATCTACGAGGCCATCCCAACTTCACCTTGTCCGCAAGACAGACAAATGCTGAGCTGACTGACACAGGGCAACAAGAGAATCATGGCAGGCGTCCTTCCATTGTCTCAACAGAGCAGTTGCTTCCCTATTCTGCTTAGCCAGGGAATACCATGCGTCTCTTTAAGGAGAATTAGGGTTCCCAGTATCATTCATGTGGCCTCTTCTGCATCATTCACGTGGCCAGTTATCCTCATGTCGTCCACGCAGATGTATTCACACCTGCCCCACACACTCTCTGCTGAACATCGCCTTGAAAGCATTTCATTAGGTTTTCCAGGAGAATAGCTTTGCCCCGTAGGTAACTCTGGCACCCAAATGTGGTCTCCTTTGACAAGAACGCTCCTTCCTTCCCGGTTCCAACACATGAACAGACTCACAGCCTCCCTTGTAGGCGCAGCTGTGCGTGCTCGGCCTGAAGGCTCCGGGGGCACAGGCGTGGGCTGTCCCCCCCCCCAGGGACAGTGAGGGGACAGGCCCTTCCTTGGCCCTTTCTTCTGCTGCTTTCCTTGGATTGACGGTCACTCTTACTCACTGGGGGAAAACGTTCATCTTTTTCCCTTTACGTGTGTTTATATAACAAGCTCCTTAAATTCTGTCATTAAATCGTTACTGAGCTTTCAGGGAAAATAAAGAGACATTGAAGCAAGCCACCCTTAAGCCCGTAATACAGGAAAGAACAAATAAAGGGACACAGCAGGACTCGTCCAATGAACCCAAATGAGTGCTCGGTTTTATGACTTCAGAAACCAAACACGTACCCCGAAGCCCCCGCCAGGCCTCCTCTTGTGAAAACAGTGCTCCAGCCAGAAGACGAAGCTGTTAGAGCAGAATTCTTGCTTCTAGGTCTCAGGAGGCTCTGGTTCTCACCAGCTGACGCCCTATGTAAAGTCGTCATAGGAGGATCTCGAAAGCCACAGAGCTAACTGCCGACACCCTTCCTGCATGATGTAACACACGTGGAGCAAATGCACACCCAGCAGCCATGCTTTCTTGGGCAGAAACCCTAAGAAGTAGCCTGTACGTGCACCCCACAGGTGCGTCTGAAAGTGTGCACGTGGGTGTGAAGTTTTCCACTGAAGAAGACCACCCCAGGTGAGCTGAGTGAGGTCTGCCCGCAGCAGTCAGTGAGGGAAGGTTCCTTCCCAGGCCCCAAAACATCACAGAAGAAAGAAAGGCCACATTTCCCATCAAAAGTTTAAACTGTCGACATCTTGGAACACCTGGTGAGTGGGTGGGTTGGAAAGCAGGGTCCTTAGAAGAGCAAGTGTGCTGAGCCCTGGGAGCCCAAGGCCATGGTTTCCCACCTGCAGGACAGCTAAGTGGTAACTGCCTGACTTCCTATTTGAGTCAGTGTAGGAAAATTAGAACCATTTAGGTTTTTGTGAAAAATCAGTATCGCATTTTCGCAAGCTGGGGATTGGTGGTTTGAGTCCTGACTGCCATGATATTTTGCCAAGGCAGGGGACACGGGTTCGAACCCTGGTCTGGGAAGATCCCGCATGCCGCGGAGCAACTAAGCCCATGCACCACAACTCCTGAGCCTGCGCTCTAGAGCCCGCGAGCCACAACTACTGAGCCCTCGTGCCACAACTACTGAAGCCAGGTTGGGGCGGGGGGAAGGAGGGCGAGAGTTTCTGAGTAGGTTGGAAACACAAAAGGTGTTCTAGACGGAGCATCCTTCCTGGGGCTGGGCTTGAGGGGCTGCAAAGGCATCTCTCCTGGAGCCCGAGGGAGGGACCTCTGCCTCAGTGCTCCCCACGTGTGTCATTTCCGCTCCGTGTTCCTCCCAGACAGCAGTGTAGCTCAGCGGTTAGGATGACAATTCAGTCTAGAATCAGGGCAAGCCCAGCTCCACCACCCACTTTCGGTAAAGTAAACTTCTCTGTGCCCCAGTTGACTATCTGTGAAAGGGGATTATGATGGTCCACACCTCACGGGCTCAATGTGAGGATCAAGAGCAACAATCTATGCAAAGACTTTAGGCTGGTACACAGTAAGCACTTAATAAACGTTAGCAATTACTGCTACCTTTCTGCCACCGAAACCTCACCCCAGCTCAAAGCTGAGTCGAGTTGCGCACCTACATGTACCGGCTATTCCCACAGCCCGAGCTGCATCCGAATGACCTCCTTTACCCTCCTGGGGACCCCACTGAGGAAGGCATTCACGTCATTTTTTTATCCTGACGAGGAAACCGAGGCTGGCGGTGCAGAGCCAGGATTCACCCAAGTCCCTGTGCCTCGGAGGCAATGTTCTAGACGGCCACACGTGACTGTCCTCAACTAGGTAAGAATAATCTCTTAAGTGGCTTCTCTGGGTGGTAGAAAAAGCATAATAGGAAAAGAGAAACAATTTGAAATGGAGACAAGTAGCCAGTGAGGATGCCACCTTGTTTCTTTAAGTTGACTTTTTGAAGAATCTGATCACGATACTATTTCTCTACAGTCACCTTAATACACATTAATTTACCAGAACCACTGTGGGTGCAAAACAGAGCAAAAACAGTAGGTCAATACCTCCGTCACTTTTCCCAAATTGAGAGCAAATGGCTGTCGACTCATGAAGTTTAAGGAAAGTAAATGTTAATGGTGCCCACACTGTTCTGCAAGAGCTTCTCTGTGCTGGGGGTCTTGGAATCTCCCAGATTTTACCTGCAACTCACATATGACAATCCCAGGGATGACAGCTGTCCTTGCAGCCCCGAGCCAGGGCCCAAGGAAGGAGGGCAGCACCTAGGGCCATGGCTCTCCACTCAGTAGGATTACTGACCGGATGAAACCAAATACAACAGCTTGATGATGCCCAGATGCCCAGTTAATTTGAGTATCAGATAAACAATGCATATTTTTAACATATAAGTATGTTCTGAAATTGCGTGGGACATATTTTACTAAGAAGTCATTCATAAGCACTCATGTTCATAGCAGAGTATTCACACTAGCTGCAATGTGGAAGCAACCCAAATGTCCATCAACAGATGAATGAATGGGTAAATAAACTGTGGTACAGTCGTACACTGGAATATTATTCAGGCTTAAAAAGAAAGGGAATTCTGATGCATGCCACAGTATGAATGAAGCTTGAGGACATTACGCTAAGGGAAATAAGCCAGATGCAAAAGTACAAATACCATACGATGCCACTTACATGAGGTACCTAGACTAGTCAAATCCATAGAGACAGAAAGTAGAAGGGTGGTTGCCAGGGGCTGGTCGGGGGAGGGGCTGTCAGAGGAGGGGAGGGGGAGTTAGTGTTTAGTGGGGATAGAATTTCAGTTTGGGACGATGAAAAGAGTTCTGGAGCTGGACGGTGGTCAAGGCTGCACAACAAAGGAATGTACTTAACGCCACTGAACTTTATACTTAAAAATGGTTTAAATGGTCATTTTTATGCTGTGTATATTTAACCACAATGAAAAAAGATGTTTACAGTTTATCTGAAATCCAAATTTAACTGGGTGTCCTGTGTTTTTATTTGCTAATTCCAGCAGCCCTAAGCCCAAGGGACATTTGGTAAAGTCTGGAGACACTTTTGATTGTCACGACTGGGGAGGGGGCGCTATTGACATCTAATAGGCAGAGGCCAGAGATGCTGTTACACATCCTTCAATGCACTCACCGGACAGCCTCTATAACAAGAGTTATATGGTCCAAAACGTCGACAGTGCCAAGGTCGAGAATCCCTGCTCCAGAGGGATGCAGGGAAACCCTCACAAGATGTTGCCTGGGGCCTGGGAGTCTAAACTTCAGCCACTGATCACAAATAGGTCCCCACAGGAAAATAAAAGTACACAAATCCTGGTTGTATCAAAGGACACATAAAAACTGTTTTTAAACACTTCTCACGTTATTTTTATATGCAAAATTCTGTTTGTGAGAGAGACTGCAATAGCTATTACTCATAGCCAAAAATAGACGTCCCAAGAGGACTCATTTTGACTCATTCCAATCAAGATTAAGAACTAATCAGAAAAGGTCTTTATATCCAGTCTCAGCAGCAATATGCCTGGTAAGGCACTTCAGCCACAGAAACAAAAAATAGGAAATTAGCTAAAGATGGATTAGCTAATCCCCACAGCAAAGCTCCACGCAGTAGACATGCACTTCGGACACTGTGACAAAAACACCCCAGTAGCAAGCCAGGGAGAAGCTTAGCTGTCCCCATGTGACCTTCCATTCACTCGCTAAACCTTTTAAGCATAAAAAGAAAAGAAAATCCACCAAGAACTTGAGAACAGCAGCACAGTGAAGTCTGAAACATATTTCTCACTGTTATGGATGATAACAGAAATGGATGTTTTATTGATGCTGAATTAAGAATCAAAGACAAAGGAGCGGCTTATTGTCAAAGCTGTCTTAACAACAACAAAACAAGATTAGTGTCACTGAGCTGTGTATAAATTACACAGATGATCCATCCAGAAAATCAATCAGTGAGGAGAGAAAATGTATTTCCTGCCTCTTCAAAATCATCAAGATTCATTCATCAACAAAGACTTTTTAGTGCAACCAGAAGGGTAAAGTCCGAAAGAAAATACACGTTGGACAAGTTAAGCGCTAAAGGCTGGAAAATCACAATTTTTTTTTAAATTGTGGGGCTTTATAGAATGTTATACCAGGCGAAAACTCTATGGAGAAGGGAATGTAGAAAACATTTATGTAAGAAAGGAAATCTATAGCCAAAATTAGGTCACAATGGGACAGCTGCTACTGAGGTTTCAGAGGCAGGTGCAGGTGTACAAGTGCACGCTACCTCACAGGTGTGGAACTTTGCCTGTTTCCTCTGCCTGCTCCCATCTCTTTCCTTCCCTCCCCAACTGTCCCTTCCTTCCTGCTGGCCTAGGGTCTCACAGCCCCTGTAAGCATTCAAAGAGCCATTAAAAAATCTCAAGGAACCCTCAGAGCAAGAGAGATCTACTTCTCCTAAACGGGGGCCCTACAGGATAATTGCAGGTGAAATGCACACTTCAAAACCATCCTGAGATTTCACAAATGTTCTATTCCCAAATAACACCAGCTCTGTACCAGTTACCTACAGTCACACGTGTAACACGCGAGAGCGCAGAGGCGGGGTGAGGGCTATGACCTGACTTGATTGGAACGCAACCATCACAGGCTCCGCGCCTGGAACACAACCCAGAATGAGGCATCAAATCTGAACAGTCACCCAGGAGCCTACAGGGAGGTCACAGGGTTTGTGAAGCTTGTGGATGGCAGCTACTCAGTTCAGGATCTGTCTCTAGTCGATTCAATGAACACTTAAGAGTTCTAAATGGTCTTGGTTCTCTCATTTCTGAGGAGCCATCAGATGAAAACAAACAAACTAAACAGGAAAGAGCTGAAATAGACAGGAACGTGGCTTGCACAAATATAGGTCATAGCCTGGATGGGGGGGAAAGGGAAGAAAATGGAAAATGACTAAAGTGACCACAACTTGAAACACAGCAGCCCCGCGGCCTTGTGTGAAGGGGCCCAGGCCACACACTGCTCCACGGACCCTGAGGGTATCACCCTGCAGACAAAGTCGTGTGCTTGGAGTCAGATGTTCCGGTTCCAGTTCTAATTTTTGCTGTTACAAGCACAAGTAATATAGCTTCTTGGAATCTCAGCTTCTTTCAATCATAAAATGAAGATAATCACATTGCCCCTCCTGATCGTCACGTTTAGCATGAAAACGGTCTTAGAAATAAAGTGTGATCCTATGAACCGCCAAAGAAGACTACTTAACTAATAATTAGTATTCATAATATTAACCCTAATTCATCAGGAAGAGGTTAAAGTCTGTGTCTGCAAAGCAAATACCCTAGTTTTTTATAACCATGCAGGAAGGGTGAAGGGGAGGCTCTGTAGGGGAGCAAAATTGGCCACCCCGAAATGTGCTGCTCTGGTATGCGGATTACTTGGAACTGAAAACAATCAAGGCCCAAAAGACTAAGGCAGAAATTGTAACCTCCCCTTCACTGACTAAAAGAATTTGGATAGCAGACCTGTTCCAGGAAGGGAGCGTTCACACCCATCAGTATAGTATGAGCTAGGTGCAGAGACATGGAGGAATCTAGCAAAGCCTGTTTGTTAAAGTTCCTCTCTGTGTCCCATTGTTTCTTTCGGCCCAGCAAACATCTGTTTAACAAACACGTGCTTTTCCGTCTTCCTGTGAACTGTCTTCCCCGACATCCCCCCACCCACCGTCCCCTTAGCTCAGAATATCATAGCCTCCATTGCCTGACTATCCTCATATTCTCTTGGAGCCCCTGTATGTAAGTAAATTTGTTTTTTTCTCCTGTTAATCTGTCTCTATGGAGCCGCTGTATGTAAGTAAATTTGTTTTTTCTCCTGTTAATCTGTCTCTAGTCAATTTAATTATTAAGCCAGCCAGAAGAACCCAGAAAGGTAGAGGAGAATTGTCCCTCCCAAATGGCTTGTCTCTCTGAGGTCAGCCACTGTGCTCCCCAAGCCCCACCCCGCCATCTCCCACCCCCTACTCCTGACCCATCCTGGCTTCCCTGGGCTTGCAGCATCCAGAGGAGAAAGACACAAGAGGAGGGGGAGACATGCTCGTTCCTGCGTAACCTCAGGAAAGCAGAGCTCTTAACCTGAATTTTCTTCATTATAAAAATGCCTGCCTATGTGATTCTTAACTGTACATTATCCTATTTGGAGCCCACAGTATTACATAAAGCATCTTGGAAGCCCTAACACACTCCCCAAATGCAAGAGATCACTGTGATTCATATTACCCGACGCATCAGGCAGAAACACACACCTGTATTTTCTTTACGGAAAGTGAGATGTATTCGTTCAGGGAGAATGAAATACGCTCCTCCTCAAGTTTGATTTCTCCTCAGTAGAACAGAAGCCTTTCAAACAATTAGCTCTGTCCAATAAAGCCTCAGGAAAAAGATGGAATGATCCTTTATCGAGCATATTCGAGAGAGGCAGCCTTCATTTGTGAAAGGATCCTGTGAACCCTGATATTTCCAACCCGTGGAGTTTTCTTAATCTTTGTTCTTTTTTTTTTTTTTTTTTTTTTTGCGATACGCGGGTCTCTCACTGTTGTGGCCTCTCCCGTTGCGGAGCACAGGCTCCGAACGCGCAGGCTCAGCGGCCATGGCTCACGGGCCCAGCCGCTCCGCGGCATGTGGGATCTTCCCGGACCGGGGCACGAACCCGCGTCCCCTGCATCGGCAGGCAGACTCTCAACCACTGCGCCACCAGGGAAGCCCTTAATCTTTGTTCTTAATGATTAAATGATGAAGTATTTGCATTTTAATATTATGATGATTCCCTCCAGCTTTTCCATTTCCATTTCTATGTCACACCCCAAAAGAGGGTGTGGGGTGACCCAACTAGTCACTGAGAAGAGGCATTTCTGGCACAATGGAATCCACATAAAAAAGCAAATCCTGAGAAGATGTCAGTGGGGTTTATGACCCTTGTGGAGAGCAGGTGCACAGAAGCCCACCTACTGGTCCAAGTTCTTGCCTGCTAGGCACCCCCTGGTAATCAACTCATCCAACAATGCTCGGCCACTAGAGCCAAACTGAATTTACTTTCTCAAGAAGGATAAATTCTTTGTCTACAGTATCTGCATCATTAACAAGAGCAGTGGATTAAATACAGCTCTAGCAGCTTTTCTAGACCAAAAAGGAATGTCCAAAGAAAAGAAAGATGTAGCATCAAATAAGAGGTCTCAGGTCAAACGAAATGTGCCTCTGTAGGTCACAGGAGGCAACGCTGTGCTGTGCAAATCCTACGCGGGAGAAACGGCAGAGATTTGAGATCCCAGAACTCTGAATCCTTCTAAAAAATTCCAACCTATGCAGTTTGATGCTATGGTGCCTCCTTGGAGAATTCAGTTAGGTGACTTCCATGTGAAAACTTTCTACTACTCTTTTCTATCTCAGCTAAAATTTAGTGAAACTTCTTTTTTCATTTTATTGAAGTATAGATGATTTACAATGCTGTGTTAATTTCTGCTGTACAGCAAAATGATTCACACATATATATACACACACATATATACATTCTTTTTCATATTCTTTTCCATTATGGTTTATCACAAAATATACTTCCCTGTGCTATACAGTAGGACCTTGTTGTTTATCCATCCTATAGATAATAGTTTGCATCTGCTAACCTCAAATTCCCAGTCCTTCCCTCCCCCAGCCCCCTTCCCCTTGGCAACCACAAGTCTGTTCTCTATGTCTGTGAGTCTGTTTCTGTTTTGCAGATATGTTCATTTGTGTCATATTTTAGATTCCACAAATAAATGATATCATATGGTATTTGTCTTTCCCTATCTGACTTCCCTTCGTATGATCGTCTCTAGGTCCATCCACGTTGCTGCAAATGGCATTATTTCATTCTTTTTTATGGCTGAGTAATATTCCATTATATATATGTACCACATCTTCTTTATCCATTCATCTGGACATTTAGGTTGTTTCCATGTCTTGGCTATGTGAATAGTGCTGCTATGAACACAGGGGTGCACGTATCTTTTCAAACTATGGTTTTGTCCGGATATATGCCCAGGAGTGGGACGCAAAACTTCGTACGCTGCCAGGATTCTAAGTTTCTGTAGGCAGAAGAGCCTAAACCACCTCACTGGAGGGAACGGAAATGTTTCTCAGCTCCCAGCCCCTCGGGCCCTTCCCTGTTTCACCCGTGGGTCCTGGTCTTCTGTAGTCAAGCAAGGCTCCCGATCCTTATAGAACAATGTACACCCTACTCACGTTCCTGCTTCAAATATGGTTTCCTTTCCACCTGCAGTCCTCTTCTTTTGTCTCTGTCAATATATATTAACTGATCAGATCTCTTCCAATTAAGGGCAGAAATATTGTCACCTGTTTTCATCTGTCATTGTCCCACCCTCGGGGAAACCGCCCCTCCCCCTGTGTAAGGCAGAGATGACAAGCATGGCTCATGTCCCTGTGACCACAGGGATGGACGTGCCACCCACGAGGACCCAGAGTCCTCCCTGAGGCTGACATACAGGAAGTGAAAGCAAAAACGTTCCTTTCTATAGTGGGGATGACGAGGCAGTGGTGCAAGTTGGAGCTAAAGGCCACCTAGATGGCTATTTCCCTGTCATGTGAAGTGACATGTTTGCAAAAGAAGCCAAGCAGAGCTGTGACAAGACTACCTGCCCAGTAGCTATTGTCCCCGTAATAAGCAAACTCTTGTTGGGGATGGCAATGTGATTAGCTAAAAGTAAATAAAAGAGAACAAAATTTAAAAAAACAGTAACAACGAGATTTCAGCTTCCCCTGCAGACAGGGTTGCTGGAGGACACAACAGTGACCAAGGGGACAGAAGCATGAGCTCCTGGCTGCGCTTGTGAGAAACCTACTTACTCCAGAGGTAGACTCCTCTGGCATGCACCTTTTGCCCATTGTCTTCTCTCTGACTGGAATGCAGATGCAATGCTGGAGAAGGGGCAGCCATATTGTGAACACAAGGAGACAAGCAATGTTAAGGATGGTTCAGGGGAAAGACAGAAGGATCCTGGGTCTCAGGAAGTCACCATGCCAGTCCTGGGCTGCCTACCTCCAGGTTTCTCATTGCAAGAGAAAAGCAAATTCATTTGAGGCACTGTGTGGAGGCTTCTGTCACTGACAGCTGTATAAAATTCCTCACTGATACAGAATTTCTTACCTGGAAGTAGGATGCTACAAGAAACAGAACCAAAATGAGACCTTGGCCAAGTAGAGTAAATAGAGCTTTGGGTATGGGGCTAGAAACTTGGTATCTCGTGTGATGGCAAAAATGTGATGAAACTGTCACCTACTGTACCCTGGAAAAGCTACTTGTCAAAAGAGGTTATGATATCAGGGAGCATGGTGGGAAAAATTCCAAGCATTGGCATCTCCTGGCTGCTTCTTGACACACAAAAGAGAGATCAACCCAGATGGTCATGGGCCAGGCTGCAGGACCAGGACGAGGTAGTGAGGTGCCTACGACACATTTAAGAAGGCACCCACCCTGCCCTTGCACAACCCTAAGAGTTGAATTCTACATCCTGGGGCCTCCGTGTCCACCCCGCCATCCCCCAGTCCCACCCTGCCCTGCTGCAAGCACAGAGGAAACAAAGGAAATGCAGCCTTTCTAGAAGAGGCCTCTGACTGAAGCTTCTGAGACAAGCTGACTGAGAGTCCCATCGTTTGAAGACTTTCGTGGCTGAAAAGGCCAATTTCTTTTCTACCCCAGAGTGAAGCATTACTAAGCATTCGCCATAAAATGACAGCCTTAACAAGAGATAAAACTGGTGCCCCACCGGCCATGAGGGCAAGTTTCCTGGCAAAAATGGAATTACGAATATCCCCCTGGGGGAGGGACAAAGCACAGAAGTAAAAGACAGAGGCGACTCTTCAGCTTACAAAACGACATCCCGACAAAATGTTTGAATGCAGTTATTCACTAATGAGACTGACTGGAAGGAAACAAAATAGACTCCACTAATTTTTTTTTGTACTTCCTTCTATTTGTGTTTCTTCTCTAGTACATATGCCGCTCATGTTTTGCCTTCAGATATAGTCAAGAAACATGACCACGATATCCGCCCAAAAGCACAGTCAAGGCACCATGTAACCTGAGCGGCCTTGGGGAACCTACATCATCAATTACAAAGCATGGTGAGGCACAGCCAGCTCCGTGCAGAGCTCAGCCTGGCCATCGGGCGGACAAGTCAGTGCTTATTTTGTTTTGTTTTGTTCTCATTTTCACACACCACTGTGCTATCCTGAGGAAGGGCCTGTATTCACCTTGGACTCACCATACCTCCCACTTGCAGGAAGCACCAGGAATACTTTATGATCTCTAAACACATGGGAGAGAATTTTGTGGTTATAGATTGCCAACCTTGAGAAAAGGCCAAACGATGGGGCATTGTACCTCTGGCTCCACTGATTCGTGGATTAAAATGCATGCCCTCAGTGAATTTATTGTAAACGAACACAAGTTTCAGAAAAGTTGGAAATACAATATGAGAAACTTTTTTTTTCTGAACCTTTTGAGAGTTGACCCTACGCCCCTTCATTCCTGAATACTTCAGTGCGTATTTCCTACAAACAAGCACATAACCTACATAAGCACAAGAAACCACCAAAATCGGGAAATTAATACTAACAGATGACTCTCATCAAATTCTCAGGTTTCATTGAAATTGTTTCAAATGTCCCAATAATATTTTTATAACAAAAGGATTCCCCATCCCCTTTGGAATCCACACTGCATGCAGTTCTCCTGTCTCTTCAGCATCCTTCAGTATGGAATGGCCCTCTAGTCTTCCCTTAACCTTCATGACTTCGGCACTTTTGAAGATTACGGGTCAGTTATTTTGTAGAATATCCTCCCATTTGAGTTTGTTTGGTATTTCGTCATGATCAGATATTCAGGTTTGCATTTTGGATAGATTTTTTTTTTTATTGAAGTATAGTTGATTCACAATGTTGTGTTAATTTCAGGTGTACATCAAAGTGATTCAGCTAAACATATGATTATATATAACTTCTTTTTCAGATTTTATATAGTTTATTGCAAGATATTAAACATAGTTCCCTTGTGCTATATGGTAGGTCCTTGTTGTTTACCTATTTTATATATAGTAGTTTGTATCTGCTAATCCCAAACTCCTAATTTATGCCTCCCCTTCCCTCTTTCCCCTTTGGTAACCATAAGTCTGTTCTCTATGTCTGTGAGTCTGTCTCTGTTTTGTAAAGAAGTTCATCTGTATCATATGTTAGATTCCACATATAAGTGATATCATATGATATTTGTCTTTCTCTGTCTGACTTACTTCACTTAGTATGATCATCTCTAGGTCCATCCACGTTGCTGCAAATGGCATTATTTCATTCTTTTCTATAGCTGAGTAGCATTCCATTGTATATATGTACCACATCTTCTCTATCCATTCATCTGTCGATGGACATTCAGGTTGCCTCCATGTCTTGGCTACTGTAAATAGTGCTGCTATGGATATTGGGGTGCATGTATCTTTTCAAATTAGAGTTTTCTCTGCATATATGCCCATGAGTGGGATTGCTGGGTCATATGGTAGCTCTATTTTTAGTTTTTTGAGGAGCCTCCATACTGTTTTCCACAGTGGCTGCACCAACGTTCCCACCAACAGTGTAGGAGGGTTCCAGAACATCCCAGATCGATGTCGTGTTCTTCTCATTGCTTCCCATCAAGTGGCCCAGGACTTCAATCCAGGAGTTACTCATGTTAACTTTGGTCACTTGATTAAGATGGGATCTGCTGGACTTCTCACTGAAAAGCTACTCTCTTCATCATTGTATTTAATAAATATTCAGAGGGAAGGTAAATTAAAACTATGTAAATATCCCATTCCTCAAGAAACTTTAAGCATATTTATCTGTATACACATGGGGGCAAAAGAAAGTTAAATCCCAAACACAGGCTGAACTATTCAGAAGAATGTATCTTAAGTTAACGCTATAATAAATAACATAACTTTATTTGCATAGTTTCAGAAGCTTTTACTCTAGGAAGAAAATCTTTATCCTAGATACACTAAAATGACGTATGTACTTCTGTATAAGTCACGAAAATCCAATAAATCTAGTCTTATATGTCTATTTTGGGAAGCAGGGGAGGAGTAGGATGTGTAAAATAACATGGAATGAAAACTCTATTTTTGGTCACTGTAGACAAAAACCTATTTGGAACTATATGTACAAAAAGTGCTTTTCTCTTTTATTGGCAATTGCTGGAACATACAACAGCCTCAACAGAAAATAATAACCAAGTGCTTGTGCTTGGATACTAAAAATACACTGGGGGGACTGAGACCTTTGCTCTCTCATTTCAGCATGAATGATGACGGTGACCCATATACATGTATAAAGAAATCAAACCTCAGGCTCTGATAGGGAAAGGAGAACACACTCTAAATAGATACCTATTGCCGTAGGAGTAATTTCATCCACAAAGTAATCAGACCATTCAAAACCAGATGCAGCATTTTAAGTAGATGAGACTTAGAGCCACTTTAAATAACAAAAGGAAAGGACTGGGTTCAGTGGTAGACCAAGATCCTCTTCCGTAGTTTGATTTTTCCCAAAGAGATCTCAGTGTAGTGTTGATAAGAGCCCAGGGGCCAACACAAGGACTTGGTCATGGGCCCCACTGGCTCCAAAGGAGTGGTTCTCAAAGTGTGGTCCCTGGGCTAGCAGCATCAGTGTCTCCAGAGAATTTCTTAGAAATGCACATTCTCAGGCCCTACCTGTGGAATCAGAAACTGTGTTTTAAACACGCCCACCAGGTGAATTTGATGCGCACTATATAGTTTGAGAACCATTGCCCGAGAGATTCAGGTAGGGAACGTAAGGTAGAATTCTACCCTTTCCCTGACTCCTTGGAAACTAATCTGAAAACCCTCAGGACAATCAGTTTGTGGCTGACTGACTGGGGAAAACCTCACTGTGTTATGGGAATTTTCTGGTATTATTTGTTGCCTGGTTCTCCCGTCTGGTCTAGTTAGTTACTGAGGAAATTTATTGACGGAAATAGGCAGCAACTATTTTCAACTCTACTCATTGACTTTCAACATCAATTCCCAAATTACATTGTGTTTTACGGTCTTCTATTGACTCTAGAACTTTCCACAGTGAAGGAATGAAAGTCCAGGGTTTTCTCCTCTTTGCCTCCCTTGCAATTCAGTTAAAGGAAACCTTTGTTCAGCCAAAATATCCTTCCCTCCACTCCCCTGCCCAGCACAGACCTCAGCCCCTCCTGGCGAGCACCCCTTGTCTTCTGGATGTCTGTCCACTTGAGCGGCCTGCAGTTCCCCTCAACACGAAAACGTGGAAAAACACGAATATGTAATTCTTTCTTTCTACAGTCAGTATGTTACTTTTTAAAGATCCTAAGTACATAGACAAGTACACGGTTGGATAATGATATGTGGTTGTATGAAATCTTATCATTACCATTATTTAACATTTGCTGGAGTTGGTCAAAGTCATGATGGAACTGAATCAAGTACATTTAGCTTTAGCCCTTTCTCTGCTCACATTCCTGTGTACATTTTATACTGCTTTAATTCACCTGATTACATCTTGCTATTTTATCTAATATTAATATCTAATACTTAATATAATTCTCCATGATTCTAAGTTCCTGGATGGCCACAACCAAATCTCCTACATCTCATAAAGTAGAAATGCTCTCGTAATGAGATTCAATAAGTATGTGCTTGCATATATTTAATCAAGTGCCTTCTCCCCCTTGCCTCAGGAATGAGCCTCGAAAATCCTCCTTTGGTGAATTACCACTTGAAACTAGATTTTCTCCGATTTTAAGAAAAAACAAAAATTAAGACACCCCTGGCTTAAGCTAACCTTAAAGGAAAAACTGACAGAGAAAGCGCTGTCTGTCCCTCAATATGCCAGTGATCGGGTGTGAAATAAACAGGGTGTTAACAATGCACCAAGGGGCCTGGTTGTTACACCAGCACGGGCAGACCAGCTCAAAATCAGCCACGTAACTTTGCTTTCCAGCACTGACAGCAGCCCAAGGCGGTAGACTCGACAATCAATGACTGCAAAATGTCACTGCAAAGAAGTTTTTCAGAGGGTACAAATAGGCCGAAGATTGTTGCAGAAAAAGGAAAAGGAAAGGAATGGACAATTTAGTCAGCACTGTGTGTGAAAGAAATATTTTGGCCTTGTTCCATAAATGATAACTGAAATGCTATCTGGACCAGTCAGTTTTATCAAGGGAAAATAAAGCAACCTGCCACTGTAACCCAGAGAGGAGAAAAACAAGGATAAAAGATGAAAAATCTCCATTCATTTCAAAGAAAAGACACAGTGACAAAGAAACGACAGCAAGGTTGACTATTAATCCAAGACCTCCTATGATTCCACAGCAGTACGCCCAAGGCAGTTCACCAAGGTCTGTCTGCAATCCGCCCTCCCTCTGTTCCAAGTGCCCTACCCACATCCTCTATCTGATGAAATTTCACTCTTCCGTCAAGATTTACCTCCAGTGCCACTTCCTCTCTGACGTCTTGCAAAATCCTGCCAGGCAAAATGAATCACCTGCCCCTTCCTGGTCCCAGCTCCCATTGCTCTGCTGATACAGACTTGGCCCTGTGACTTCACATGCCTGCTCGTGTGTGATTCTCATCCCATGCCAATTGGTGATGCCGGAAGGGTGGGAGACCATTTCTCAATCACCTTTTTTTTTGCCCACGGAAACTGACAAAAGGTCTGGTACCAATAAGCGCTCAAAAAAAAATCTTCTACTAAATTGTTAAGCTGAATTATAGACAGTGCTTCAGTCCCCAGTGCTGGGAACTTTATTGGATGCATACTTTACGTACCACCTTCTTTAATTCCTCGTGTCAATCCTATGAGGACACTGGTGCTCAAAGAAGTGAAGAAACCACAGCCCTGAGATCAAAACCAAGTCTGACCATAGGGTGTATTTTGCGTCCCTGCTCTTCTGCATGGTCACATGTGTCCCAGGGCCACTTACACAACTTCTGTTAGCCTCAATGTTCTCCTCAATAAAACTGGAATGATTATCTTTTAGTGCATTAGCCCACTTTCTACAAGGGCATCAGGAAGGTAAAGGAAATCCCACCATTTATTGATGAAGGGAGAACAGTGAAAAGCATAAACTAAAATGGAAAAAATGTTGCACTTGACATATTTCTTTTGGAAAAGTTTCAGAAATGGCACCTCGCCTGCATCTCTGGAAGGAATAGCTCTAAGTAGAAATTATACCTTAAAGGGTTGTCTCCACCTCTATGAAGAGAAAAATTTTTTGGACAGATTTTTATACCAATTATTTAAACACTATATCCTGCTGTAAAAGTCTGCCCTGGACCCCAAATTCAGGGAAAATACAGAGAATGTCACGTCACTGCATTTGCAATGCCATACCCATGACCATTCACTAAATGTTCCCCATCTATTCAGACTCCAGATAACACCACACGAGTAATTGCATGAAAAATGATGGTGGGGTAGCAGCTGTTAATACCACCATTGGTACAACTGAAACTCCACATAAAGTGGGAATATGGATAGAAAAGCTGTTGTGACCTAATACTGGTCTTCTGGTCACGTGACATCATTGCAGCTGATACGGTGGTAGAGAAACCCCAGAAAAAAAAAATAGTTACTGAGTTAATAAGATGAGCTCTGAACTGTTCAAGTCAAGGGATGTGTATTTTATTTATTTATTATTTTGGGGTTTTTTAAAACATTAGCTCAGATTCCTAATCTTTTTAAATATATAAATTTATTTATTTATTTTTGGCCGTGTTGGGTCTTCGTTTCTGTGCGAGGGCTTTCTCTAGTTGCGGCGAGCGGGGGCCACTCTTCATCACGGTGCGCGGGCCTCTCACTATCGCGGCCTCTCGTTGCGGAGCGCAGGCTCAGCAGTTGTGGCTCACGGGCCCAGTTGCTCTGCGGCATGTGGGATCTTCCCGGACCAGGGCTCGAACCCGTGTCCCCTGCATCGGCAGGAAGACTCTCAACCACTGCGCCACCAGGGAAGCCCTATTTATTTATTTATTTTTAATTGAGGTATAGTTGCTTTACAATGCTGTGTTAGTTTCTGCTGTACAGCAAAGTGAATCAGCTATATGTATACTTATATCCCCTCTTTTTGGGATTTCCTTCCCATTTAGGTCATCATGGAGCACTAAGAAGTTTCCTGTGCTATACAGCAGGTTCTCATCAGTTATCTATTTTATATATAATCCCAATCTCCCAACTCATCCCCCCACCTTTCCCCGTTTGGTGTCCATGTGTTTGTTCTCTACATCTGTGTCTATTTCTGCTTTGCAAATAGGTTCATCTGTACCATTTTTCTAGATTCCACATATATGCGTTAATATACGATATTTGTTTTCCTCTGTCTGACTTACTTCACTCTGTATGACAGTCTCTAGGTCCAGCCACGTCTCTACAAGTGACCCAGTTTTGTTCCTTTTATGGCTGAGTAATATTCCATTGTATATATGTACCACATCTTCTTTATCCATTCATCTGTCGATGGACATGTAGGTTGCTTCCATGTCCTGGCTATTGTAAATAGTGTTAGAAGAATCACTGCATTGTGGGAAATAGTCTTGGGGGCAGAAGTGTGTGACAAGACAAGAGTGAACGGGTAAAGACCAGATCCCAGGCTGCTGCAGCAGCCCGGATGGAGGAGGATGGCAGCCAGGGAATATAAAATGATGGACACTTTCCCAGTCATTTTACGAGACTGGTATAACCTCAATGCCAAGACTGGAAAAAGGTCGTTTAAAAATCAAAATTATACTTAATTTAATTTATTAATATGAATGCACAAATACTTTAAATTAGTAAAAATCCAGCACAGTATTAAAAATAACAGAGTTTATCCCAGAAAAGGAACAATAATATAATTTTGAAAGTCTTATTGATTTGTGTTTATAACATATATAGAAGTAAAAGAATGACAACAAAGAAGAGGAGGGGAAAATATAAATGTACAGTTGTAAAATTCTCACTATATTTTATAAAAATGTATTACTTTATTTAAATTAATTATATTTATAGTATGTATGGTATAACACTGCCTGAATACAGATTGTGATAAATTGAAGGTGCATAACATAAACCGTAGGACAACCACTGATGAAAATAAAACAAAGTGGGATAGTAATAATCCAAGAGAAGTGATAAGGTATAATAGTGAAAAATACTCAATTGTAAATGAAGGCAGAAAAAGAAGAAAAAAGAAAAAATACACATAGGAAAAATAGAAAGCTAATAGCAAAGCAGTAGACTTACACTCAAACACAGTAATCACATTAAATACAAATGGATTAAAGATAGCAGTTAAAGGAGAAACTTGGCAGTCTGGACAAAAAAGCAATATCAAACTATAGTATGTTTCCAAGAAACCCACTTAAATATAAAGACGCAGATAGGTTAAAAGTAAATGAATGGGGGCTTCCCTGGCGGCACAGTGGTTAAGAATTCACCTGCCAAGGCAGGGGACACAGGTTCGAACCCTGGTCTGGGGAGATCGCACGTGCCGCGGAGCAACTAAGCCCACGCACCACAACTCCTGAGCCTGCGCTCTAGAGCCCACGAGCCACACCTACTGAGCCCTCGTGCCACAACTACTGAAGCCTGCGCACCTAGAGCCTGTGCTCTGCAACAAAAGAAGCCACCACAATGAGAAGCCCGTGCACTGCAACTAAGAGTAGCCCCCGCTTACTGCAACTAGAGAAAGCCCACATGCAGCAATGAAGACCCAATGCAGCCAAAAATAAATAAATAAAGTAAATAAAAATTTATTTTTAAAAAAAGTAAATGAATGGAGTATAAAATAGATAACTAATGAGAACCTACTGTATAGCACAGGAAACTCTACTCAATGTTCTCTGGTGACCTAAATGGGAAGGAAATCCAAAAAGGAGGGTATATATGTATACATATAGCAGATTCACTTTGCTGTACCGTAGAAACCAACATAACATTGTAAAGCAAATCTAGTCCAATAAAAAAAAAAAGGAAGAAAGTGGGAAAGATGGAGGATGTTGCTGTTTTACTTCTGTCAAACAACTAAAGGAGTAGAAGAGAGATGCATGTTAAAGCAAAGAGTCCACAAGATGGACAAAGGGTGCTATAGTGAGAACACACTACCTATGTGTGCATTTTTATGTAAAACCCTCAATCAAAGCCCATATGTAAACTTTACAGTAAAGTCTATATTTGAAGTAAAAAAAAAAGTAAATAAATGGAAAAAGATACATAATGTTCATGCTAATCATCAGAAAGCTGAAATAACTATATTCATACCAGATAAAGTAGACTTCAGGAAAAAGGAGTATTGACATAGATAAAGAAGAACATTTCATAATGATAAAGTGGGCACTTTGTCAAGAATACTTAAAATTCCTAAATGTGTATGCTTTTAATAGAGCATCAAGATACTTGAAGCATAAAATGCTTAAATAATACAGGGTTGAAATACAATATCTGATAGAATTAAAAGGAGAACAGACAGAATTATAGGTGGTTTCCAACATACTCCTCCCAATAGTTGATAGGTCAAGTAGACATTAAGTCAGTAAGAACAAAGAACGTTTGAACACTATCAATCAACATAACTTAATCAACATTATAGAACATACACCCAATAACTGCAGAATTTACATTCTTTTCATGTGCACGTAGAACATCACCCAAGATAAACTATATGTTGACCCATAAAACAAGTCTCAAAAATTTCAAAAAAGATTAAAGTCATACCAAGAATGTTTTTTTGAACACAACATAATTTAATTAGAAAGCAATAACAAAAAGATACCTGGGAAGTCTCCAAGTGTTTGGAAATTAGGCAATCTATTTTCAAACAATGTTATACCATATATACTGTAAATATAATTAGATGAAATAGAAAAGTTTCTCGAGTACAAATTACCAAAAAAAAAAAAAAGACAAGAAATAGATAATCTGAAAACCTTATATCTATTTAAAGAAACTGCATTTGTAGTCTGAAACCTTATTTAAATAATTCCAAAGTCAAGTAGTTTTACTGTTAGATATTATCAAACATTTAAGGGGAAAAAAAGACACTAATTTTATACAAACTTTCAGAAGGGAATACCTCTCAATTTTATAAGGGCAGCATAACACTGATCTAAAATACAGATGGCTCACCCTCATAAACATAAGCATAAGAATCCTTAATCAAATAGTAGCAAATCAAATCCAAGGATATGTAAAAAGCATAATATTTCATGACCAAGAAGGGTTTGTGCAGGAAACCCATTATTTAGCATGTGAAAATCAATCAATGTAATTAGTCACATTAACATAATTGAGGTAGAAAACAGATAAAATAGACTTCATGAAAATTAGAAATTTTTAGTCATCAAAAGATACCATTAAGAAATAGACAGGATAGACTTCCCTGGAGGTCCAGTGGTTAAGACTTTGCCTTCCAATTCAGGGGGTGAGGGTTCGATCCCTGGTCAGGGAGCTAAGATCCCACATGCCTTGCGGCCAAGAAAAACACCAAAACATAAAACAGAAGCAATAGTGAAACAAATTCAATAAAGACTTGAAAAATGGTCCACATCAAAAAAAAAACCTTAAAAAAAAAAAAGGAAATAGACAGGAAAGTCCCCAGATTAGGAGAAAATAGCTGTAATAAATATACATGACAAAAGACTTGATATCAAAATATATAAATAGCTCCCTTCCAAGTTAATAATTCACAGAAAATCCAACAAAACTCTGGGCAAAAGATTTGAATAGGCACTTCACACACACACACACACACACACACACACACTATATGTGTATATATATACATAAATGATTAATAAACACATGAAAAATTGCTCAATATCATCAGTCATCAGTACATAGCCACTAAAATGGCTAAAATGAAAAGGACAAATAACATCTAATGTCGGTAATGATATAGAACAATTATAACTGTCCAACATTGTTTATAGAAGTATAAAATGGCACAATTTTGGAAGTTTCTCATAAAATTAAACGTGTGCCTGCACTGTGACCCAGTAATTACACTCTTAGATATTTACTCAAGCAAATGAAAACAAGAAAGAAGTATACAAGAATGTTCACAGAAGCTTTAGGCATATTAGACAAAAACCAGAAACAACCCTAATGTCCATTAAGAGGAAAATGAAAAAACAAATTACATTCATATAATGGAACTCAACTCAGCATCAAAAAAGGAATAAACTATTGAGACCCACAAAAACATGGATGAAATGTTTTTCAAAAATATTACACTGAATAAAAGATGACAGGCAGAAAAGAATGTATACTATCTGATTCCATTTATCAGAGTTTCTAGCATTTACAGCTTTCAAGACTGTTGACTTTTACTAGACACACACACATACACATGACCCAAGCCCTTTTCAATCTGGGTTCAAGTTTTCACTCTAACCTTACCTCCTGCTCGTGGCAACATTCCCAAATGAATAAATGGACCAAGAACTCCTTGTTTTGTGCTGATGGAAGCAATCCTCTTGAGGCATCGTTATGGGGGAGGAGGCATCACTTCTGTGGAGCCCACTTCTTGTTTCTGACATCCACCTCCTCAATCCGAGGCATTCACACACATTTGGGTGGTCATTCCCAGGTGTGTAAATATGCTCTCAAGTGTCAGGGGTTTTTTTTCTGTGCAGGGCAACTAAGCCCAGAAGAGGCTCCGAGGTGAGGGACCCCCTCTTGTGATGTATGTGGCACCCCCAGCCTGAAACCTTTGTGGCATTAGACCGAACAACCCAGCTGGGTCAGTCGACTCAGGGCAGCGTGTCTCTGTTGAGCTGAGGCTGGAGTCCGCCTTGACAAAGGGGAGGCCATAGTTTACGGCCACTTCTCAAACACGGACGCTCAAGTCCACGTGGGTATGTGGTGCCGTAACACCCAGGGATGCTGCCTCTCGGCTGGGAAGAGACGGCCTGGTAGACATAACAGTTTTTCAAAACGTTCTCTTGACCCAGTTTTGAGGTCCTGGCTAGAGGCTGGTCAATTCCCCTCGGAGCAGCCAAGTAAGTCCACACCTGCCACCGCCTCCTCTATGGGGTGCTCACTCTCCCCCCACCCTAGTCACCCAGGGCCAGGGGCCAGACACCTAGGGAAGCCCCTACGCCGAGAGCCCTGAAGTGATCCAAACCAGCCAGTCCTGAGCCTGCTGACCCAGCCTCTCCTGTTCCTTCTCCCAGAAACCACAGTAAAGGCTCTCGCCCACGTTTCCCCCCTCCCCGTGCCTCCTGACCGACCCCGGCGCTTCCCCACGTGGCCCTCCCGTGGTATGGCGCGCTCCCCCTCTTGGGATCTGTGAGTAACAAACTACCTTTTCAATGGCAGTTGTCGACTGATCTGTTGCTCTAACTTTACCTCAAATTTTCTATTTAATACACTACACTTTAACACAGTGGAGGGCAGGTCTCAGCCAGCGGGCAAGGAAGCTGCGGTAAGATAACTCCATGTGAGTGACCCTCCCACACCCTTCCAATCCCATAAGACTTCTGTGCGTCTGTCAAACAGATGGTGAGAGACGAATGCCCCGATTCCCACTCTTTGTCATGGGGGGAACATGAGAGCATAGCTTTAGCTATTAAAATAATCTAAAATGCTGAACAGGGCACCCAAAGGAAAAGAATCAAAAATGCATTCAGTATGGAGAGAGAATACATTCTCGGGTGGGATTACCAGTAAATGGGAGATTTGTCTGAAATTATCAGGATAGAGTGTCTTTTTAAATTTTTTTTTATTGTGGCAAAATATACATGACATAAAATGGACCATCATATCCACTTTTAAGTGTATGATTCTGTAGCACTAAATATACTCACACTATTGGGTAACCATCACCACCATCCATCCCCAGAACATTTTTTCATCTTCCCAAACTGAAACTCTGTGCCCATTAAACACTAACTCCCCATTCCCCCTCCCCCATCCCCTGACAACCCCCCTTCTACTTTCTGTCTGTAGGAATTTGACAACTCTAGGTATCTTATATACGTGGAATTACATAGAGCATCATTTTAAAGGAATTCCAAGTACTCTGTGATATTATTTTAAAAATAAAAAAATATAGCAGATGTGCCTTCTCTCTTTGACTTTCATTTTTGCTTTGCGAAGGTAAATTTGTGCTTGATGAATGCTGTAGAGACGATTCCATATTTTGCGTATGCACAGCACATAATTTCATAGGGACCTTACTGAAAAAGAAATTCCCTTCCCTATATCTCAGCAGTCACTATGTTTTTTGCTTACACAAGATCAGAGCCATCAAAGACACAGATCATGCCCATGTACAGAGTTAAAATACGCACAGTTTATATTAAAGCCCTGTACAATTGAAGAGCAGCTATACAACTTATGGCACACCTTGAAAACTCCATGAGAGGAAATCAAATTTTTAGCACATCAACAAGAAAAACACTCACTAAGCAAATTCTGCAGGCTAGGAGAAACAATTTCTCATAACAACAGTTCCAAAACCCAAAAAGTACTAGAACAACAAATGTGGGACAAACCACAGCTCCCTTTAGCGTTAACCGATTTCAGTCTTTTGAGCACAACCTGAATTACCGACTGCATGTGATAAGCAGCACTGTTCTGCTAAAAAGCTTTGGGAAAGGCAATTCTCAAAGGGAGCAGCTTCTATTTCTCATAATTGAAGCCAATGAGGTATGACCTCACACCAGTCAGAACGGCCATCATGAAAAACTCTACAAACAATAAATGCTGGAGAGGGTGTGGAGAAAAGGGAACCCCTCCTACACTGTTGGTGGGAATGTAAATTGATTCAGCCACTATGGAGAACAGTATGGAGGTTCCTTAAAAGACTAAAAATAGAGTTGCCGTGCGATCCTGCAATCCCATTCCTGGGCATATGTGAGGACAAAACTATAATTCAAAAAGATACAGGCACCCCAATGTTCACAGAAGCACAATTTATGATAGCCAGGTTATGGAAGCAACCTAAATGTCCATAGACAGATGGATGGATAAGGAAGATGTGGTACATAGATACAACGGAATACTACTCAGCCATGAAAAAGAACGAAGTCATGCCATTTACAGCAACATGGATGCAACTAGAGAGTATCACATGAAGTGAAGTAAGTCAGACAGAGAAAGACAAATACCATATGATATCACTTATATGTGGAATCTAAATATGATACAAATTTACAAAACAGAAATAGATTCATAAACACAGAAAACAAACTCATGGTTACCAAAGGGGAAAGAGGGAAGGGGTAGATCAGGAGTTTGGGATTAGCAGATAGAAACCACTACATAGAAAATAAAATAGACACAGCACAGGGAACTATATTCAATATCTTGTAATAAACCAGCACGGAAAAGAATCTGAAAAAGATTATACACACACACAGACACACACATATAACTGAATCACTTTGCTATACCCCAGAAATGAACACACAATTGTAAATCAACTGTACTTCAATTTAAAAAAAAAAAAAAAGAAAAAGAAAAATCTATCGTCTACATGGAAAAGAGGAAAAACCGCACAGAAGGAAGCACGTGTGCGCCTGATGAGAGGAACTCTAAGCAGAGCATCAGGAAGCCCATGTTTTAGGTGTAGTGCTGTCCCCTCCTCTGCTGGCTCAGCTAACTTCACCTCCCAGGGTAGGGCGCTCCTGCAGATCCCAGAAACAGGGTGAAATGCTCCGTATCGAAGAGGAAGACTCACCATTCACTCGCCAAACACAATGCCTGGCCCTCTTTAACAAGCATGGAGTTGTGAGGTTTTACCACACTGTCGATGATGAGAAAACGAGGCCCTACATACCGAATGTTTTGCTCTCCGGCTTCAGTTTCCCATCTCTCTCTCTTCCCCTCCACTGGATATGCTTCTCTGCATTCCTAAATGCTCTCAGTGCCACCCAGGCCTCGGCCTCAGTCTCGCATTCCACACAAGGATGGCTTGTCCTGCCGCCTCTCCAGGCCATCCCACCTCGCACATGAGGACACTGAGTCTGGGAGAGGTAGACCCAGAACTCGGAGCCCCTGCCAGCAACTCAGGTGCCTTCCGGCTGGAGCCTGGAGGCCTCTTCCTGCTGAAGGCCACACAGTCTGCCATCTGACGGTGTCCCTTGCTGCAGGGAGAGTGGTCAGGCCACTAGGATCATGGTGCCGGGGCCCTGAGACAGGGTGGGGACACTCCTCACCTTCAGCCGCCCCAGAGGATCCCACACAGGGCTGCAGGGCTGCGGCAAGGTGGCCCCAAGCGGAATTCTGTTTTCTAATCCAAAGCTCATCACCCAGTCAGTGCCTGCATCCCACAGACACGTGCCTCTGTGCGTGAGGAAGCAGCTGGAGAGAAGAGGGTCGGGGCAGTGACTCCTCTGAGCCTCCAGAGAAAGACTGAAGGCTGGAGTTGGGAATCGGCAAACTAAACTTCTCGAACACACCATTAGGAGCAGATCTCTGGGATTCCCCTTGATTACCATACAGATGCATCAGAAGGAAAGATGGATCTTTCTAGGTGCTAGAGGTTTTAAACAGGCCTTAGCACGCCTCTGTTGGGCACCTTCCAGAAAGTTAGGAACAGCAGCTCCAATGTCTATCGTGGTGACTTGAATGTCAGATTCAAGGGCCCCGCCTAAGAGAAAACTGGTTTTGACTTTTCAGAAGCTAGGAGAAGCATGTGAGATGTTTATACAAATGTTAAGGAGCCTGTCTTTCTACCAAATGCTAAACTAGAAGGAACCAAAAAGAAGAAAAAGAAGAAGAGGGGAGGGGAGGGGAGGGGGAGGGGAGGGAATGGGGAGGGGAGGAGGAGGAAACGGGGAGGCCCCTGCGACGGCAGCCCAGGGCCAGAGCACACGGCAGCTCAGAGGTTGGGGCCCTGAGGAAGACACACTTCTCCAGGCCTCCTAGACCAAGGGAAGGCTGCCTCTGTGTGGATCGTCACCTCCCCACGACAGAGGGACTCGCTGGCATCTCTGGTCTCCTTCCTCCACCAGGAACCTTCCCGTCCCCCACCCTTTGCCTGCCTGGGAGCCTGGGGCTGGCGTGCCTTCCAGGTACCTGCACTTGCTCTTCTTGACTCTTAAATCCACCCTGTTCCTTCTCATACCTCACCCATTGCCCAGCTCTCCTCCTTTTCTTTATATGTGTTACGGGATACTGAAAATACACAAGCGATGAACACTATAAAATAAGCACCACGGGCCAACAGTCCAGTTTATAAAAGAAGATTTTACTGAAACCGGTGAAGACCCCCCAGGCTGCTCTGTGCCCCACTGCCTGCCCCAGAGGCGACGGGTTTTAGGTGTTTATCATTCCCACACACGGATTTATGCTCTACCTTCAAAAGTATGTATCCTTAAACATATAAAACGTTGTTTTGTGTATTTTTGAACAAAATAATTGTTATTGTACTGCGTGTATTTTTCTGGAACTTGTTTTTCTCACTGAGATTACATATATAGAATGTATCCATGTTGACACATGTAGCTGTAGTCCATTCACTTTTATAACTGTACAGTATTTTGTTCACTTGTTCATAAAAGAAATACTCCAACTATAAAGCAAGGATTCTGGACAGCAAATCGGTGGGAAGAAATAATGTAAAGCGTCCTAAAATTTGAAAGAAACAGACAGTAGTTGTCAATCCCTGCTTTATTTTCCTTACTTCCTCACATCGATTTGATATCCGTAATTAATTTAAATGCTAGTTTTGTTTCTAGAGTGATTACTTACAAATAATTCCATGTCTTAAAGAACAGAAATAGGTACTTGTAGTAGAACACAGAAAAACTGGACTAATGGCCAGGTAATAACCACCTGGTCCCATAGATCTAATGGCATAACTCGCAACATACAAGTTTGAGAGAAAAGCCATGGGGAGAAGGATTACATATCCATCTAAAGGATGCACCGGGGCTCAGATATTCCACAAAGGGAGTGAACTCTTAAAGAAATGGAGCAAATCCATCTGCCAACGAATACAATAATCCAGTCGGGCACCTTATGTTCATCTTCCGAACACCAAATGAAAAATAAAAAGTCAACTCTAGACAACTGCTCGGTGCCAGGAGAACCGGGGTTGGCATGGGAAGAAGTTGGGCAGTGAGCTGGTTGGGAAAATGGCGGCCACAGAAGCAGCCGACACTCTGAAGAAATGGTTGGTCCATCTGTCTTCACGAGTTGTTTCAAGAAGAAACCAGCTGTCTGATATTGGGGAAAGCGGAGTAATAACTTGCATTTAAAATAAAATTATATTAGAAAGCAGATGGATCTGTTCTGTCTTACTTGTTTCCAAATCACACCCAATGTCTTCATCCCAGTTTACTGGCTTTTGGAGCTAAGCACTGGGTATTTTAAATCATTTTGCAAAATTTAGCTAAGGGGAATAAACTGCCAGAAAACTTGAGAAATCCATATTACTTGTATTCCATAGGACACATATCTGGAAATACACATGCCAACCGGACTGACCCAGCGACAGCATTCAGCCCCCAGGGGAACGAGGGGGGGAGACAAGGACATTTCCGTTGTCCTCAAGTTTGTGTTCTTTCCTTAAAAACTCAGACACACCTTTCCTTCATGAAAATTCTTTCCTCAGCAACCAACCTCACTTGGCACTTTTAAACCACAGAAACTACCCGAGGGTTTGGAAGACATACCATAAGCAAACCACAAAGAAGGGGCCTTGCCAATACTGTTTAATAAGTAAAATCACCATGAGGTTATTTCTCATTGCTATAAGGAGTATGACAGCTGAGGGAGAATAATTTGACTTCATAATCTCAGTTCTTTGATTTTAGGTGCAAGCTGCCCACAGCTCTTTCCCTTGCTCTGTCCCCACTCCTCCTCCTCCTCCTCCCCCTCCCCCTCCCTCCCCTCCCCCTCCCCTCCTCTTCTACTGCCACCACAGACAGGATCAGGGAGAAAATTCCTCAGAACCTCATTCATTCATAGAACGCATATCCACAGGATGGACACATAAACTTATGTTATCTGGAAAGATCCAGAAAATGGTGACACTGTCCACACACACAATCCCAGGCCAGCCGCACACAGGACCATGAGAAGGCGCCGTTTTAAGATGTTGAAAGAGGGGCACCTAGACTTCAGCCCGTGGTCTTGAGCTGAGGCTTTGCTTCCCCGCTGGGTTGCTGTGGACAGGCTAAACCAGGCTTGACTAGCCAGCCGCACACTTTCAGACAGACAGTAATTATCACAGGGGTGCGGAAATTACTCCCCACTGCACTCCTTCCCTCCATCCTATCTCAATAGTTCAAAAGTGCTAAAAATACAAACTATGATTCAGCTTTTAAAACTTCTGTGGTCCTGCCATAATAACAGCAGCTAGACGCCAGCGGGCAAGAAAGAAAATCCAATTACTCCTTCCCACCCTGGGCAAACAACCTTATCAAATATTTTCCTTTCGCCCCAGCAGAAGTTTTGCATGAAAGAGCCCACCTGTCAGTTTTTCATATGTTGCAGTCCAAAAATCTCTGAGGCAGCATTTTTATTTTAAGTCAGAGGTAAGTTTTATTAAAAATGCCGGTTACAGCCAGCTGGTGTCGAACTGTCGGTCTGCTAACTAGGCATCAACCGAAGGGTCTGTAATTCTCTCTGTTTCACGAAGATGAGTACCACGAACTCTAAACGACAACTTCTGAAGCAGGTCTGCCCTGAGCCAGGGGGACCACAGAAGGTGGGAGATTCTGGCGGAGAGGGGAGGATGGAGGAGAGGGGCATCTCCCTTGACACCCCCTTCAGGTCACATACTCCTGTCTTAAATTCATTCTTTCTCCCATCTTGGACTGACTGCTTCTGAAAAACCGGATCACACAAAGACACATCACAGATTCACATCCCGAGTTTCCTGTTACCATATATGTTATATTAGCATAACATATGATATCACATACCAACAACATACGTGTCAGACACAAAACGCCCCAGAGAAGACTCAGAAAAGGTCCTCACCCACGGGGAGGGTATTTTCACAAGCAGGTCCGTCCCAGCCCAGAGAACTTACCCACCAGGCACGGGCGGGCACTGGCTGGGCGGCCGGGATGGCAGATGCGGAGAGAGCATTTCTCACCTGCCGAACTCCGATAAGGAATCCAGACGTGCCTCTCCGCTGCCACCCTCCCTAGGTCGCTAGACACGGGATCCTGAGAGCCTCGCGTCAGGACACTAGCAGCTGCCATCTGCCTGGCGGCCGCTCTGCCGTGGACACACTGCAAAGGTGCAGAAGGGCAGGAGCTGATGTCACCTACCTTTCCCTCCCGGGGCTCAGGCAAACCCTGTTAACAAACCCGGGGGGGCTCTTAGCGGAAGACCACTAGTCTGGAGTCACTCACCCCAGGCTCGCACTCTGGTTCCCCACGCTCTGCTTTTTAACCATCGCCAGCCTTGGTTTCCTTTCCCCACAGTGGAGGTGTGAAGAGGCCCTCGTATGCCGAGGGCATCGATGTCTTTGAAGACTACGCTTTGAAGACTACGAGTCTCCGCAAACACTAGCAAGGAGACCTTGTACTTCTCATGTGCTTGCCCTCAGGTGAAGCCTGCAGAATTGCAGAGTTCACAAGCAAGATGGCCAAATCTGCACTGGTCACAATTCCCGAGACCTGACCCTTTTCATCTGTCCCACCCCTCCGTGGATGGCACCGTCACCTAGCGGAAAGCTAGAACTCCGGGGTCATCCTGGAATATCCTCACTCCTACCATGGAATTGCTCACAAGAGCCGACGCCCTCCTGCCCCGGCGTCCGTCGCGTGTGTCCACACGTGCCTTCCCCTCCTAGGGTCAGGCCTCTGCCCAAGCCCTGGCTCCTTCTACCTTGCACACGACTGCCAAGCGCTCCAAGTCCAAAGGCAGGACCCCCGCAGAAACCAGCAGGGCTCCTGGTGGCCTTTGGAAGACAGTTCCTGCTCCCTGGCTTGGCATACAGACGTCTCACTGGGGGCCTGGCAGTGGCCCTGCCTGCCTCCCTCTGACCAGCGCCCAGTCGCCTGGGTTGTGCAAACCTCACTCTGAAGCCCGCGCTGTTGCTAGCCCCAGGCGCACCCTTCCCACCTGGCTGCCTGGCTACCCCGCACCTACAAGGCCGCAAGCTCCCCAAGACGGCAGCACGGGCATGGCTTTGCTGTTCATTGCTCTATTTCCTGTACCTAGAACAATGGGTGGTACCTATGAGCGGGCATCTACTGAATACAGTTGAAAGACGAAAGGAATGTTATTCGGGATTCAGCGTAAGCATCACTTTCTCTTGGGAACATTTCTTGGTTCCTATGCTTAATCTCAACAGCGACATTCGTGGTCCTCCACTTTGTGTGTCTCTTCCTGCCCACATCCGCCTGCAGGTGCCTGTCGTATAGCATCTGTTGCTCTGCGTTCTGACTGCTGAGTTTCCCACATGTCTTCAGCGCTACGCTACGGGCCTCTGGGAGCGGGTGCTGTCTGATGTCTGCTCTTGTGCTCTGTCTCTGCCTCTCTCTCCCTCTCCCCCTTTCTCTCTCTCACGCCATTCCCTCTCCTGCTGCGTATCTGATACAAAACAAGCAGGTACTCAGCCGCGCACGCCGCGTGCTGCTGTAAGCATCTCTGCGGGCCCATCATTAAGCACAGTGATGAATACCTCTTGAGCTACTCATACATTCCAGGCCATTCCACATTCACACCTGGATAAGGAATCTCTTTTCCAAGCTAACTCGTGGGCCTAATGTTATCAAGGCCACGTTCAAGTACACATCAACCATTCCGTTTCCATGATGCAAATCTGATGTGCGACAGTGACTGGAGCTTTCTCACCAGGAACGTAAAACTACCTCATTGTACAGACAATGGATGCGGTACAAACGACGACGCACGGGTACCACAGTGAGACAAGATAAGATAAGACAAGATAAGCATGACATTTCCTATTTAATACGCTTTGTTTATTCAAGAGATGCCTGAAGGCTCTGTGTAAGGAGAAAGTGAACCAGACAGATGAGAAGAGTAGGAAATAAACTGTTCTGAGGTATGGAACAGAAAACTCAAACACTTTTCCTCCCAAAGATGTCCAAATCTAATTCCAGTCAGGTCCCTTTCTCTCTTTTTCATGAATGGATGAGACGGAATGTGGGGAATTCTGGAGATCACTCCGTTTGAGATGATGGGGAGTGTGTGCCACCCTGAAAGATGCTTCTTTATCTGGTGTTTCTCATGGCTCTGGGAAGTATTTAAAGATTATCTCTTTCCCCAGCTGTAGGAGCCCTAAGAGCCCTGCAGATAAATCAGCCTGAGTTGGGGAGAAGAGTACATTCACCCAAAAGGTAACTCCTAAAAATCACTGTGCCAATATTTGCTCTGTCTGGCTAAATCGTGTTTGTGAAGCCTAGGAGAGGAGCCAGGTCCCCGCGTGGCCCTTGTGGCCTGAGCCTGCAGCAGGACAGAGGGGGGCCGGCCAGTGGGCCTGGGTGCAGACGCCGCATCTCCACTGACCAAGTGTGTGATGGAGTCCCAGGTTGCTCATCGACTCAATGAGGTGGGAAACAATACCTCCTTCACGGGGCTGCCGGGAGGGTTACTTGTGAATTGGCAAAGATACAAGTTAAAGAACCTGGTACACACGAAAGGCCCGTGACCGTGATTATTATGGTTTTGCTTCAGCATTTCTGCTTGTTTGGAGGCCTCGTATGTAATAAAATTTTCACTGACTCCAGAAATTTTAACTGACTGGCTTGGTTGCTAGGGAGACACAAAGTGGGTACCAGGTAGAGTTCTCTGAATGCGGTGGGTGAAGGACAGGTAAGCTCTGGCCTGGAAGCAGGACCTTGGCTGAGAGGGTATCACAGGATAAACTATGTCCCCCTGGGAAAGAAACGTTGGAGTCCTTAACCCCCAGGACCTCAGAATATGACCTTACTTGGAGACAGGGTCTTGAAAGAGGTAATCAAGTCATCGGGCCAGGCCCGGATCCAATCTGACTGGTGTCCTTAGAAGAGGAGATTAGGACACAGACACACACAGAGGGGGGACCACGTGAGGACACAGGGAGGAGACAATCAGCAACAAGCCAACGAGAGAGGCTTCAGAAGGAACCAGCCCTGCTGTCACCTTGATCTTGGACTTCCAGCCTCTAGAACTGTGAGGACATCAACCATGGCTGACGTGCCCGGTGTGTGGTACTTTGTTAAGGCAGCCCCTGGAAATGAATACAGAGACGCTCTGCCCTGGACCCGTGATGTCCTGCAGCAAATACAAACACATCTCCCATTTTCCTGCCCACAACACGGCATCACTCTCCCCACCACATAAACAGTGGCCTAATGATCTTCAACCTGAAATAAAATGGAGGGAAAATTTTCCTTTAAAATGTGTTCAAAAGTTTCATTAGAAAAACTGCTCTGAAACTAAGAAATTATGGGACTGGATTGGCCCTGCTCTCCCTCCCACAGCGCTGGTGACCTGTACTCACCGGTGCTCCTGTGATTCTCAATGTCCACTAGCCCTCCCCTGAGTCAGGCCCCTCTGTCTAACTGCCTTCTTGACTGCCACCTGAACGTCTCTGAAGACCCCCAAATCAACACGTCCAAAACTAGAATCAGGATCCACACCTCCCCACACCCGGTCCATCACCAGAATTCAGACAAACACCACCATCTAACCAGTCACGCAGGGCACTAAGAGGTGACAAGGTCTTCTTGTCACCTCTCCTGTTCCCGGAGCCAGACCACCCCCTGGGACCATCAGCATGGTCCCCACCAGTCTCTCCTGCATCTGTGCACTTCTCTCCACCCCAGCTGGCTTCACCCACTCCGTCCCCACCCGCCCTCCCTGACCCCCCGGGACAGCCCACCTAGGTCCCTCCAGGCATGCCACCCTCTACAATCCACTCTCCTCCTAGAGGCCCACGGGGTCTTGGAAAAGCACAGATCTGATCACGGCACTGTCTGCAGAAAAATCTATGAAAAACTTTCACACCTGGCTGATAGGGGAGCAAAGCAGAACAGCCACCTTAGAAAACTGCTTGTCAGGATGCATTACAGTTTAACACATGTTCAGACGGCCCCAGAACTTAGGATGGTTGGATTTTTCAGCTTTACAACGGTGCAAAAGCAATGTGCATTCAGTACAAACCTGACTTTGATTTTTCAGCTGTGCTGTTTTCCCAGGCTCGTGATGTGTGCCAAGATCCTCTCTCGTGAGGCTGAGCAGTGAACAGTCAGACGTGAGATCACGAAGGTAAACAATCGATGATACAACCACGCTAGACCCAGATAATCATTGTTTTCCACTTTCAGTATGGTATTTAATCAATTATAGAGACATTCAATACTTTACTATAAGATAGGCTTGGGCTTCCCTGGTGGCGCAGTGGTTGAGAATCTGCCTGCCGATGCAGGGGACACGGGTTCGTGCCCCGGTCCGGGAAGATCCCACATGCTGCGGAGCGGCTGGGCCCGTGAGCCATGGCCGCTGAGCCTGTGCGTCCGGAGCCTGTGCTCCGCAATGGGAGAGGCCACAACAGTGAGAGGCCCGCGTACCACAAAAAAAAAAAAAAAAAAAAAAGATAGGCTTGTGTTAGATGACTTTGCCCAACTGCAGGCTAAATGCAAGTGCTCTGAGCACGGTTAAGGTGGGCTGGGCTGAGCCGTGAGGCTGGGGAGGTCAGGTGTATTCAGTGGGTTTTCAGTTTACAGTATTTTCAACTTACAGTGGGCTTATAGGGAAGTAACCCCATCGTAAGTCAAGGAAGAGCTGTACACCTTAAATTCCAGAAATCCCAGTGTTAGAAAAACAGCCAATAGAAAAGTGAAATTGAATCACCAAGTAGTTCACAGAAGCACCATTCCAAATAGCCAAAGCCAGGAAATGACCCAAATGTCCATCAACAGTAGAACCGATCAATTACGTTATAGTCACATAGGAATCTATTGTTACAAGCAGCAAATGGATGTGTCTCATACTGTTGAGAGAAGCCGAACCAAGAACACAGGGTACGCCTCCATTTACGTAAAGTTCAGAAATGGTCAAAATCAGTCTATGGCATTACGAGCTAGGAAAGGGTTACCTTGGGAGCATGCTAGTAACCGGGTAGGTTCTGGGGTGTTCATAATGTTCTGTTTATTGGCCTGGGTGCTGGTCCCACGATGTGTGCGCTGTGAAAGTTCATAAGCTGACCTGTACAGGCACTTTTATGTAGGCGCGACTGTGGGCTAAATGTCTGTGTCCCTCCCAAGTTCATATGTTGAAACTCTACCCCCGAACGTGATGGTGTCAGGAGGCGGGGCCTTTGCGGGGTGATCAGGATTAGACGAGGTCCCTGCATCACAGGAGGAATTAGTGCCCCTGTAAGAGTCGAGGGAGCACTCACTGCTCTCTGCTCCCCACCGGCTGAGGACACGAGGAGAAGGTTCGCGTCTGCAACCCGGAAGCAATGTCCTCACCGAAACTCTACCATGCTGGCCCCCTGAGCTTGGCCTTTCAGCCTCAAGAACTGTGAGAGGGCTTCCCTGGTGGCGCAGTGGTTGAGAATCCGCCTGCCGATGCAGGGGACGCGGGTTCGTGCCCCGGTCCGGGAGGATCCCACGTGCCACGGAGCGGCTGGGCCCGTGAGCCATGGCCACTGAGCCTGCGCGTCCGGAGCCTGTGCCCCGCAACGGGAGAGGCCACAGCAGTGAGAGGCCCGCGTACAGCAAAAAAAAAAAGAAAAAAAAAAAAAAAAAAAGAACTGTGAGAAATGAATTGATGTTGCTTATAAGGCACCCAGTCTGTGCCCTCCTTCATAGTAGGCTGAACAGACTAAGACAGCTTGCTATACATCAGTTAAAAATTTTTTTAAATGACAAAACAAACAACATTGATGACTTTCCATTGCTCTTTATATAAAGACCCAAGTCCTTAAAACTTGCTTCAGGAAAGAACCTTCCTGGTTGGGTCCTTGGCTATATTTGAACCCAGGGCTCCCCACACTCCTCTCCCCTTCTCTGGGCTCCAGGTGCACGGGCCTCGCTGTTCTCTCCGTGCCCTGAAGCCACAGCTCCCTTGGCCTGGGGTCCTCGCAAAGGCTGCCTTCTCAGCTGGCCTGGGCTACACATTCTGCTCCCTGTTACTTTCTACCCATCCTTCAGATCTCAACTCAACCTTGGAGAGATCTTCCTCTAAGCCCTGGCCCCAGACTGGGTGCCCATTTTACACTCTGGGACTGTCCTTCCCGGCACTTTTTCCCAGTTTACAATTACCTGTTTGTGTCTCTGCCTAATATCTGTCTTCCCCACTAGACTTCAAAGCCATGTAGTCAGGGTGCATATCTGTCTGTTCATCACTGGATCTGTAGCACCAAGCCCAGCACCTGCCTTGTAGTATATATTCACCCCAGAAAAATTCATGGGCTGAAAGAGTGAGCCATCATAAGATGGCAGCACCGTTTCTTTGCATCAGACATCTCAAAAGACCACCCTCTAAAGTTATGAAGTTTCCTTCTTAAGATCTACTTCCTTTCTGCTGCAATTTGAGTTCATTTATCCTCATCTTGCCCTCAGTGAATATGAATTGAGATACTTAGCATGGAATTTCCATTTTCCATACACTCTTTACAGCTTTGAAGTTAGCTATTAAGTCACTTTTGATTTTCATCTGTTCAGTAGAAATAAGCTGATCCACGCAGATCAGTCATTCATGCCTATTCTCTAATTGTGTTTTGTTTAAATGTAAACTCAGACATGCAAAGTTATGTGGAGGAAAAACATGGATCTGAACATCTATGTCTCACCAGGGATTGCGGACAGCCGCATCACACAGCCTCATGGAGGGTACCTAAAATAATACTGACACCCGACCTCCACTGAACCCCACCCAGACAAGGAACCATGAACCCGGAGCCCTCCAGTATGTGCCAAGTAACCCAGCCCCTAAGAACCCGAGACGGGACAAGGGCACGGCAGCCTCGAGTCAGCATCCAGACCTTTACCCAGAGAGAACACCGAAATACTTCTTACTTTCCCTCTGCCAATAAATGAACTACAAAAATAACAAAACTTTGCATTTATATTTCATCTTAATTCTTTTGATGTTGTAAATGTACTTTTTAAAAGATGGATTATTTGAATGTTTATGACACCTACCTTGTAAAAAAACAACTACAAATAAAAATATTAGAATCACTAAATTGTGTTACCAAAAAAATATATATATACAAAACTTTGGATGCGTATGTCTTGACTTTTCTTTAAACAGTAACGGAGGGGACTTTCCTGGTGGTGCAGTGGTTAAGAATCCGCCTGCCAGTGCAGAAGACATGGGTTCGAGCCCTGGTCCGGGAAGATCCCACATGCCACAGAGCAACTAAGTCCGTGCACCACAACTACGGAGCGTGTGCTCTAGAGACCACGAGCCACAACTACTGAAGCCCACATGCCTAGAGCCCGTGCTCCACCATAAGAGAAGCCACCGCGATGAGAAGCCCATTCACCGCAACAAAGAGTAGTCCCCACTCACCGCAACTAGAGAAAGCCCGTGCGCAGCAACGAAGACCCAATGCAGCCAAAAATTAAAAAAAAAAAAAAAAAAAAAACAGTAATGGAGATAAGTTTTAGTCCCAATGTACACTGAATTTAGCTACTAAATTCATGATGAGTAACTAAGTAGAACATGATCTTATCCCTTTAGTGTTCAGAGTCATAGCATAACTTGTCCATTATTATCTAGATCAGATCAGGAATATTATAAATAAAAAATGACATATGGGACGATCCAATTAATCCTTCTAGCTGTACAGGTTTGGGCTCTGCAGACGGACTCTTTTTAGCCATAGCCAGAATTGTGGGTGTCATAACACCTTATAGACCTCTTGATGGAGAAGGGCATCCTCATATTGTACTAAATGTCTCCCTTCTCATTTTCAGTCCATCACTTGTGGGGGAGATTTCCCTGTGACTGCTGACTTGGCCCTTTGATCATCGGACCCCCAGTCTACTCTCCCTTCAGAGTGGCCCTTTAGCTGGGTATAAAATCAGCACCTGTTCTATGGCTCCCATTGGGACTGTTCTCCATCCAGATAGAACCATCTCTCCTAAGCTGTGGGCATGCTGTACACACCCCACAATCCCCGAAGGCTCCTCACTTCACCATTAGCAATGGGGGGAGCAAAGGGAAGTGGGTGGGGGGGACAAGAGAGGTCCACACACCTGTCCCTGAGGCAGCATCAGGCAGACAAGCACCACAGAGCCCTGACTCACCACAGCTCCCTGCGTGCCTCTGCTATGGCTCCAGAAAACCTCAAGCCCTCTAGATGCTCATTTACTGCACAGAATTCTGGATTCTGGAACACTGAAATCAGGGGCGATGTTCAGACCCAAAGCTTTAAAACCCAGAACGCAGCTGCTGTGGGTCAGTGACACCCAGACCATTTCTGCAAAAGACCTGACTGCCCTTCCTGACTGCTAGGACAGGTACTACCACTGTTGCTACGGAGAATTAGAAACTTAAGATACTAAAAGAAATATGAGGTGGGAGAAGGTCCTCAGGGCACGCCACCATGTGCCAGCGCTCTCAGACCTTTTTCAGCCTGCATTCCACATCATTTCCAACAAGGAACCAGTCCAGAAGCATGCTTGGGAAACATAGTTAAGGGGTTACAAAATGGTCCCAATGTGACCTAACCATTCATATGCCTTCTGGTACAGTTTGCTCTAATGTCTTTTCCCCTTTGGTTCTATTTACTGGGGACCCGCGAGCTCTGTAAATTCTCCACGTTGGACCTTAGGAGAAAGGCGGAAGGAAGGAGAGCAGAGCCGAGCAGCACTTGCTACTGAAAAGAGGGGTGACTGTGGGGTCTTCCCCTTGGCCATTTAGAGCGAGAACAATTCAGTGACCTCAAACCAGTATGTGTAGATAACAACAGAGTCAGACGAGCTAGAGGGGAATTAACGGATCATCTCAGCCATCCTGCTCGTTTACAAAAGAGGAACCATGAGGTCAAAACCCGGAAAGCGAACTGCCCAAGACCCCTCGAGCAGTCGATTCTGATGACAGTGTCAAAACTGCAGCCTTGGTAGGACAGCTGCTGTCCCCATGGCAAGCGACACTCAGCCAGCACACCCAGGCTCCTGTACGGGGAGTCCCAAGGCAGCCGACACCCAACGACAGGGGGCCTCAAGGCTCACAGCTGGCTGGAGGCTGGTTTCCCCACAGACTCAGCCATGGAGACGGTCCTCCTTGCCTCTAACAGCGTCCCGGGTCATCTCCTCCAAGTACTACGGCTCTAAGTGTCTGTCCAAGGCTTAATGAAAATTCACTTTGCCGCCAGGCAGGGCAGATTGATTTTTCTAGCAGTGTTTATATGATACACTGATAGAGAAATATACTGAGGGAGAAACCCCAAGTTTGAGGTCAGACTGGGGTCAGAGAGAGCTGGTCTCCTACAGTCACACCCAGAGGATGCTTTGAACGGACGCCGCGGGCTTCTAAAGTCTGCACCTTAGATTCTGATGGAAACAGCTTTAGTGCCTTCATTAGTATCTCAGTTAAAACTATGATATTCTGAATAATGGTTACTAAAAGGGTGCCTTGTGTTTTATTTTCTCGAACTGGAGGGCTTACGAATGAAAAAAAAGAGTTTTCAAGTGGGAAAGACAAAACTAATGGAAGTGAGTTCGCTCTGAAGTGCTTGACCAGGCCCTACACTTGAGCACCACTGTTGCAGATTATTCAGGATGCCCTCCCTCCCTCTAGTTGTGAAACTGGAATTTGGGCATTTCAATTACATTTCCCCCAGAACCCCTCTTCTGACTTTCTGTTCTGGGAGTCCATCTCCCTTATAGAGAGGACCTCTATAGCAGTGGTCCTCAACCTTTATGGCACCAGGGACCGGTTTCGTGGAAGACAGTTTCTCCACGAATGGGGGTGCGGGGGATGGTTCAGGCGGTAATGCCAGCGATGGGAAGCAGCAGCCGGCCGCTCACCTCCTGCTGTGCGGCCCGGTTCCTAACAGGCCGCAGAAGTGTACGGGTCCGTGGCCCAGGGGCTGGGGACCCCTGCTCTATTGGAAAGATCTGATTGTGAGGTAGATTTTTCCTTAACAGCTTGAAATTTATTATGTCAATGTTCCTTAATGGGTTTCCGAAGATGCTTTATTGTTCGTAAAACCCGTGCCTGTAATCCTAAACCCTTTCTATTCAGTTCCTTACCTGATGGCTCTGTTACATTCTAGGAGTACTGCCTTCACTCCAGTTTTTACATCATTAATGGGTTGTTGCATAAGTCCTGCCACTATGGGGCGCTGGACAGGGAAGCAGGGTGGGTGCTTGGCCAAAGGTGCTGAGACACAGCCCTGGGACTGTTCACCAGGCTGGCTTCAGCTTTGCTTCTGATGTGTCGCCCTACTAGAAATCCCTAACCTGTTCTCCGCTTTAGAATAACCAGGAACCCCTGCTGATCTCTGCCCCCTCTCTCTTCCTCGTCTCTCATCAGGTCCCGATGAAGAAGGATGCCCAAATCTTTCGTGGTGACTCCATATTAGATCATGAGGCTCTCCTCCTCAGGGCTCCTTAAAACGGTGATGTATGCGGATCTTGTGGGGGTCTGGGCAAAGAGAGGACCCTTGTGGGGCTGGGCTCAGGTGTGGAGTCCCTTCCACAGCTGCACGGGAAGGGTGTCAGGGCCCCTCTTGTGATCTTCCACAACCGTCTCTGTGGGAAATAAACCAAAGCTCACGAGAGGATGCCTGGAATACATCTTTATACGTGGTGGTGGGAAATTACGTGCAACAGGAGATTATTTTAGAATGTAAAAGGAAGTATTAAAACTGAAAGCGTATGTCAAAACCAATTTCTTAGACAATTGCTTCTCTGGGGGTAAAGGAACCTGTCTCAGAAACATGCACTTATCTTGAAATATGCAGTAACCCCAATAATAGCTTGTATATGGAAAATGAGTTAAGCAGGTGAGTAATTTAATGACAATACTCTTCTAATGGTTTCCAAAGCATTGTCAAGATTGTGTTCCTGTTACCTGGATTGGTCTAAAATAAAACTCACTTGGTTTGTTGTTTTTCTTTTTTTAAGAACAGACGGAAAGGGGGACACAAAGGCAAATAGTAGGCAAACAACAGCTGAATATCAAACAGCAGTGGGTAAAGGAATAGAACATAAACGTAAGTCTAGGAAACAGCTACAACTTCAGTCCTAGAAAGACTTTCTCCAATCTATTCTGCAGGCACTTTCAAGATAAAGAATCTCTGTTGCTCTGTCTTCAGCCAACATGTCAGACCGTGGGTCTGTTAGGGACCTAGACAGGAGGGACCAGGAGACCAGAGTCGGATTGGAGGAGCTTTTCCAATAGCTAAATCAATCAAAGGGGCTGGGAGTAATAAGAAAGAGTTTTCAAGCGACTGGAGAGAAATTAAGCTTACAACAAGAACCAGTATGACACATATATTGTTTTTCATTACTAAGATGAGGAATTTTTTAAAAGAATGAAAGAAAGCCAATGTAAAATGCCTACATAACTGAACAGAGTAGATGATCAAGTACCAAGGCAAAATTCTCACTTTTGAGACATGGGGATTGATCTGCCCGGACAATTACGTCTGCATAGGCCTCATCAATCAGGCTGCTTGTGTGCTGCAGAGCAGGGGTGTGGAGAAGGTTCCCCACACACTACCCACAGAACTGCCCGCCACACGGGCGAGGGTCTGGGCGCCGCACAACTGCAGAAGGACCTGAGGACGCCCAAGGGCTCGCCTGCGGGGGTGAGATGGGGCGTCTGGAACCTCCGAAAGTGAATCCAGGGCCCACAGACAGAGGCTCCCCTTGCGGGTCATGTCAGATGTGGAGAGGAGGGAGATGCCAGGAGCAGTGGCAGCCTCCCTGTGCCACCACGAGGCTCTGGGAGCAATTCCCAAGCGACCTCACTGCCCCAACTCCACACCCGACACACCCACGACACACAACACACACAGCCACACACACACACCACACACACCCCGAATGTACTCTATCGTTCAACACCAGCATCGACCTGGATGTCTGTTCTTACAAGGGCGGGGCTGGCAGAGCAGCAGCATGGCTCAGAGTACAGGGGTCAGAGGTCACATAGGTCTGAGCGAGTGCTACAGCAGAGGCTGGGGCGGGGGGTCGCTCCTGGAGAAGCACATGGGGTTCCGGGCAGGCACATTAAGAATCAGCCCCCCGCCCCTGTCAGATCAGGGACCCAATGGCAGTGCTGGGCCGGGCCGGGCCGAGGCAGCCGCGAGCCAGGCCGTGGGCTGTGTTGACTCCTCTCCCTCCCCCTTAACAGTGACCGCCCAGCACCACGGGTGTGGCTTTCCCAGTTCAGGAGACGCAGCCTCAGCAGAGGGCTTGCCCACTCCTGGGGGGCACACGTTGGGCCCCCGAAACAGGGGAAATGGATGGAAAATCATTCTACCATGGTGAGAGGCTGTCAGTCAGCGCTGAGTTAGGCATCTTAGCTCCCCAAGCACATGACCCCGGACATAAGACTATTTCCGATGCTACCCCAAAAGCAGAGGCAATGGCCAGGCCCATCTCACTGCCTCAGGGCCAGGCCAGAAGGAACCTGAGGTAGCCGCGGGCCACCTATGATGGACTGATCTTGCAGGGCACGCACTCCCAGCACGACACTGAGTCTGCAGACTACTACAGGCTGTTTTTTCAGATCAAAGTAACGTTCCCTTCCAACGCGCCTGCAGAAAGCTGACGTCACGTGCTCCGCGCTTCAGGCAGGACACGACACACAAACGCTTTCATCAGCCACCGAGTTGGTGTTCAACCCCAAGAACAGAGGCCTCAGAAATGCCACCAGGAAATCAGGGCACCTGTGGGGAGACAGGAAGGAGGAGAAGGGGGTGGCCCTGGGGGCGTGCCGATAAGGCATTTTGGCATCACATTGGTGTACGAAACTTGGTGCGCAGACATTCAACCTGGACTCGGAATGCTCTGTCTGGGTGACCTCAAAGCAAACTTGGTCATTAAGAGGAAGAAAAACGTGGAAGATACGACCTTGATCACGTGGCTCCTACGATACACACAGCCCTACAACCCAAAGCAAAAGCCAGTCCCGCGGAAGAAACCGTTAGCAGTCAGGAATCAAAACAAGGGCTGGGGGTGAGGGATGACACCGGACACGAGAAAAACAAGGAGGACACCCGAAAGCAAGTCCAAACCTGACAGCAGAGCCAGAGGCTGCTGGAATTAACCTCCCCCAGCAGGCAGGTGTGCCCTGCAAAGGCCGCAGTTTTCGGCTTTCAGACAGTCATGGGGCAGTTCACCAGGCAAAGAGGTGGCGACGAAGACAGAGTCTGCCTATCGTGGTAGAACGCACCAATGGGAAGGTACCACCAGCCACAGATGGTCTGAACGCAACTGTTCTCCTCCACCAACGGCGTGGCCCTGGTCAGAGAGCTGCCTCACAGCCATAGGCAGGAGGCTGAGTCACCACTGGCGGCGCCCCGGCCCAATGCGCCAAGGGGAACGCGGGGGTGCGTGCCCAGCCAGCAACTGCTCCCACACCCTTCCCTCTACACAGCGGGGTCTCCTCTCTCCGCAAAGGCCCAGAACTTTCTATTCTTCTCTTAACCCTGCCCTCAGAACCCGCCAAAACTGAGGACATAATGCCAACTAAAGGTTGCACAGCGTATAGAGCCCAATCCAGGGGAAACCTGTCACTCCAGACTCCAGGCACCAACCCAGCAAGAACGGCAAGATGGCAGGGCCCTGGGCTGCTGCATCAGTGGGGGAGGTCCGCGCCGAAGGCCCTGGAAGGTCTCGGTGAGCCTGGTCCACGCCCACCCGGCCTCAGCCCACCCTCAGCGTCGGCAGGAAGAAAAACGCTGTATGCGCACCACGAGATGCGAGATGTGGGTGCATTCTCAGAAACTGGATTCCCGGAGCAAAATTAAAGTCACGATATTCCATAAAGAAGATCACTTTAAGAAAAATATTTACTCTTTAAAATATCCGAATCAAGGTTTAAAATAAGCCGTTTCACTGCTCACAAAGACCACCGGGCATATCTCAGTTTAGGAAGGCAGGACAATGGCAAGATAAGGGAAGAAACAGGTTAACTGCTCATCTCTGAAAGCAGAGTTGTAATAAATTAGTATGCTAGCCATAGTGAGAGAATGTCCACCACTCTTTTTTTGAATTAATTTTTATTGGAGTACAGTTGCTTTACAATGCTGTGTTCGTTTCTGCTGTACAGCAAAGTGACTCGGCCATACGTACGCATACATCCCCCATGTCCATCATTCTTGCCTGTCTTCATGAACAGGTTTTTGTGGCCTGTATAGGCTGCGGCCAACGGCCACTCCTCGTCAAGCCGGCCCCAGGCAGGGGACAGGAGGAGCTCCAGCCACCCACACCCCCTGGTCCAGTGGCCTTCGTGGCACAGGCTCAGGGCAACATAGCAGAGAGCAAGTCCCACGAGGCCTGCGCAGGCTGGCCACCTGCTGAGCGCACGCGGGTGAGACACAGCAGCGCTCCACCCACCCCGGAGATCATCTGACGCGCTCAGGGGAAAGGAGAGAAGACGGGCACCAATAATTAAAACCTTCTGCCTCTCTGGTCTAAGAAAGGACATTAAAATCGTAACCGTCTGTCCATGTTTTATTCTGAGCATTACGCGGGATGCCCAAAGGAGCCCCATGCGCTCACCAGGCTGGCTCCGGCCCCCGGGAGGACGAGAGCCAGTCCTGCCCCGACTGAACGGAGTGGATGTCTTTGCCACCTTTGTCCCCCGCTCAGAAGGATGCTCGCACCGCAAGAGCCCTCCCGGTGGTACCAGGCGTTCACACCTCACCTCGGTGCCTCCCTCCCTCTCCTCTGGCTTCCCATCCACTCGGAGACCCACCTGTGCCCGAGCTCTCAGGACCTCGGGCCCCGTACGCCCAGCCCTTGTGGACTCCAGGAGAACCCCCTAGAGATGATGGTTCCTTATCCTAACGTCTTCCTTCTTGAAGTTCGGCCTTGGGTTAGGCTCCACGGGTGCCAGCTCTCCTCCAGGGACCAGGGACAGTAAGAGCTTTCATCCAGAAAACACTGGTGACAACTGAGTCAGGCGAGACTCCCCCCAAGAACCCAGGCCCGAACTGTTCCATCTCAAGGTCTTCACGAGGAGCCTGTAAGCCTGAAAACTTCCAGGCCGCGGGTTTCATAATCCTTGCCAGGGCCAACGCTCACCTCTGTGCTTCTGAGTGAAGCGTGGCTCTGAAAACCAGACAGATCCTCCCAGGGCCAACCACGTGCTTATTTCACTGCCTGGCACCCCCCCTCCTCCCTCCCCCACCTCCAGCAGCCTGACGTTTCTGAGTATTCTCTCCCTACACGGCCAGCACTCTCTCTACTAAGCTGAAGAACCTCCCAGTACGGGTCCAACAGTATCCCTTTCTCTTTCCACTCACAGAAGGGGGTGGGGGGGGTGCGCTACCTACCCCGATTCTCGTCCCAATGATTATCAGCTCCGTGACAGCACTTCCCATCACTAGTTCCAAAAAAACATACAAGCACCGACCCTTTCTAAAGGCCCTGGCTTGGATTTCACGTCATTATCTTCTTCACCTCTCTTGCAAAGAGAACAACAAAATTACAGTTTGTTTATGCTAATGGCTGCTTTGAGGATACACGGCTGGAAGGGCCTAAACCCGGCCCAGGAGCCAGTGCAGGCCTTGGACCAGATCCTGCCCATCAGGCCACCAGAGCCAGGAGAAGGAGTAAAAAGAGAAGAGATGAGAAAGAAAGAAAAGGAGGAGAAAAGGGACGGAAGGGGAGAAGAGGAATAAAGGAAGGAGTGGAAAAGGAGAGGGAGGAAACAGGTAAAAATGAGACAGAAAAGAGACAGAAACAGAAGGCAGATCCACACAGGGAAGCGAGAAGGGTTTGGGGCCAGGTACAAATTCCAGCCACATGCACGTGGCTTGTTCAAAAGCAGAAATAACTATTTATTTTTATTCCCCCAGAGATGAGTGTCCTCTGAGGTTTGTTTTTTATGTGTGTTTTTTGTTTGGGTTTGGGGTTTTGCCGTGTCAGCTAAGCAGGAGCTTTCACGTTCACTCAGCACCAAGACACACTCCTTGCGAAACAAATGGGGTATTAGCAGAGGAATGCTAACGGTGGCGGGGGTAGACTTTTCTATCCCTTCCCAGGAGTGGGGTTTCGAGTGTTCTGCTCACTTTCTAGAGATGATCTGGACCAAACGAATGATTCAAGGCTCCGTGGATTAAAAAGATGGTCCTTGTATTAAACCAAACACAGAGCTGTGATGGCCTCCTAACCAGGCTTTGCAGTGCTTCCGTCTAGAATCATTTACAAGGACTTAACATCGTTTCCTAAGCAAATGTAACTGTATGGGAAGAACTGTTTTACGTACAGACACAGCAGGAGAGGTAGCAGGACGATGACACCCGGGCCGTGGGGCTGGACAATGAACTCCTCTTGTCCTGCACGCTCAGGAGGGTTTATCAGCATCCCAACTAAGGAAAAGCAACTCTATACCCCACTGGACTCTCCTGTGGCTTAACAGGCACTGCTGTTTCTCCCAGGTACCTCACGATTCCCTCTACTATTATTTTTAAACACAGTTCCAAATGGCTCTAGGATCCAGGTACAGGGAGCCTTCCACGAGCCAGCCCCAGCTCTTTCATGCTGCCTATTCTTGTCTGAAGCAAAATAGGTATATCCGTTGAATATTAAACAATTACTTTCTTTAAATCTGTCTCATTTCCCATCACATGGAATGGCAGCGTGATCGCGAAACGTACACGTGAATAAGTAATGAAAGATAAAGAGTGGATTTAGGGCTCCCCTGGTGGCGCAGTGGTTGAGAATCCGCCTGCCGATGCAGGGGACACGGGTTCGTGCCCCGGTCTGGGAAGATCCCACATCCCGTGGAGCAGCTGGGCCCGTGAGCCATGGCCACTGAGCCTGCGCGTCCAGAGCCTGTGCTCTGCAATGGGAGAGGCCACAACAGTGAGAGGTCCGCGTACCAGCAAAAAAAAAAAAAAAAAAAGAGTGGATTTAAATAAAATATCCCTCTTTATCAGGCTTAAGTCTCTCTGCTGCTGAAAAGGCAGGCATCTGGAGCACTGCAGCAAGGTGGGCTGTAGGAAAACACACAGAGCCAGGGAAGAAGGCTGTGATGTTATCAAGGAAGAGTGTGATTGTGTTGATTTATCTGTTAGTTTTATTCTGAATTTTACAGGAATCATGACTGGTTGACCCACGTTGATACGTGGAGCCCTAGAAATGCCATGTACTTCTTTGGAAGTTGGTGCCAGGAACTTGTGCCCTCCTGAGGTAGAGGATGTGTGGACAGTAAGCTTTGCCAGGGAGCCCTCTAGTGTCCGGAGAGCCACAAGGATGCTATTCCCTACTTCTCCTCCCTGTCTATGAAACACTATTATTACTTTAATTACAGATTTAGTACACCCTTTCATCAAGGTTAGAAGAATCCATACAAAGCACGATAGCTAGAGAGTAGATGATGTGCTTTTTGCTTCTTATTGTGACATCACAATAAGATGTGATGTGATTTCTTTTCAATGCTTTTTCAATTTAGTGCTACTGTCGTTGAGAACTGGGCTCTGGAGTCAGACACTACGTTCCAGGCACAGTTCCCTGGCTTGCAGGCTGCCCTTGGGCAACTTAGTAATTCTCTGTGTCCAGTACCTATTTCCTAAGGTAGCTGTAACAGTAAAGGCAAAGGACTTTGGAAATGCCTGTTAAAACGCTCGTCATTATTGTCATTGTTGTTGTTTTAATAAGTCAGAGAATTGTTACATTTGTGCTTGAAGTGACTTCGGAGAAGTCCAACCTCCTTGTATTATAGGTGAGAAATCTCCAGTTCGAAGGAGCAAAGTGACAGTCCCCCAGCTATTCCACAGCAGAGCTGACACGAGAATTCAATTCTTCTGGCTGGACAAGCTCCAAGTCCTCCACTCTTGATGCTCTGAGGGCATGGGGTACAGACAGCTGGGGCAGGACCACAGGCCGCCAGGGATGCCGCGAGGGATGTCTGAGTGCCGAGCCTCATAATCAGAGGTCTAGGCACCGGAGTAATGGTCATCCCTGTCCGTCTTTTATTAGGATAGTGTCAGGGCGATGACACCTATAACCCAACACTGAGAACAGGACGCTGTGAGCCACAGGCGACCTACAAGGACTGGCCTCATACACTTTCAGGAAGCCTAAGATGACCACACACAAACAAGTAACAGATATCTAAGACTTGTAAATAAATGTGCTTGCAGATTACACTCCCAACCCTCCACTTCTTCTGAGACGAGCTGATTCCAGTGGCCACGCTGTCTACGGAGCTGACTTCTCCCACAGAAAGGTTCTGTTCATTTTGCTTTCAAAGAAGATACTGTACCACAAAAGGACAAATGTGGTAGGATCCCAGTTATAGGGCGGGGTCCCTAAACTAGGCCAATTCGTGGAGACAGGAAGTAGAACAGAGGTTACCAGAGGCTGGGGCAGGGGAATGGCGCGTTATTATTTTGTGGATCTGGCCTATATCGCCAAGGAAATATATGCCCATCTGCAGATTAATTAGTTCTTACGCTTTTAAATCCCAACCTAACGTGTATTTTATTGGGCTAAAGAGTATTTTATCGTGGATTAAGACTCGTAATGCAACCAAGACTTAATGAGGCAACACGTGACGTGAACCTTTTGAATCGACCTCTGGGATTTCTTAACCTCCTTTGATTTCCTGACAGCACTGAATACTGACCTATCAACAGACAGGTGTAAACACAATTACTGGCCCGTGTGTCTCGTGGTCTTGGGCACACGTGAAGAGTGGCCACGAATGAATGGTACAAGAAAACTCCCTTCTAAAGCAGACACAGACGTGTGGACTTCAAATATGAAATATCAGCACATGGCAATTTACCAGACTCACCAAGTTAGCATGCTTGTAGGACACCAGCTCCAGCACAGCACTGGAAAGATGGGTTCTCATCACAGCTCAACCGCTCACAAGCTGTAGGACCCTGGCCAGGGGTATGACTGCTCGGGGCCTCAGCTAACTCCCTAGGGGATCTCTAAAGGCTGTCAATCATCATTCTGTGACCCGAGCCGAAAACTGGTCATGGAGTAAGGTACTGCCCCCAGCTGCAGAACTGAAAAACTTCCAAGAAAGATTCAATTGTACTACGGTTACAATATTATCCGCCAAATTTTTAAAATTCTCTCTTCCCTTTGTGGAATAATCTGCCAGTGCAGAATGGAAAACTGAACATGTCCGAACAAAAAGAAACTTGGAAGAACAAGGTCCAAGAATTTTGTGTAAGATATTCTTCTTACCACCCATTCTTTTTAAACACGCATGCATGCAGTGCAGTCCTGAAAAAAATGATGTCATATCCCTTCCTCAGATTTTCTGATGGCCATCCCAGTAGGAAGAAAATAGAGGCAGCTCTGATGAGTCATATAAATGGAAGACCAAGCCTTTCTTGAAATCCAGACAAGATACATGCAAGCATGACATGGGGAAGAGGATGAAAACTTCTAAACTTTCTTCCTGCCCGTCCTTCCCTTTCTTCCTCATCTGAAAATTTCCCCTCAGGAATGAGAGTAATGAAAACTTAGGAATATCACTGTATAAGCAGGATGGGTCTCACATGTTTTATATCGTTAATCTTGCATGGCCAAAACTATGTTTCAGCTCAGATGCTTATATATTGCTAGCTGGCTGTACTCTGCAAAAGGATGTATGAAAAAGATCTTAATTTAAAAGTATCTATGGTATCAGCCATTACAGTCATTTCATCTGAAGAGGCACTAAAACAGAATTCCCCTGTGCAAGACTTGCAAGGGGCATTTTTCTCTTTAGGGGCAGAGATTTCCCCAAGTAAGGGAAGAACTCAATACCCTCTTTATTCTGAGTTTCCTCTCATGGACTTCTGATCAAGCTGGTTCTATCCCTCCCCATCATGCCCCGGGGGAATGGGAATAAACTAGACATTGGCAGAGCTTCCTTTTCTTCTTACAGAGAGTAGAGACAAGGGACTCATTGCCCTACTTTCTTAAAAGTTCAGGACAAAGAAACAAATGACCTAGTCTAAAGATTCTGGTGTTGGAAAGAAGTGATCTGTCTCTTGACAGTTTTATGACTTTAATCTACACAAAGGATATGAAAGAAACCACACCGTCTTATTAAAAGTAATCGTTCAAATTTATCTGAGTTTGACATGAAACTATACTTTCATTAAAAGAACGTTTTATAAACTATGTCAATCATAACTGGATTCTTATTAATCCAATATTTTTCTGACAATGAAGGCTGCCGGCCCCGAGGGGGCATCGTTATGAACTTTGTACGTGCTGCCCTTGGGGCTGATCCAGAAGCTGATGAAGGCATGTTTGTTGTTTATTACCCCTTATCAAAATGGGGTGACCACTGATCACATGAAAACCATGGCAAGCCTTTTGGAGTCAGGCAAAACTGGTTCAAATACCAGCTCTGGCACTTATTTGCTATGGGAATATGGGTAGGTTTTACCTACACAGCAAACTGAAAACACTAGCGTTTACCTTCAAGGTGACAAACTAAGTCAAATCTATCCAGTCCTCCCGGCTGTGTCAGGCACACAGGAAGCCTCCAGCAAACGGCAGTTGCTGCCGCCATCCTTCTGCACTGCAAGTCGTTTCGAGATGACCACACTCATTAATGTGAAAATACTGCTAAACAAAATGTTTTTCCAAATGCAACAACGATGGCCAAAAGTCTCCCGGATCACTTGAAATGGCTTAGAGACATTTATTAAATCCTCTATAAGAAAAGAGGAACAAAGAAGTTCTTCTTCTATAACATTAAACAAGGGTTGCCTAAATGCTGCTCTTAAGTAATAAAATATTACAAAGCAATCATACCCCAAACACTTTATTTGAAGATAAAAATGACACCCAGAGATCAGAGAGAAAAAATTCTCCGAGCCTTTTTATAAGCAGAATACTGAAGGATATCCTCAAATAACTCAACATGAATGATCGACTAAAACAGGGGTTCCCAATCCCCAGGCCATGGACCAGTACCAGCCCACGGCCTGTTAGGAACCGGCAGGCTGCACAGCAGGAGGGGAGCGGCGGGTGAGCAATCGCAGCTTCATCTGTATTTACAGTCGCTCCCCATCCTTTGCATTACTGCCTGAGCTCCGCCTCCTGTCAGCATTATGGTGAGTTGTATAACTATTTCATTATATATTACAATGTAATAATAATAGAAATAAAAGTGCACGATAAATGTAATGCGCTTGAATCATCCCAAAACAAGTCCCCTGCCCTGCCCCGGTCCGTGGAAAAACTGTCTTCCACGAAACCGGTCCCTGGTGCCACAAAGCTTGGGGGCCACTGAAAACTAACCAGTCATTTCTTTTTTTTTTTTTTTTTTAACATGATCAAGGTAGGTGCATTTTATTGTTAACCAGTTGTTTCTTGAGTCCACCTCTTTAGAGTTCAAATGTGACACCATTCAGGGAATCCTCCCAAAGGGACCCAGCTGCCATGAGTGACAAGAGAATTCCACCCCTGCTCTGCCCAATAACAGTCGTCAGAGCTATTCCCAGTCCCTGAGATTCATCAGGAGCTCCACCATTCACACAAAGGGTTACTTTGTAAACCAGAAATGAAATCATTAAAGCTTTTCATAATCTTTCAAGTAATACAACTGCTGGCAGCTGTGGTGTTTGCGGCCAGCTCATACCCCTGGCAGAGGGCTGATGGGTAAATTTTCAAGAATTTTCAGAGATACCCGTTAAACCACTGGTAGATGGAAATTAGCCATTTACACCACGGAAATGGGCAGACCTTGCAACTCAATGTTTTGCTCTTTTTTTTTCTGGAGAGCTTGTTATTCAGCATTTATCAGCACACCACTGGTTCTAGTCAATATTGTAAATATCTATGAAGTTTCCAAAGCCTACAGGTGAGTGAACAAAAAGTTCAGGGAAAAGGAACCTATTGTGCAATGATATACCTCGATTTGATTCTTAAAGAACATGGTATTCAGAGAGAATGAACATAGTGCAGTACATAAATGTGGTCAATCAAAAGATAAGAGAACAGTATTTGTCTTATTAATAATGCAAGTAACACGAGAGTGTCCTAGGAGATGAAAATGGAGAGATAGCACGAGTTACTGAAATCTTTTGTACATCCTGTGACCTGAATTTGACTTTGAGTGACATCATCAAGCTGCACAGTCATTAAAGAGCTACCAGGGGTGGAGGGGAGGGATAAATTAGGAGTTTGGGATTAACAGATACACACTACTATATATAATATCAAATAGATAACCAACAAGGACCTCCTGTATAGCACGGGGAACTCTACTCAATATCTTGTAATAATCTATAACGGAAAAGAATCTGAAAAGAATAGATACGCATAATTGAATCACTTTGCTGTACACCTGAAGCTAATATAACATTGTAAATCAATAACAAATGTTTTTTTAAAAGATCCACCAAAATGTACAAACAAGTCAAAAGATAGGCAAAAGTTACACAAGATACAGAGGCTATTGTAGTGAAACCAAGAAAAAAAATACAAGTAAGTAAGTAACACTTAGGTTCTGAGCAAAACTCAGTAGGTATGTCCTTTCAGAGAAAGACGCTTCCAAAGCAACAGGAACCGAAAAAAACTTGTGGAAACAAAGACAGGAAAGACTCTCAAAAGGACCCCAAAATGGAAGGAACACACCACCTGAAGGAAATCTCATCCTGTATGGTGGGATCTTTGCTGGACACATAACCGGTCTCCCCCCATTCATAGGGGGCTTCACCGGGGAGCCCGGAGAAAAGCCCTATTCCTGCTGCTGTAGCTCAGGGCTCACATGTGCCCGTATGGGCAGGAACAAAGGGAAACAGACGTGAAGACTTTCCTCGGATACAGAAAACAGGAAAAAGATGGTTCCTACTAATCTCGTTCAAAGGCCAAAATGCTGTTTAAAAACAGCAGATGAGGCCAGAACCATTTTCAGATGCTTGGTCCGAGAATGCCATCTGGAATTCTGCCAGACTCCTCCGAATGCTGCGGACACCCTGGCTCCCCGGGTCCTCGCCTGGTGCAGGTGAGCCCCCCGTCTGTGACACAGGGTGGGAAACCAGCTACAACTGCAAAGATCTGTCCAGAGTCAAGGAGTGGACTTGAATTCCTTGGGAGCGATGAGAGGTAGAGAAATGAGTCTCATTCAAGCCAAATTTCAGTTTTTATAGGTCCTTATAAGTTTACTAAGGCACATAAAGATAGCAAAAATGAGGAATGAGAGGAATATAGAATGCCTGGTAGTGGTAGGTCTGAGGTAGACTGTCTTTGGAGGGCAAACTCCTCGTGACTCGGACCAAGGGTGGGAAGAAAGTCGGCCCTTGCTTTCTTCCATTTTTTTTCCTGAGAATGCGGACTTTTCACATCCGCTTGACTGAGGAGATTCCAAAGATGCCCCTACCTCTCTCTCTCTGTCTCACGTACACACACACACACACACACACACACACACACACCACAGAGACATTACTGATATATTATTATGTTGAATGTGTCTTTAGCTTAGAGTACTCAATTTTTCATAACCTAGAAAAATCAATCAGAGCCCAGATTCCTTAAACTCTTAGTAGCTTTCTAGATTAATTTATCATAAGCCTTCCACTATTTAAAATTAAGTTAACTTGTTATTAGGAAATAGTCTGAAAATAAGAGACACCACTACCTATCTTAACGTAAGCACTTACATTTTGAGGTTCTTTAAGGATCTTCCCTATCATCATTTTGGACAATTTCTTAAAGACACCACTACATTTTGCCCTTGATTTCCAGATGTCTGTGGTTTAGATGACACCCAAAGGCGGGTTGAAGCGCTAGATTTAGCCTCGGTCCTCACCAAGCCCTTTACAGGCTGTGAAAGCAGGCGGTCACTTTGCTGTGTAACCCCACACGTGCTGTGTACTGTTGAGGCAGCATATGGGCAAAGGGAGGGAGGACCCCCCCATAAGGAGCTCGGCCGGGCCCCCTGTGGATGCTCAGTCTTTAACTAACTCAGAACTGGCGGGAGAGCCCCGGCTTCCTGACTTCCCACCCAGCGCTCAGAGCACCGCATCTTCTGATGGAGCATCTTGTTTCCTTCAGAAGAAAAGAATTCAGTCAAAATGCAAAAGGAGAGAAAACTGAGAGCTGCATAGAAATGTGCACTCAAAAGGAGCCAAAGAGATTTTGATGCAAAAAAGTTTTGAAGTCAGCATAAAATGGAGATAAACAGAAAAGAAATACAGCAGGGTAGACAGACTTGGATAACAGATGAAGAAAGGGGCAAAAGTGTGTCAGGTAGACATAGGGCACTTTGCAAAAATCTTGGAGGAAAAAAGCTGTAGAGGAAACAGAAGCTTCTTTTTTAAGCTGGATTCTCAGAAGTACGCTGGTTTCCAAAATGTCCCAGGGAACGAGACTCAGCTCCCATAGATGAGACAGAGAGCTCAGGCCCCATTCCCCGGGGCCGCTGGATGCTGAGTCAGGACTCAAGGGTTATAATAAGGAGGTGCTTCCAAATAGGTGGCATCCTTTGCATTTGGAAGGCTTTTCCTGGAAACCATTGACCGGTCAAAATACCATTTATCAAGGTCACAGGCAACTCATCAATGACTTACATCCAGGGCCCATTCTCTGACATTTCCACTTTCCCAGACACCCAGCATGAGGACATCTGAGCAGCCAAGCAGAGATATCAAAATACCAACGAGGCCAGAAGCACGAGACCACGGGGACCCTACGGCGCCCTGGAGAAAAGAACACAAGGGGGAAACTTGGGCCTCACGACACCTTTTTGAAAGTCAACAGAAAAGGGAAACTACAGGAATCAACTGCAAATTATAACCTGCAGTTGAACAACAACAAAAGTCATCTAGAATGGTGAGTGGGGGGGACAGTAACAGAGACGGGCAGGAAGGCAGGGTGCAGAGAGGACTGTCCCAGCCAGAGGCCAGCACAGCACGAGGCTTCCATGCAAAAGAGGGCTCTGCCCTCTTTCAAAGAGTCCACAGGAAGTCAGCGAGTATTACCCAGCTGAAGGCTGGTGATCAGTTATAAGTTAATTATAAACTGAGTGGACATTAGCGTCACCTGGAGATAGGACATAAATGCCACCCACCCCCGCCCCTGCCATTCTGAGCGCAGCCAGGGAGGAAAACCTGGCTACAAAGAGGCACCGAACTACTGCCTCTGAAAACACGGCCATAAAGTCAGCTAGGCTCTATTTCAAGGGCAACTGAATCGCTGATCGAGTTAGTAAAATCGGTTTTACTTTTTTGTTGAAACAACTGAACGAGCATAGATGGTTGCTTGTTTTGACGTCCTGCGGGCTCAACCTAAAACCGCCCTGAGCGGCGCAGGCCCGGGGATGACCTCCCCCTGGGATGGGACCTGGGCGGACGGCTGAGCAAGGATATCTTCTCTCTGATCAAGGTGGGATGCGTGTGACTCTTCAGGGCCGGGTGGCAGCAGGTGCAGGGCAGGCAGTGTCTCTTCAGACAGGTTTAGAAGGTGCTCGGCAAATACAGCCACAGAAAGCAAATGACGTTGGATGTGGGAAGGGACCTCCCCTCGCCGCAGCCCTGCGCCAGCAATGTCCGAGTGGCACACCCAGTTCTGACTACGGGAAGCCACAGCCACACTGGGACCAGAAGAAAGTAAACCGACTGCAGCTAACTTCAAGATTCTAGCCAACGGTGCTAGGTTACTGTGTGTCTGTGTTGGTTTTAAATTCACAGCATCACAAAAAAAATACTGCAAGGCCCTTGCAGAGCATCTAGTACAAACCCTTACTTTTGCTGCCAGGAAACCGAGGCCCTGGGTGCCTATGGCCCATGGCCAGCGCCATCAGCTGATGAGAGACCACGATTCCCAGGCCGGTGGCTTTCCCACACACCAGGGGAGCTGACACCTCGTGTTCCCCTTTCCCGCAAGTGGGTTCAGTGACAGTAATCCACGTAAGTTGAATATAAAACTTTTTAATCGGTTAAATAGACCAAAGCTTTCCCGTGCTCCATCGGCTATGCTATCCGTGCTGGATTGGCTCCCTGAGCTCCGGCTACATGAGGCCCCGCAGCCTGCGTGGGGCGAGGGCTTCAACCAGAAGTCATTCTGAGCACAGCACAATTCACCTGAGCAGGAGAGCCGGGGAGGAAAGCAACGCACGGGCCTGCAGTAGCTAAAAAGGCATATAAGCAAATTCATCTGTAAAACAATTAATTGTCTGAACAACTTTGATTTTGAAAGAGCTTTTGCATCACCAACCGCATTTTAATGGGTAACCCCGAGAAGCAGAGAGAAACACAGCGTAGGGGAAGGGGATGTTTACTGTCCTGGAATCCCAGACTTGTCACCATCTTCCTCTTCATCACCCTGGGTTTCTGCTCTTTACCATCCCACAGGTCACGGGATACAGTAAATTTCAATACACTGTGACACATAAATATACAGCCCAGCTAAGAGCTCATAAAGGTCGCCATCCAAATCGGGCGGCTCATCTTCCACCCAATAACTCTAGCAGCTAATGAACTGTTCAGCTCCCACGGCTTGACAAACATTAGCAGGAATTTATGTTCTCCGAAGCCATCAGGATGAGCACCAAGCCAAAAACAAAGCTGTGGGTACAGGGCCCTGAATCACAAGGAGAGTTACAGCCTAAGTTTCCCAGCCCTCACATTCTCAGGGCAATTTTAGGATTTGAATTTAAACAGTAGGTTGGCTGTTTGATTTGCATATTTCATCAAACGGACCTCGTGATGACAAGCTCTTTTAGACTATGCGTGTGACTGTGTCCCGTGAAGACAGAGGTGTCCGGGCTTTTCAGGCTTTGAATCAAGTTCCAAAGTGGAGGCTCACTGCTGTGGACTGTGAAATGGGTCAACTGAAGAAAAAGGAGGAGGAGGGGCCCTTCCCTTTGGAAATATAAGCATCCATAAAATAATCTCACACTTAGCAAAACAAATCATACTTAGGAAACAGAGAGCTAGGCCAGAGTTTTGGTTTAAGGATATAAGTAATGTCCCAATTTTATTCCTTTCCCCAGTCCCTGCCCTGTAGTATATGTGATTGGAGTTGTACATTATAAATACCAGAAGACTGGGCCTCCCTGGTGGCGCAGTGGTTGAGAGTCCGCCTGCCGATGCTGGGGACGCGGGTTCGTGCCCCGGTCCGGGAAGATCCCACATGCCGCGGAGCAGCTGGGCCCGTGAGCCGTGGCCGCCGAGCCTGCGCGTCCGGAGCCTGTGCTCCGCAAAGGGAGAGGCCACTGCAGTGAGAGGCCCGTGTACCGCAAAAAAAAAAAAAAAAAAAAAAAAAAAAAAAAAAAAAAAAATTTAAATAAATAAATAAATACCAGAAGAGTGACTGCCTTATGAAGAGAAGGCAAAAAAAAAAGTGGAATTTCAAGTTTTGGAGGGAAGACTGGATGAAAATCAAGTTTAATTGCTTGTATCATATGGGAAATTTTCATCACTGTGGGTAAGGTGACTAGACCATTTATAGAAAGGTATTATTATTATTATTATTATTTTTTTTTTTTTTTTTTTTTTTTTTTTGTGGTACGCGGGCCTCTCACTGCTGCGGCCTCTCCCGCTGCGGAGCGCAGGCTCCGGACGCTCAGGCTCAGCGGCCATGGCTCACGGACCCAGCCGCTCCGTGGCATGTGGGATCTTCCCGGACCGGGACACGAACCTGCGTCCCCTGCATCGGCAGGCGGGCCCTCAACCACTGCGCCACCAGGGAAGCCCAGAAAGGTATTATTTAAACATAAGACATTCTTATCTGATTCTTTATACTATAGTATATAATTAATGCAGAAGCCTAGAATAAGGTGTAAATTTTCAGAAGTGTCATTTACAAATTTAATAATTTGTGGAGGAAACTGCATTGACGTTGAAAACCACAAGTGCCTCCATTTTAAAAACCTACCCAATAAGCCTCTTTCCTTATCTAGAAAGTTTCCTTAGATTCTTATATCACCTCCCACCAAGTACATGGTAATATACTAGGCAGCACATGGAATTATAGGAACAGCTTTGCAGTCTCCGATGCAAGGCTGAACATTTTCAGTACATAACAAATACAAGACACGCCTGCAAATATTTACAAAAGGATGAAAAGCTAAGGAGCAGGAAGGGCACATGGTAATTCATAATTGCAGCCAGGTACTTGATGAGAGGTTTTATACAGATTCCTCTTTATGTTACATAAGAGAATTCAATGTAGTAGCATATGTAATTTACATATTACATGTACGCTAACATAAAGGAGTAGTATATGTAATATAGATATTAGTAGGTGTATATGCTAGGAGATGTACATATATTTTACAACTCAGGCATTTTACTAAAAGTTTTACACATTCTGTACCATCACATCAATTATATTTCATATTATCACATATGTTACCTCAGTTATCCCTCACAGTGGCTATAACACAATCAACCAACCAGTGAGAGGTTAATCGGATGAAAACCCAAGCAACAAGGCCCATGCAAAAGGTGGTCTCATTCTGTGTGTTCATTTGTTGGTTTCTGGGTTGGTTTCAGCCCCAGGGTAACGATCTCCCATGACATCCTGTGCCTTTGTGCCAGGCCCTGCCGCCCTAGGCCTGCTCTTTATCTGCAATGTTGCTACATTCATTCCCAAGCCTTTGCAGACAGCGGGTCTATTCAGCTGTCACTTTAGCTGTAAAGGAGGTTAAAGGAGACCCCCATCAGGGCCACTAGGCTCCACAAGCTTCAAGGTCAACCACAAACTCAGAGATGCAGGCAAGGAAGCAGAGCCAGCCCAGGGCTGTATCTTGGCCCTGGATGCAGCCTGGAGCCCATCTGCAGCCCACGGTCCACCCACCAACTCTGTGAGCATACTTCACCATTCAGCCACCTTTGAGAAAAGAGGCCGTACCTGTTCCCTCTCCACCCTGTCAGGGACGAAGCATTTCAAGACTAGGGTTTGATTACTCTGTTTCTGACGAACGTTTCTCTCTCCAGTCCTTTTTCCAAGGACAGCAGCATGTGATTAAAGAAGTCTAAACACCTCCAGAAAGAATACTAACGGCAAATATCAGCAACATTGTCTAGCACAGCTTCCAGGCATACATAAACGGCACCACTCCTAAAAGCAGAAAAGAGTGGAATTCATTTGGTTCTGCTGAAAAATCAAATCCAGAGGGCATTCTCCGGCAAACTGCCATCTAATCTTGGAGAGCTGCTATAAAGTCAAATACTGAGCCCAAATCCAAAACTATCTGGCATAATCCCTTGTCCTTTAAAATGGGATTCGCACTGCAGAGAAACTGAAACTTAGTTGCAATTCTATTTCCCCTTCATGCTGGGGGGAAAAACAAGGGCTCCGACTTCTTTCTATTCAGTATCATTGAGAGTCAGGCAAGTGCCTTCTCCCGGATAATCTTCAGTCCTGACTCATCCCACACGGGGAAGGAACGGGTGGCCGCCCTCACTGTGACCAAGCTGACGGGCTAACGCAGCCCGTGACGCCAATGCCGCATTAGGCCAAGAGGACGCCTAAACTGAAAAACAAATATGACTGTTAAACCCGGAAGCTGAGGATGTAGGAGCAGCAGCCCCTCTTGCCAAACTGACCCCTGATTTAAACAAGATCAGGAGCATATCGTTTCCCCAATGTCAGCATTTGAATGCTTACAAAATACTAGAAAAACTAGTCTGATACTGACTGTCTTTTTTTGGTTAAAGCTGATGTGTATAAGGAAGACGCATATAACAGCCACATGTGTGTTTGTATCCTTGGAACCCTTGCTGCATTCACCCCTGTGCAGAGTTCTCCTACTTTCCTTTACTTCTGCAAAGAAGAGGGACATCAATCCATAGCTTTCTAGAGCCTTCCAAATCCAAAACCTGAGATAAATAAAGCTCAGAGATAAAGATTCAGAATAATTGAAGAAATGATCAGTTCCAAATGCGACCTGCAGATATCGTGACATGAGACAGCCCTAGTCCATTGCAGAAGAAAGGTAAAAAACATTTTGAATTTTTAGGTCAGTCCTGTTTTGGAGGTTCCACCACTCACTAGCTGTCTGATCTTGAGCCAGTCACTGAATCTTTCTAAGCCTCAGTTTTCACTACTGTAAAATAGGATTAGCAATCCTCCTCCATCACCGAGCTGCTACTACCACACCCACAGAATGCTCCGGGCAGGCACACACCTTAGAGGAGAGATCTCCTGCTAAGCACCCTTTTCCATAAAGGAGAACATGTTGGCTTGGTGATCCTTTCACCTTATCCTCCAAAGCTGCCCTTATTCATTCTTCTCCCAGGTTGACACTTGGCTCCTCCCCCTTCAAATACAACGTCCCGATTTTATATTCTAAGCCTCTTCTAAAATAGGGGCTCAGAAGACTAGGGGACTCCGCTTTCCTCAGACGATCGTCTGAAGGTGCACGTGTTTCCCCTCCTGCCCCCAGCCTGCTTTCCCACTCTACCTGCCTTTATTGCTCTGTTCTTCCATCATCTCCCTCGTCCCCATGTCCTTTAAATCCTATAAGGTGGGCATAACCGTGCTGGGGGAGACCCTCCTCTCCTTTCAGGTTTGCAGGTCCACCGGAGGCATAAAATGGTCACGTTTCCACCCACTTTGAACCAGCCGACTTTTCTTCCCAGCTCCACCTCCTGTGAGAGGAGACTCAGCTACCCAGGGGTGTCATCTCTGTGCTCACAGTTTCTCAAAAGCACAGAGTTGAGGAAAAGAAGTGAATTATCCACTCAGAAGACTTCCGGGTCTAAAGGTAGATACCAGTGGGTTCTTAGGCACTGAAAGTTGTCATAGACAAATACAGCTCAAAAATATACTCAGAGGGTCTTGTAATCCAAAATACCATCGACGTGTGAGGATACTCAGAGTAATGACTACGAAGTGTATGTATTGAAATGTATGGAAGGTGCAGAAGAAGCAAGTCTCACCCTATGGAATGCAGGGCCCCTTGGAAAGTCAGGGCCTCGCCAGATGCAGACCTCACCCGACACGTGCTCCCGGGCATGCTGTGAGTCTGGCTCTGACCTTCACACACTCCTGATACCGGTCTCCCTGTAAGGGTGTCCGAGATGACTAGGTGACAGTGACAGCCTAGGGAAATCGCAAATTAAAACAAGGAGCTATTTGTGGTTCCCACTCCTACTGATGACTGCCTGAAATAGAGCAAAAAGCCACAGCCTCAAATCTTCCCAAAAGGAAAAGATATCAGGACAATTCAAGATAAAAAAAATAAACCAAGCATGCTCCCTTTTCATAGAAGTTTCCCTACTTTACCATATTTCAAACTATTATGATCTATTACTCTTGTGCAACTTCATAAAAGACAGAGAAAACTTTTTTTCCCCTTTTTTTAGTGCATTTCTTAATAGAGTGACGATGTCCCTTGCATTCATCTAGTACCAATAGCTGTAGCGTTTGTTTTTTTTTTTCAACCTGTCAGTATCCACACAGTTATTTCAGGATATACCCCATCAGGGTCAAAGAAGAGGTCCTATTTTGTGCTCTGTACAACTCTGGATGATTTTCATCATCCCAGAGACATATGAGGGACATTTCTGGTTTGCTGGAATTTTAAACAACTCAAGCCTGAGCTTGCTTGAGACATCATTTCACAGACAGGCAAGTCTTTCAAAAGATACCAGATTCGCTTGATGGCAAACTCTGCCGTCATCCCTCCCTCCCTCCCTAAGGGCTGTCTGTCTTAGGCTCCTAGTCTTAGTCTGTCTTAGTCTGTCCCCTGATTTAGCCATTGATGATGCCAGCGGGGACAGAACAAACACACCTGATGGTTATATTCCTGGATCCTGCCCCCCACTCCTGCCTCCCTCTGTGCCCCGCCTGGAGCGCAGAGCATGAGCCAACCCGGTCCTAGCTGACTCCTGCTCTTAGCAAGCTGCCCGAGCCCTCTCCATGCTGGGCCTGGCCCTCCCGCGGGCATTCCCTCTTCCACTGCCAAACATAAAATAGATATAGCTAGTGGGAAGCAGCCGCATGGCACAGGGAGATCAGCTCGGCACTTTGTGTCCACCTAGAGGGGTGGGATAGGGAGGGTGGGAGGGAGATGCAAGAGGGAGGGGATATGGGGATATATGTATGCATATAGCGGATTCACTTTGTTATACAGCAGAAACTAACACACCATTGTAAAGCAGTTATACTCCAATAAAGATGTTAAAAAAAAAAAGAAAAGAAAATACCATAAGTCAAAATTAATCAAGACAGAGAAACCTCAAGCATCCCCAGGTTTGCTGACCTTTTTTATACCATAGTGAGTGCTGCAAGAGGTCTTTCAGGGATAGAGCCGGCCCCGTGCTTCCCAAATCCTATTCGGCTCAAACCACACCAAAAATATAATGATTGAGAACTGGAGAGAATAAAGTGGGAAGCAAGACACAGTCCCTGCTCTTAATAGTCTCCAGCCTACAGAAGAAAACTGTGCCTGTGTGCCCACGAGAGCACGAAATTAGTACCCGAGGACAAGATCAAAGGGCTATGGTGGTTAAAAGATAAAGATCATGCTGGAGATCAAAAAAGCATCTGGGGCTTCCCTGGTGGCGCAGTGGTTGAGAATCCGCCTGCCGATGCAGGAGACACGGGTTCGTGCCCTGGTCCGGGAAGATCCCACATGCCACGGAGCAACTAAGTCCGTGAGCCATGGCCGCTGAGCCTGGGCGTCCAGAGCCTGTGCTCCGCAACGGGAGAGGCCACAACAGTGAGAGGCCCGCATACCGCAAAAAAAAAAAAAAAAAAAAAAAAAGCATCTGGATTCCTTTGCAAGCTCATAGTTACCTACAATCTTGGTCTTTAACTTAAAGGTACATACCTGCATAGAACCCAAATGATGATTTGACAAAGTGATATGAGATACACACACACAGAGACACGCATCCTCAAAGCCCTGCAGGTTGCTAACCTGGGCACCTTGGGCACCGTGGGTGTGTCGTTTAACCTCTCTGAGCATCAGTTTCCTCTTCCGTAAAATCAGGAGAATTCTGGAAAGCTTTTGCAGGATTTTTGTGGTAAGTAACATGTATCAAGAGCCCCGCAAGCAGTATCTGCGCAACAAGTAGTATCCGTTGATACCCAGGTCAAGAAAGGTTAAGTAACCTGTTGAAAGTCGCAAATCTCATTTTTGGACCAACGAGAATAAGAACCCAGGCCTTCCAACAACAGATCAGCTCACGAGACTGCCCCTGACCCTGCAGGCAGACATCCCAGCACATGCACCAGAGCCCAGCTGGGCAGAGGAAGGCCCGGGGACCAGTAGCTGCAGAACCTGGAGGCTGGTGGAGACGTAGACTTTCAGGCCCCTATGCCCTCCTGAATCGGAATTGGCATTTTAACCACTCAGGCATAAAAAAGAATGAAATCTGGCCATCTGCAGCAACATGGTTGGAACTCGAGATTATCATACTGAGTGAAGTCAGTCAGACATACAAAGACAAATACCATATGATATCACACATATGTGCAATCTAAAATAGGACATGAATGAACTTATCTACAAAACAGAAACAGACTCACAGACATAGAAAATAAACTTATGGTTACCAAAGGGAAAACGGGGGTGGGGGAAGGATAAATTTGGAGTTTGGGATTAACAGATACACACTACTATATATAAAATAGATAAACAACAAGGTCATACTGTATATCACAGGGAACTATATTCAATATCCTGTGATGACCTATAATGAGAAAGAATATATATATATATATCACTGAATCCCTTCGCTGTACACCAGAAACTAACACAACATTGTAAATCAACTCTACTTCAATTTTTTAAAAGTTTCAATTAAAAAAAACAGGAGTCAGCATTTTAACAAGCTCACCAGGTGATTCAGAGACACATTAAAGTTTGAGAAGTGCTGCCTTAGGAAACGTCAAAAGACTGTCAGCTCTTAGCTCTTATCATTAAATATTTGCTCATTTAGTCACTGTTTTTCACTCTGCAAACATTTATGGTAGGCCTGCTGCATGCAACACACTGCAGGGGATGAGCATAATTCCTGCATCACAGAATATAGTCCAGTGGCTGGAGTTCGATGTTGCCCAAAACTTCCTCCAAGATATCACGTATGATATGCAAGGCACAGGGGAGAAACAGGGCATCTGTGCACGTCTCCAGGTCACACTGTGGATAAAAATGTCATCTCCTTGTTAAAACAGTCCTGGTCAGGGCTTCCCTGGTGGCACAGTGGTTGAGAGCCCGCCTGCCGATGCAGGGGACGCGGGTTCGTGCCCCGGTCCAGGAGGATCCCACGTGCCGCGGAGCGACTGGGCCCGTGAGCCATGGCCGCTGAGCCTGCGCGTCTGGAGCCTGTGCTCCGCAACGGGAGAGGCCACGACAGTGAGAAGCCCACGTACCGCGAAAAGAAAAAAAAAAAAAAAGTCCTGGTCACAGAAAAGCCAAGCGCCCGAGTCAGAACACCCTGCTGCTGCCTCCCCCTAGTGTGGGACGTTGGGCAAGCTGCCTCCCTGCAATGCGTTCCCATTTGAAAAAAAAGAGTCTTGGACTTTGGGAACTCTGTCTGTCTTCTGACTTATCTAACTTTATTCATTCATTCAGCAAATATTTGAGTGCCACAATCCCCTGGGGACCCCCTCGGTGGTGCTGGAAATGCACTGGGGACGGGGGAAAGGAAGCCCTCTAAGCCAGTGCAAAGTACTCTGTGGAGAAGGGTGGTGCAGTGGGGCTCCAGTGGGATGGTCAGGGGGCTTGGCAGGGGGCAGGACTCAACTTGAGGCTGGAAGGGCAAAAAGACAGCACTGTGTACAACTGCAGGGAAGCATCCAGAATGTGGGGACATTCTCTGAAGGGGACAGACTCTGAAGGCGCCCAGCCTCGCGCAGCTAGATGAGTAAGATGGAAGGAGGGCTCGGGGCGTGTAGGAGAGAGGGGGTCTGACAGCGAGGAAGGCCCAGCCCCGGGAGCCTGCCCAGCCAAGTGATGGGGCTGCGTTATTCCCTGCATGTGAGCAGAGGCCCCAGAAAGTGTTAGGCAATGACCTGATTTTAAGTTCCCTTACTATAAAATGTAGCATTGGGACTTCCCTGGTGGCGCAAGCGGTTAAGGATCCACCTGCCAATGCAGGGGACACGGGTTCCAGCCCTGGTGCGGGAAGATCCCACATGCCGCAGAGCAATGAAGCCCACGCGCCCCAACCACTGAGCCTGCACTCTAGAGTCCGCGAGCCATAACTACTGAGCCCACGTGCCCCAACTACTGAGCCCTCGCGCCTAGAGCCAGTGCTCTGCAACGGAAGAAGCCACTACAGTGAGAAGCCCGTGCTCAATGGAGAGTAGCCCCTGCTCACCACAACTGGAGAAAGCCCGTGTGCAGCAACGAAGACCCAACACAGACAAAAATAAATAAATAAAATAAATAAATTTATTTTTAAAAAGGAAATGTAGCATTGAGTGACCCGGTATGGCCTGAACTGTGCTCCCCCCAAATTCACATTGAAGTCCCAACCCTTGTACCTCAAAACGTGACTGCAGTTAGACATAGGCTCTTTAGAGAGGTAATTAGGGTAAAATGAGGTCACTGGGATGTGGGCCCTATTCCAATATGACTGGTGTCCTTATGAGAAGAGGAAATCTGGCACACACACACGCACACACACACGCATACGCACACACACACAGGACAATGCAAAGATGGCCGTCTACAAGCCAAGGAGAGAGGCCTCAGGAGGAACCAGCCCTGCAGACACCTTGACCTTGGACTTCCAGCCTCACACAAGAACTGCAAACTCAACAGGAACCAGAGAAGCTCTTCAGGAGACCACCTGAGGCCAGATTAAAGGAGTGCAGGCCCTGCACACACCCTAATCCTTATCAGCAAACCCATCCTCGGTTGCTATGAAACTCCTCACCAAATCCTCCTGGGTTGGGACACAGTTTTGAGAAGCATGAGCCCACTGTGCCCCCGCTTCGCCTTTGGCAAAGCAGCAAAGCTTTTCTTCTCTACTTCACCCAAAACTCTGTCTTCTTCTCACCTCCAAGCCCTGCTTTCTCCTGCCCCAAATGTGCTTACCATACTTTTCTGTTTCAACTTTTCCAAGTCCTAAGTCACAGCTTAGGTATCATTTATTCCAGAAATCTTTCCCTGGCACCCATGCTTCCCCATCACAGCACTTCTCAGGCTGTACTGCAATTGTCTCTTTTCTGCTGTATCTCCCAGAGTTCTCCCATCTCTGAGGCCTGGACACAGAGTGACTGCCTACGAAAATTAATTGAAAATAAGGGCAGATTTTCCATCAATCTAATGATACATACACCCCAGGGCCCCTCACCTTCATGGGTCCCCTCCAAGCCCTGTAACTAATTTTGATTCATAATTTTATGTAGTTTTTCTTAAATAAGACCTACCTCCAAATTGTATATGTTTCAGGGATCCCCTGCTGGTTACGTGAATAAATGAGGCAGAAACTGAGGCTCACAGAAGTTAAACAGCTACCCCATCTCGGGTCCCACTTCATAACACAGCACAATTAGGATCTGAATTTGCATATATCTGACCATACAGCCTCTGCTCTGCCGGAACCCATGCTCAGAAAGTCAGCTCATCATGCTGACCTCAGGAGAGAGAATACATGCTTCATAGGATTTTATAAGGAATTATTCCTAAAAATCTCTAAAAGTATCTACACAGGAGTTGGGACATGAATGATTCTGAATATAGGACTGTTGGGTGAATAATACTTTGAAATACCTCACATCACAAATTCCATTCAGTTCTCAAATTCAGCCTCCATCTAGTTCATCCAGGCTTTACTAAGCCCCAATTCTATATGCAGAGCACAGACCCGGGGCTTGTGTGTGGGGAGACTCATGATCTCAAAAAGTTGTCACAGAGGTTGGGAAAATAGATGTTTAAACAAATAACTATAAAATCTGCAAAAAGATTTCAATTTTTTCATCTTTTTTTTTTTTACTGTTCCTCTTTGTTTAATATTTTGCTTTTTTTTTCTCTAAGGAGGTATCTCCCCACCCCCTCTGCTCTAAGGTGCACTATGTTGGTGAATAACCAGCTCTACTTAGCCACGGAGCTGCCTGGGTTACAACCTGAATGATATTTAAGGGGCCCAAGTGAAAGCTGTGAACTGAACAACAATTGTACGAGATTTTTACGGTGTCACCGTAAACACCCTCTAGGGAAGTAGTGTTTCCAATTCCTTAAATTGAACTTAGCCAACAGTGTAAGTTAAGAAGTTAGGGATGAAATAGGGAATAGCCAATTCCCTCTCTGAGACTAAGCACTTACAAAAGCCACTTCAAACTTATCCCATTTGTAAAATTTGAACCAGCAGGATATACAGAGCGACAGACACTGACCGTCAGCTGGGTAAGTAGCGTGCAGCCTGGCCGTGAGGCCAAGAAAAGTGGCTACTGCCCCTCTCCACCTCCCTGAGGGCCGGCGTGCAATCCCACAGGCCTAAAGAGGGACACAGATGTGGCTGGTGCCAGGCTCTGCCTTCTGGAAGGGATGCGACCTTGGGCCAAACCTCACGAAGCCTCAGCTTAGTCAATAACAATAATAGTAGTAGATAATATGATAATAAAGATAACAGCATCAACCTGTTGGAAGATTAAATGAGCTAAAACAGGTAATGTATGCAGTTCATGAGCTATTAATTTTAGAGTTTTTAAAGATTTTTTTATTTACGTACAGTAGGATTTACTTCTTTGTGCGTGGACAGTTCTATGGGTTTTAGCCCATGGATGGATTCCTGTAACCATCACTATAAACGGGGTACAGGGCAATCCCAACATCCCCAAAGATTCGCTTGTTTTGCCTCTTTTCAGTCACACCTTCCTCAACCCCTCGACCTTGTCCCTGGAGGTCTGGGTTGTCCCGAGTGTCATATAAATAGAGTCGTGCAGGATAAAGGCTTTTAAGTCCGCTCCTCTGATTTGCCATAATGCATTTTAGATGCATCCAAGTGTTGTCATATTAATAGTTGCTCCTTTCACTTGCTGAGTAGTGTTCTACTGTGTGGATGGACCATAGTCTGTAATTCCATTCATCTACTGAAGGACAGCTTGCTGGTTTCCAATTACAGGCAATTGTAAATAATGCTGCTATAAACATTTGTTACACGGTTTTGCATGTACATAACTACTTATTCCTATAGGATAAATAAATATCTAGAAATTGAATTGTTGGGTCACCTGGCAAGTGCAATGTTTACCTTTATAAGAAGCTGCAAAGCCATTTTCCAGAATGGCTCTACCCTTTTACATCCCGCCAGCAACGTATGAGACATCAAGTTGCTCCACGTTATCGCCAGCACTTGGCATTGTCAGTACTTTTCACTTTAGCCATAACAGGTGTGTAATGTTAGTTATTTAAGATGGAAACACTGATATGTGACTGTATCTAATCATCTACTTTATAAGATAACAATGTTCAGAAGCAGTTGAGGTCACAGAAATCAAGTTTCTTTAATGGCTAACCACCACCTTGGAAAAATCTAGAAATTTCCAGCAATGGCAAAAAGGCATCTCATGGTCTGGCTCTTCCCCACTTCTTCAGCCTCATCTCCTGTCGTTCTCATTCTTGGACCCTTCAACCAGCCAGATCAATAATAATATTAAGTAAGATTGATTGAGTCCTTACTATGTGCCAGGGCACTAAAGCCACATCTGTCACATGTGTGATTTCATTTCCACCTCTCACTGCCCTGTAAGGCCCATATTAGCAGGAATCTTATTTCTGTATTACAGAGGAGAGCGCTGATATGCAGAGAGATTGGGAAACTTGTCCAAAGATGCCCAGCTGCTACGTGGCAGGGCTGTGGGATTCGACCCCATCAAGCCCCAAACACGACGTGCTCCCCTGACCCCTGAGTCTGTGCTCTCCTCTTGCTGAGAGGCTCATGCTTTGCCTTCTCTGGGAAACTCTCTCTGGCTCTTGCAAGGCATGTGTAGTGGTCCTCATCTCAGCTCTCTCATCAGCCTCTGTCTCTTAACTTCATCCCCCTCCACTCGGTGTCCTGTCTGCCTCCGCCACCAATGGTCACAAGCATCTCGAGGCAGGAATCAGATCTTTTCACCCTTCCTTCCCCGGTGCCTGGCACCTACGAGGTCCTCAACCCCCGCTGTAGCTGTCGAGCCGAATGAGGGACCAGGCAGGTCCTACAAGAAACCCTGTTGCACGGAAATTTTAAACATAAGCAGACAGTCCTTCAAAATACATCCATCTAAGACCATTACATACTGAGTAAAAACTTACAGTCAGAGAAAGGACATTACACAACCTTACAGATAACTCTTGAGATAGACTCAGAGCTCCATCCCTGTCAGCATCAGACAGAATTTGGGATATAATACAAGAGGACAACAGAGACATTCACCCAAGGGTAACAGCTTTAGGCCAAAGGGCAAAAAAGAGTGGGAGAAAGAAGGAAGGAGCCCTTTCTCACATTCATGCTATAATGGTTTTCCCTCTTGCTTACATAAGCAGTGTGGGTTTTTTTTTTTCTCCATTTATGTGTAGCAGGGCTATTACAATGTTTTATTCCTCTCTTTCTATCACTCTCAATTTAGAAGGATCATTTTTGAGAGTAAATTAATTAAAAAGCAATTCATTAGCCCAGAAAGCACCTTGAGGGATGTGGACTAACTCTTTGCCTCTGGAAAATCTGACTGCAAACCATTCCAGAAAGATGGTGATTCTGCCACTGGAGCACAGCTCACACCCAAGAAAGGTCTGGAAGAGGCAGCTCTCCACACTGTCTGGATTTCATGAATAAAGCTGAACGAACAGGTTAATTTTTTTAAATTGAGGCATTAATGGTATCAAATGGCAATAATCAGATGTTTCAGGGCCCACAGAATCTTCTCCACTGTTCTCCCACGTAAGGAATTTGAAAACTACGGAGACATATGTACAAACTAATGAATCCAAGGCTTTCTATCCACCTTTCCTATCTATCGATAAATGTTTGTAAATTCTAAAGGCTTGAATACAGAAGTTTAGCCTCTCACAATTCAGAGCAAAGCAGCTTAGGGAACAGAAAGAAGGAAAATGAGGGGCTGTTCGTTGCAGAAATTTATTAACATTCCCACCATGGCAAACCTAATTTGCTGTTCCCAAGTCCCATGAAGAAGCATCTCCTCCAGCCTAAGCTCCCGTGACCCACTCCTCCAACTGCATTATCAGGTTCCCAAGAATTACCTGCTTTAGTTCTATGGTAGGTTTGTCCCTCCACAAGCTCCACAAAAGCCCGTGACTCAGGGCCATCTCCTCACCTCATCCTGTCATCAAAGTTCATACGTGGAGAATCAAATACAATATTGTTCCCGCACTTAAATGCAGATCACGCATTTTTTAAAGTTAAGGTAGAAAAAAAGATAGCAAACCAGTGTCTTGAAGTCCAATTTCTCTACACAAGGTTTTAGAGACCCCATCACCATCATGCTTCAAGAAAGGAAAAATAACCTCATATAATTTCGTCACAAAGAACACAGAGGAGGATTTACTTTAGAAGTTTCCATCTGTGTGTCCACGTAGTATCTAAGGCCAAACGATAGGCGTGTTTCGTGTTTGTAGTTAGATGTAAACATCTAACTACTTTGGAAGAAGCAGCATCATGTCTTCCCTGTATGTATGTGCACACCAGCGCCCTGGTGCATTTCACAATGACAGCCATGAGCTGGTTGATGTGTCTAACACAGCCTGGCAAGACAAGATGACCTTTCTAATTGTCATGATGAGAAGCACCATGGCAAGTGACTTTGAAACGTATCGTAAACTCCACTATGCTAACATATAACAGCTTCTTCTTTGGGGCTCACAATGAATATTAATGTCAGGGCTCCTGAGGAAAATGTGCCCTAAATTTTATATTGTATAAAACCCCTTCAATACCAAAGAGAGCGTTTATTTACTGTCTTCAGGCTTCTTCACAGATGCTGTAAAATATTCCATTAAACATGGCAAAATGGAATGAATAATCATGGAACGTTGGAGAGGGTGGGGAAGATGATCCCCTTAACAATATCAAGCCAAGCTCCAGGCAAGGCAAGAACAAAATGTCTTGGACTAGAAATACAGGTTCAAGGAGAACACAGAGTATACAGAGAGGGGCCTCCCTGGTGGCGCAGTGGTTAAGAATCCAGCTGCCAATGCAGGGGACACGGGTTCGAGCCCCGGTCCAGGAAGATTCCACGTGCCACGGAGCAACTAAGCCCGTGCGCCACAACTACTGAGCCTACGCTCTAGAGCCCGCGAGCCACAACTACTGAGCCCGCGTGTCACAACTACTGAAGCCCACACGCCTGGAGCCCGCGCGCCGCAACAAAGAGTAGCCCCCGCTCACCACAACTAGAGAAAGCCCGCGTGCAGCAATGAAGACCCAACACAGCCAAAAATAAATTTAAAAGAAAAAAAGAGTATACAGAGAGGCAAGTCGCTCTGCTGCTAGAGAGCGTCTTCACAGAGATCTCAGGGGAGCTGCTCCTGGAGAGATGAGGGAGCACTTCACACACTGCACCCAGAGCACGCAGAGACCGAGGGAAGTTTAGCGAGTCAGAGGGAGCAGTCAGGGTAACGCCCAGAAGGGATGTGGGCACTTGGGTGGATGAGGGTGCGGGATATTCCAAAGGGAGAGGAAAGAAACCCACAGCCAAAAGGCATAGGAACATGTGACTGGGGCAGTGGGGGAATCTGATACCCAACAGAGGCAGCAGGTAAGGCGGTGCCTTCCTAAACCCCAATCATAGTCATTTATGGTGAAGACACATCGTCCATGGAAAGCCATCTTTGACTTAACACCCAGCACTGCTTATTGTCTGCGGAGAGAAGGGGAGAGACATGCCGCAGACCCAACGGCTCTTCATAAAAAGCCAGTGACAGTTTAAAAGGTCACCCCATCTGTCTGGCCCTCTTCACTCCGGGCCAGCCTCCATCACCAAGTCCTGTGACTCTCCCACAGACTGCAGCCTCAGCAGCCCTACACACCATCAGTAGACACGCTCCTTCAGTCCGTGAGATAACAGCATGCTTGGGAAGAAAATAATTCCCATCGGCAGGAGCGGTTTTTCTAATGGATCTATTTAAGTAAATGGGAAATTTTTTTTAAAGTCCAAATACAGTGAAGTACTCAACGTAAGATGCATCGTACAGAAAAAGTAAGGTGATGGACATGACACTGTACATTTCTCTCAGCTTCTTTTGTTTTAACGGTCGTGAAAACGTAAAACGCTCCCTTCCACAGATTTCTTGTAAAAAGTGAGATTGGTTTATTATGTTCCCAATTGTAGCTGTTCCCTCTACATCACAGTTGTTTTAAAGGCCAGGCCCGGTAAATATTAATGCACCGAGTGGAAACAATGCCTTTACTCGGGAAAACCTACGTTGTTTGTTAAATGCTTTGCACCCTAAGCCTTAAGAAGTTTCAGAATTCACTCTGTTACCTCAACATGTTATCATTGTTTATAAAGATTTCTCCTCTTGGTCCTTTATTAATCATGATAATGGGTTAATTTCACACATATACACACAACATACAAACAGGAAAAAATAATAATAACCATATTAGGTAAAGATTAGGAAACCATCAAGTTCCCCTCACCCCTCCCCCCAACAAAGGACAAGGGATATGGACAATACACAATGGAAAAAATCATAAAGGCACCAAAAGAGCAAGTTCAACCTCATTACTAGTCAAATATATGCCAAAATAAATCATGAATGAAATACTATGTCATTATTGTTATGATACTACATAATTTTTTTAAGAAATAACATTTAGGGCTTCCCTGGTGGCGCAGTGGTTGAGAATCCGCCTGCCGATGCAGGGGACACGGGTTCGTGCCCCGGTCCAGGAAGATCCCACATGCCGTGGAGCGGCTGGGCCCGTGAGCCATGGCCACTGGGCCTGCGTGTCCGGAGCCTGTGCTCTGCAACGGGAGAGGCCACTACAGTGAGAGGCCCGTGTAGCACAAAAAAAAAAAAAAAAAAAAAAAAAAAGAAATAACATTTAGTGTTGGAAAGGATGGATTGGGAGTATCAATTAAACTGGTATAATCTTTTCGAAAGTCTTTGCACGATGTATCAAGTCAGAAAATGATTGTGCTTTTTGGCCCAGAAATCCCATTCTCACTTTATCTTCAGAAAGGAATTCATAAACTGATCATTAAACAAATCAAGATAAGGAGAGAGTTAAGTAGGTCATGGTATATTGATTCTTAGAATGTTATGCAGATCCTAAATACTAAACTGGAACGCTGTGTTACAACAAGGAAATGGAAATACGTGATGAGGAGTCCAGCTCTGGAACCAGACAGGTCTGAGTCATGTCCCAGCTCTTCACTCCTATCCACAACCCGACCAGCTCACTGAGCCTCAGTTTCAGCATCAGTAGAACAGGATGATACATTTTTCTGAACGTATAGCAATAAGGATGGAATGATGTAATGCTTTCATTATTGTCACATAAGGCTAAGAAGGTACAGTTGCGCCCATACACTGAGGACAAGTGTGAAAAATGTCTACATGGGGTGCAGGCACTGGAGGGGACAGCAAAAATGCACCCAGGGGCTCTGCTACAAAAGTTGGATGATGGACATTTTTTGTTCGATTTTTCAAATGTGTTTTATTCTTATGATATTTTGTGAAATAAATTAAAAATTGAAAAGAAAAAAAAAAACCCACTAGCACAACTCCAGGAATTTCATAAGTTTCAACATCAGAGGATTTTTGTGTAATCCGTCAGGAAAATTACTTCACCTCTGAAGGTTGCTGCATTCTCAGGATTCCAGACACTGGGGAATTTCAGTGTTGGGTGAACTTCTCAGGGCAGACCTGGGGTTTGGTATTCAGTCCCTACCGTTCCTCAATTTCTGAAAAACATACAGGGTTGGGTGAAGGGCAAACAGACAACCGCCAAATTCTAATTTATCTGTCTTGCTGATACAATTGGGATATATGGACCAAAGTCAAATGCTGGATCAGATACAAAGTTAAAAAGAGGCTCAAG